>NC_088231.1:26477948-26517948 GCF_036934945.1 Oncorhynchus masou masou
AGAGGGAGGGAGGTAAAGGGAGGTAGGTAGAAGGTGGGAGGTAGAGGGAGGGAGGTAGGAAGAGGGAGGGAGGTAGAGGTAGGGAGGTAAAGGGAGGGAGGTAGAGGGAGGGAGTTAAAGGGAGGGAGGTAGAGGTAGAGGTATGAGAGGTAGAGGAAGGGAGGGGGTAGAGGTATGGAGGTAGGGGAGGGAAGTAGAGTGAGGGAGGTAGAGGGAGGGAGGTAAAGGAAGGGAGATAGAGGGAGGGAAGTAGAGGGAGGGAATTAAAGGGAGGGAGGTAGAGGTAGGGAAGTAGAGGGAGGGAGTTAAATGGAGGGAGGTAGAGGGAGGGAGGTAGAGGTAGGGAGTTAAATGGAGACAGCATATTATAATATTAGAGGGGGTGAGTGGGGAGTGTTGCATTGCTACAGTATATTATATTAGAGGGGGTGAGTGGGGAGCGTTGCATGGCAACTGTATATTATATTAGAGCGGGGTAGTGGGGAGCATTGCATGGCTACATTATGTAATATTAGAGGGGTGAGTGGAGAGCGTTGCATGGCTACAGTATATTATATTAGAGGGGGTGAGTGGGGAGCGTTGCATGGCAACTGTATATTATATTACAGCGGGGTAGTGGGGAGCGTTGCATGGCAACACAATATTATATTAGAGGGGGGAAGTGGGGAGCATTGCATGGCAACAGTATATTATATTAGAGGGGTGAGTGGGTAGCGTTGCATGGCTCAGTATATTATATTAGAGGGGGTGAGTGTGGAGCGTTGCATGGCAACAGTATATTATATTAGAGGGGGTGAGTGGGGAGAGTTGCATGGCAACAGTATATTATATTAGAGGGGGTGAGTGGGGAGCGTTGCATGGCAACAGTATATTATATTAGAGGGGGTGAGTGGGGACAGTTGCATGGCAACAGTATATTATTTTAGAGGGGGTGAGTGGGGAGCGTTGCATGGCAACAGTATATTATATTAGAGGGGGTGAGTGGGGAGAGTTGCATGGCAACAGTATATTAAATTAGAGGGGGTGAGTGGGGAATGGATAAGGATGTAAATATGGAGGAAGGAGGGAGGAGAAGCATTCTACACATCCAGTGACTACACATACACACACACACACACACACACATACACATACACATAAACACACATAAACACACACTACACACACCCTACTTAATGCCTGTTTGTTACGTTAATTACTGCCGACTAGTCATGTGATTGAAGCGGAACATGGATGAATCAGGGAGGGAGTTGGATCGTTCACAACCTGACACAACTCATCCATTATAACTGATGGATGAATCAGGGGAGGGAGTTGGATCGATTACAACCTGACACAACTCATCCATTATAACTGATGGATGAATCAGGGGAGGGAGTTGGATCTTCTACAACCTGACACAACTCATCCATTATAACTGATGGATGAATCAGGGGAGGGAGTTGGATCGTTCACAACCTGACACAACTCATCCATTATAACTGATGGATGAATCAGGGGAGGGAGTTGGATCGATTACAACCTGACACAACTCATCCATTATAACTGATGGATGAATCAGGGGAGGGAGTTGGATCGTTCACAACCTGACACAACTCATCCATTATAACTGATGGATGAATCAGGGGAGGGAGTTGGATCGATTACAACCTGACACAACTCATCCATTATAACTGATGGATGAATCAGGGGAGGGAGTTGGATCGATTACAACCTGTCACAACTCATCCATTATAACTGATGGATGAATCAGGGGAGGGAGTTGGATCATTCACAACCTGACACAACTCATCCATTATAACTGATGGATGAATCAGGGGAGGGAGTTGGATCTTCTACAACCTGACACAACTCATCCATTATAACTGATGGATGAATCAGGGGAGGGAGTTGGATCGATTACAACCTGACACAACTCATCCATTATAACTGATGGATGAATCAGGGGAGGGAGTTGGATCGTTCACAACCTGACACAACTCATCCATTATAACTGATGGATGAATCAGGGAGGGAGTTGGATCGTTCACAACCTGACACAACTCATCCATTATAACTGATGGATGAATCAGGGGAGGGAGTTGGATCGTTCACAACCTGACACAACTCATCCATTATAACTGATGGATGAATCAGGGGAGGGAGTTGGATCGATTACAACCTGACACAACTCATCCATTATAACTGATGGATGAATCAGGGGAGGGAGTTGGATCGATTACAACCTGACACAACTCATCCATTATAACTGATGGATGAATCAGGGGAGGGAGTTGGATCTTCTACAACCTGACACAACTCATCCATTATAACTGATGGATGAATCAGGGGAGGGAGTTGGATCTTCTACAACCTGACACAACTCATCCATTATAACTGATGGATGAATCAGGGGAGGGAGTTGGATCTTCTACAACCTGACACAACTCATCCATTATAACTGATGGATGAATCAGGGGAGGGAGTTGGATCTTCTACAACCTGAAACAACTCATCCATTATAACTGATGGATGAATCAGGGGAGGGAGTTGGATCGATTACAACCTGACACAACTCCTCCATTATAACTGATGGATGAATCAGGGGAGGGAGTTGGATCTTCCACAACCTGACACAACTCCTCCATTATAACTGATGGATGAATCAGTTATTTATGTTCACCTCCAGAAATACATGCTCCTAATGTAACCAGTTGCCCTACATACTGTATGTACATACTGTATGTGTGTACCACACCTGTATGTAGTGTGTGTTGGTGGATGTCCAGTCATAAGGAAGTGCGCAGTATGTATATTGAAAGCCATAAGTGCTCTGTATGTACAGTTGTTCTACATAGTGACATATGGGGATGTGCATGTCGTTATAAGTGTGTAGTGTAAATATTGGAAATTGAAATTCATTTTTTTTTTAAGCAATAATATTTGTCAGGACCCCGGAGTCTTTCCTGGGTAGGTCATGTAGTCAGGAAACACTCCTGGCCCTAGTCAATACAGTACACAATCTCTCTGCGTCCCACATTGACTAGAGCTTTTTTACATTCTATATTGACATAGATTATTCCTGTATAATGTAACAATGAAAATTGATTTATTTTACTGTACAACAACAACAACTACAAGGTTGAATATAAATCGCTGTGTCAATTTGGACGCCTGCTGTTCGTATGTTCTTTATCATGTTAGCTAAAGGTCATGTCAGTTTAATAGGCCGAAGCTGGACTTTGATAGGCCGTGAAATGGGCATAGCAACCTACTGCACGTAGCAACAAGCAACAAGATCTGTTGGAGGTGAACAAAATAAACATAATGCCAAATGAACTGGTATTTTTAGGTAACAGAGCAATAGTGAAATAGTTCTGGTTCAGTAATTGCCATACAAATAGGAACATAACAGTCTAATGTCTACTACCCCTGCAGCATGTACTCAGTTATTGGGAGACAATTATCACATTGTGTATGTCAGTATTACAAGTACAAGTACAAATTACAGTATTAAAAAAAGGCTAAATATAACAGTGCAGAATATGAAAACCAAACGACTAAATTAAAAACGTCATTCCCTCATAATGTATATCCCCCCTACCTGTCTCATCTGTTAGACACGTATCCATCCTAAACTGGCTCTACTGTAACCTAGGTCCTACTGTATCTGTAGTCTGGTCCTACTGTATCTGTAGTCTGGTCCTACTGTATCTGTAGTCTGGTCCTACTATACCTGTAGTCTGGTCCTACTGTATCTGTAGTCTGGTCCTACTGTATCTGTAGTCTGGTCCTACTATACCTGTAGTCTGGTCCTACTGTATCTGTAGTCTGGTCCTACTGTATCTGTAGTCTGGTCCTATTGTATCTGGAGTCTGGTCCTACTGTATCTGTAGTCTGGTCCTACTGTATCTGTAGTCTGGTCCTACTGTATCTGTAGTCTGGTCCTACTGTATCTGTAGTCTGGTCCTATTGTATCTGTAGTCTGGTCCAACTGTATCTGTAGTCTGGTCCTACTGTATCTGTAGTCTGGTCATACTATATCTGTAGTCTGGTCCTATTGTATATGTAGTCTGGTCCTACTATACATGTAGTCTGGTCCTACTGGTCCTACACACACTTTTTAGTCCTCTCTTGGCCTCATTCAAATTCAGTCTGTCCCTTTCCCTGCCAAGCCAAAGATGGAGGGAGGGAGAGAGGGAGGAAGACAACGAGGAGTGCAGCAAATGCCTAAATGTAACTTCATCCGAGCAAATGTATCTGTAAGCAGAGTAGGTGTAGTTGGCATTCTACAACAATGTCCCAATTGGCACTCCATTCCCTATCCAGTGATCTGTTCCCTATCCAGTGATCTATTCCCTATCTAGTGATCTATTCCCTATCTAGTGATCTATTCCCTATCCAGTGATCTATTCCCTATTCAGCTATATATTCCCTATCCAGTGATCTATTCCCTATCCAGTGATCTATTCCCTATTCAGCTATATATTCCCTATCCAGTGATCTATTCCCTATTCAGCTATATATTCCCTATCCAGTGATCTATTCCCTATCCAGTGATCTGTTCCCTATCCAGTGATATATTCGCTATCCAGTGATCTATTCCCTATTCAGCTATATATTCCCTATCCAGTGATCTATTCCCTATTCAGCTATATATTCCCTATCCAGTGATCTATTCCCTATCCAGTGATCTATTCCCTATTCAGCTATATATTCCCTATCCAGTTTTCTATTCCCTATCCAGTGATCTATTCCCTATTCAGCTATATATTCCCTATCCAGTGATATATTCCCTATTCAGCTATATATTCCCTATCCAGTGATATATTCCCTATCCAGTGATATATTCCCTATCCAGTGATCTATTCCCTATCCAGTGATCTATTCACTTTATAGAGGTTGCTAGATCGAATCCCCCGAGCTGACAAGGTAAAAACCTGTCGTTCTGCCCCTGTACAAGGCAGTTAACCCGCTGTTCCTAGGCCGTCCTTGTAAATAAGAATGTGTTATGAACTGACTTGCCTAGTTAAAAAAAGGTTAGATGAAAATACATTTTTAAAATAAATAAATATATTTCCAGTAGTCTAAATAAGGATATATCAGTATATATCAATAGTGTATTGTAGATGGGGATATATCCATAGTGTATTGTAGAAGGGGGTATATCTATAGTGTATTGTAAAAGGGGATATATCAGTAGTGTATTGTAGATGGGAATATATCTATAGTGTATTGTAGATGGGGATATATCTATAGTGTATTGTAGATGGGGATATATCTATAGTGTATTGTAGATGGGGATATATCTATAGTGTATTGTAGATGGGAATATATCTATAGTGTATTGTAGATGGGGATATATCTATAGTGTATTGTAGATGGGGATATATCTATAGTGTATTGTAAATGGGGATATATCTATAGTGTAATGTAGATGGGGATATATCTATAGTGTATTGTAAATGGGGATATATCTATAGTGTATTGTAAATGGGGATTTATCTATAGTGTATTGTCGCTGGGGATATATCTATAGTGTATTGTAGATGGGGATATATCCATAGTGTATTGTAAATGGGGATTTATCTATAGTGTATTGTAGATGGGAATATATCTATAGTGTATTGTAGATGGGGGTATATCTATAGTGTATGGTAGATGGGAATATATCTATAGTGTATTGTAGATGGGGATCTATCTATAGTGTATTGTAGATGGGGATATATCTATAGTGTATTGTAGATGGGGATCTATCTATAGTGTATTGTAGCTGGGGATATATCTATAGTGTATTGTAGATGGGGATCTATCTATAGTGTATTGTAGATGGGGATATATCTATAGTGTAATGTGGATGGGGATCTATCTATAGTGTATTGTAGATGGGGATATATCTATAGTGTATTGTAGATGGGGATATATCTATAGTGTATTGTAGATGGGGATATATCTATAGTGTATTGTAAATGGGGATATATCTATAGTGTATTGTCGCCGGGGATATATCTATAGTGTATTGTAGATGGAGATATATCTATAGTGTATTGTAGATGGGGATTTATCTATAGTGTATTGTAGATGGGGATATATCTATAGTGTATTGTAGATGGGGATATATCTATAGTGTATCGTAGATGGGGGTATATCTATAGTGTATCGTAAATGGGGATTTATCTATAGTGTATTGTAAATGGGGATTTATCTATAGTGTATTGTAAATGGGGATATATCTATAGTGTATTGTCGCCGGGGATATATCTATAGTGTATTGTAGATGGAGATATATCAATATTGTATTGTAGATGGAGATATATCTATAGTGTAATGTAGATGGGGATATATCTATAGTGTATTGTAAATGGGGATTTATCTATAGTGTATTGTCGCTGGGGATATATCTATAGTGTATTGTAGATGGGGATATATCCATAGTGTATTGTAGATGGGGATATATCCATAGTGTATTGTAGATGGGGATATATCTATAGTGTATTGTAGA
This sequence comes from Oncorhynchus masou masou, assembly GCF_036934945.1. NCBI lineage: Eukaryota > Metazoa > Chordata > Actinopteri > Salmoniformes > Salmonidae > Oncorhynchus > Oncorhynchus masou. The sequence continues at coordinate 26,484,430 of NC_088231.1, forward strand.
TGGGGATATATCCATAGTGTATTGTAGCTGGGGATATATCCATAGTGTATTGTAGATGGGGATATATCTATAGTGTATTGTAGATGGGGATATATCTATAGTGTATTGTAGATGGGGATCTATCTATAGTGTATTGTAGATGGGGATATATCTATAGTGTATTGTAGATGGGGATCTATCTATAGTGTATTGTAGATGGAGATATATCAATAGTGTATTGTAGATGGGGATATATCTATAGTGTATTGTAGATGGAGATATATCTATAGTGTATTGTAGATGGGGATATATCTATAGTGTATTGTAGATGGGGATATATCCATAGTGTATTGTATATCTATAGTGTATTGTAGATGGGGATATATCTATAGTCTATTGTCGCTGGGGATATAACAGTAGTGTATTGTAGATGGGGATATATCTATAGTGTATTGTAGATGGGGATATATCTATAGTGTATTGTATATCTATAGTGTATTGTAGATGGGGATATATCTATAGTGTATTGTAGATGGGGATCTATCTATAGTGTATTGTAGATGGGGATATATCTATAGTGTATTGTAGATGGGGATCTATCTATAGTGTATTGTAGATGGGGATCTATCTATAGTGTATTGTAGATGGGGATATATCTATAGTGTATTGTAGATGGGGATCTATCTATAGTGTATTGTAGATGGGGATATATCTATAGTGTATTGTAGATGGGGATATATCTATAGTGTATTGTAGATGGGGATATATCTATAGTGTATTGTAGATGGGGATCTATCTATAGTGTATTGTAGATGGGGATATATCTATAGTGTATTGTAGATGGGGATCTATCTATAGTGTATTGTAGATGGGGATCTATCTATAGTGTATTGTAGATGGGGATATATCTATAGTGTATTGTAGATGGTGATATATCTATAGTGTATTGTAGATGGGGATCTATCTATAGTGTATTGTAGATGGGGATCTATCTATAGTGTATTGTAGATGGGGATATATCTATAGTGTATTGTAGATGGGGATATATCTATAGTGTATTGTAGATGGGGATCTATCTATAGTGTATTGTAGATGGGGATATATCTATAGTGTATTGTAGATGGGGATCTATCTATAGTGTATTGTAGATGGGGATCTATCTATAGTGTATTGTAGATGGGGATATATCTATAGTGTATTGTAGATGGGCATATATCAGTAGTGTATTGTAGAAGGGGATATATCTATAGTGTATTGTAGATGGGCATATATCAGTAGTGTATTGTAGATGGGGATATATCTATAGTGTAATGTAGATGGGGATCTATCTATAGTGTATTGTAGATGGGGATATATCTATAGTGTATTGTAGATGGGGATATATCTATAGTGTATTGTAGATGGTGATATATCTATAGTGTATTGTAAATGGGGATATATCTATAGTGTATTGTAAATGGGGATATATCTATAGTGTATTGTAGATGGGGATAAATCTATAGTGTATTGTAGATGGTGATATATCTATAGTGTATTGTAGATGGGGATATATCTATAGTGTATTGTAAATGGGGATATATCTATAGTGTATTGTAGATGGGGATAAATCTATAGTGTATTGTAGATGGGGATATATCTATAGTGTATTGTAGATGGTGATATATCTATAGTGTATTGTAAATGGGGATATATCTATAGTGTATTGTAAATGGGGATATATCTATAGTGTATTGTAGATGGGGATATATCTATAGTGTATTGTAGATGGGGATATACAGTGCCTTGCGAAAGTATTCGGCCCCCTTGAACTTTGCGACCTTTTGCCAGATTTCAGGCTTCAAACATAAAGATATAAAACTGTATTTTTTTGTGAAGAATCAACAACAAGTGGGACACAATCATGAAGTGAAATGACATTTATTGGATATTTCAAACCTTTTTAACAAATCAAAAACTGAAAAATTGGTGTATTATAGTGTATTGTAATGGGGATATAGTGGATACGGTGGGGAGAACAAGTATTTGAAACACAGCCGATTTTGCAGGTTTTCCTACTTACAAAGCATGTAGAGGTCTGTAATGTTTATCATAGGTACACTTCAACTGTGAGAGACGGAATCTAAAACAAAAATCCCGAAAATCACATTGTATATTATTTTTAAGTAATATATTAGCATTTTATTGCATGACATAAGTATTTGGTCACCTTCCAACCAGTAAGAATTCCGGCTCTCACAGACCTGTTAGTTTTTCTTTAAGAAGCCCTCCTGTTCTCCACTCATTACCTGTATTAACTGCAACTGTTTGAACTCGTTACCTGTATAAAAATCACCTGTACACACTCAATCAAACAGACTCCAACCTCTCCACAATGGCCAAGACCAGAGAGCTGTGTAAGGACATCAGGGATAAAATTGTTGATCTACACAAGTCTGGGATGGGCTACAGGACAATAGGCAAGCAGCTTGTTGAGAATGCAACAACTGTTGGCGCAATTTTTAGAAAATGGAAGAAGTTCAAGATGACGGTCAATCACCCTCGGTCTGGGGCTCCATGCAAGATCTCACCGTGTGGGGCATCAATGATCATGAGGAAGGTGAGGGATCAGCCCAGAATTACACGACAGAACCTGGTCAATGACCTGAAGAGAGCTGGGACCACAGTCTCAAAGAAAACCATTAGTAACACACTACGCCGTCATGGATTAAAATCCTGCAGCGCACGCAAGGTCCCCTTGCTCAAGCCAGCGCATGTCCAGGCCTGTCTGAAGTTTGCCAATGACCATCTGGATGATCCAGAGGAGGAAATGGAGAAGGTCATGTGGTCTGATGAGACAAAAATTGAGCTTTTTGGTCTAAACTCCACTCACCGTGTTTGGAGGAAGAAGAAGGTTGAGTACAACCCCAAGGACACCATCCCAACTGTGAAGCATGGAGGTGGAAACATCATTTTTTGGGATGCTTTTCTGCAAAGGGGACAGGACAACTGCACCGTATTGAGGGGAAGATGGATGGGGCCATGTATCGCAAGATCTTGGCCAACAACCTCCTTCCCTCAGAAACTGCATTGAAGATGGGTCGTGGCTGGGTCTTTCAGCATGTCAACGACCCAAAACACACAGCCAGGGCAACTAAGGAGTGGCTCCGTAAGAAGCATTTCAAGGTCCTGGAGTGGCCTAGCCAGTCTCCAGACCTGAACCCAATAGAAAATCTTTGGAGGGAGCTGAAAGTCCCTATTGAGCTGAAAGTCCGTATGAAGTCCGAAACCTGAAGGATCTGGAGAAGGTCTGTATGGAGGAGTGGGCCAAAATCCCTGCTGCAGTGTGTACAAACCTGGTCAAGAACTACAGGAAACGTATGATCTCTGTAATTGCAAACAAAAGTTTCTGTACCAAATATTAAGTTCTGCTTTTCTTATATATCAAGTACTTATGTCATGCAATAAAATGCAAATGAATTACTTAAAAATCATACAATGTGATTTTCTGGATTTTTGTTTTAGATTCCGTCTCTCACAGTTGAAGTGTACCTATGATAAACATTACAGACCTCTACATGCTTTGTAAGTAGGAAAACGTGAAAAATCAGCAGTGTATCAAATACTTGTTCTCCCCACTGTATCTATAGTGTATTATAGCATGATTTGCTGAATGCAGTTTCCTATCTGACATTTTGTAATGTAACAGTTATACAGCTTTTAGATTATATCGCCATGGTGACGTTGCAGCTCCTAACTTTAACTGGTGCTGAAGCAGATACACACACACACACACACACAGTCACACACACACACACACACACACACACACACACACACACACACACACACACACACACACACACGCTCACATGGCAGTTTTTTTAAGGTGGCCAGTGTAGATGGATTTGCTGGGGATGCAGTTGCATACCTTACAGCCTCTCAGGGATCTGCTATCTCTTTCTTTCTCTAGCTCTCTTTCTCTCCATCTCCATCTCCTTCTCCCTCCCTCTCTCAATCTTTCAGTCTCTTTCTCTCCCCTTCTCTCTCTCTTTCTCACTCTCCCTCTCTTCTGTTCCTTCTCTTGCTTTTTCGTGCTTCCTTTCCTGCTCTCTCTTACTCTGTTTCTCTTTTTCTCTCTCTCTCTCTCTCTCTCTCTCTCTCTCTCTCTCTCTCTCTCTCTCGCTCTCGTTCTCTTCATTTCCCTCTCTCTCTCTCTCTCTCTCTCTCTCTCTCTCTCTCTCTCTCTCTCTCTCTCTCTCTCTCTCTCTCGCTCTCTCTGTCTGTATCACTGCATTAGATAAAGCCCTGAATCACCCTCAGCTGCTGTGCCTTCTGGTACCACAGTGCCCCCAAGTGGTTGAGAGAATAACTACACCCTCTATATCTGCCAATACAAACTGCACCTCACTCTCTCTGCACGCACACACATACGCACACGGATGCACACACACAGTGGGTCGGTGGGTAGGTCTTTATGGATGTGTGCAGTGAGATATTGAAAGGTAACAATTAAAAGCTGTTCCTGGAGCACCCAGACATTCTCGGGTGTATGCTGAATTAAAACTCTCTCTTTCTCCCCCTCCTCTCTCTCTCCTCCCTCCCTCCTATTGTCCCCCCCCTGCCCCTCTCATTCTCCCCCCTCTCTCCCTCTCTCTCTGTCCCTCTCTCCCTTTCTCATAAAACAGGGGAAAAGAAACGCCACGTCTGCCTGGTCTGGTGATGTCTGGAAAACAAGATGGTGAGAGAGTGAGATGGAGGAGGAGAGATCGGAGGTTTAGGAACAGAAGCGAAACAGAGGAATATTAGGAGGGAAAATGACAATAGAAGATTAACTCAGATTGACATTTGACTTGTTTAGCAGATGCTCTAATCCAGAGAGGAATCAGGGATGAGTATATACATGTTCATTCTGGAATCTACCCACAACGCTTTGCAAGCGTCATGCTCTACCAACTCAGTTACACTTTTTCACATGGCCCTAACGGCTAAAGTCAGGGTCACGGATCCCTCTGGAACTGTGTCATTACACACACTTGGTCCCCATTTCCCTGATTGTAATTGTATAAATGTGCCCTTCGTTTCACCATTGGTCGATTATTGTTCCTCTGTCCGCTGGACGTGTGAGTTTCTGTGCCTAGTTATTTTGGCTTTCGTGCTGCTTGTATTGCGCAGTTGATTACGGGTCTCGCCCCATGTATATATTCGAGGTACTCCTCGCTCTTTTGTTTGGGTCTCAACCCTGTGTTTGGTCTTCGTCCCAGTGCCTTTAAATGGCTGTAATTTGGGTGAAGTAATAAAAATAAAAATCATTACGCATTCCTGCGCCTGTCTCCTGACCCTTCATATCAGTGTGATTTATTGGGGCGGCAGTGTAGCCTAGTGGTTAGAGCGTTGGACTAGTTACCGGAAGGTTGCGAGTTCAAACCCCCGAGCTGACATAAAATTTAAAAAAACAGTCAGGGCTGAAGGGAAAGTTGACTGTATCCTTAATGGCACCCTATTCCCTATATAGTGCACCCTATTCCCTATATAGTGCACCCTATTCCCTATATAGTGCACCCTATTCCCTATATAGTGCACCCTATTCCCTATATAATGCACCCTATTCCATATGTAGTGCACCCTATTCCCTATGTAGTGTACCCTATTCCCTATATAGTGCACCCTATTCCCTATATAATGCACCCTATTCCATATGTAGTGCACCCTATTCCCTATGTAGTGCACCCTATTCCCTATATAGTGCACCCTATTCCATATGTAGTGCACCCTATTCCCTATATAATGCACCCTATTCCATATGTAGTGCACCCTATAATGCACCCTATTCCATATGTAGTGCACCCTATTCCCTATGTAGTGCACCCTATTCCCTATATAGTGCACCCTATTCCCTATATAGTGCACCCTATTCCATATGTAGTGCACCCTATTCCCTATATAGTGCACCCTATTCCCTATGTAGTGCACCCTATTCCCTATATAATGCACCCTATTCCATATGTAGTGCACCCTATTCCCTATATAGTGCACCCTATTCCCTACGTAGTGCACCCTATTCCCTATATAGTGCACCCTATTCCATATGTAGTGCACCCTATTCCCTATATAGTGCACCCTATTCCCTATATAGTGCACCGTAATCCCTATCTAGTGCACCCTATTCCCTATATAGTGCACCCTATTCCCTATATAGTGCACCCTATTCCCTATATAGTGCACCCTATTCCATATGTAGTGCACATTAATCCGTATATAGTGCACCCTATTCCTTATATAGTGCACCCTATTCCATATGTAGTGCACCCTATTCCCTATATAGTGCACCCTATTCCATATGTAGTGCACCCTATTCCCTATATAGTGCACCCTATTCCATATGTAGTGCACATTATTCCTTATATAGTGCACCCTATTCCTTATATAGTGCACCCTATTCCATATGTAGTGCACCCTATTCCCTATATAGTGCACCCTATTCCATATGTAGTGCACCCTATTCCATATGTAGTGCACCCTATTCCCTATATAGTGCACCCTATTCCATATGTAGTGCACATTATTCCTTATATAGTGCACCCTATTCCTTATATAGTGTACCCTATTCCATATGAAGTGCATATTATTCCTTATATAGTGCACCCTATTCCATATGTAGTGCACCCTATTCCATATGTAGTGCACATTATTCCTTATATAGTGCACCCTATTCCCTATGTAGTGCACCCTATTCCATATGTAGTGCACCATATTCCCTATATAGTGCACCCTATTCCATATGTAGTGCACATTATTCCTTATATAGTGCACCCTATTCCCTATATAGTGCACCCTATTCCATATGAAGTGCACATTATTCCTTATATAGTGCACCCTATTCCCTATATAGTGCACCCTATTCCCTATATAGTGCACCCTATTCCCTATATAGTGCACCCTATTCCATATGTAGTGCACCCTATTCCCTATATAGTGCACCCTATTCCATATGTAGTGTACCCTATTCCCTATATAGTTCCATATGTAGTGCACATTATTCCTTATATAGTGCACCCTATTCCCTATGTAGTGAACCCTATTCCCTAAGCAGTGCACTACGTTGGACCCAGGTAGTGTAGTGTATAGGGAATAGGGTGCCATTTGGGACAAAGCCCTGGTCCTAGATCAGATCATAATGGCACTGCTTTCCCAAGCTGAGAAATTAGCAAAAAAAACAACGGTCCCAAAATAAACAGGCTCAACAACAACAAAACAGGCAGAGGAAGAGGAAGAGGAGGAGGAGGAGGAGGAGGAGGAGGATTCACTGTGGGTCGCATCATTACTGCATCATTAATGCATCATTACCACCAGACAGACGGAGAGAAGACAAGCAGAAACCATCAGATTATAAAAACTAAAGAGGGAGGGAGGGAGGGAGGGAGGGAGGGAGGGAGGGAGGGAGGGAGGGAGGGAGGGAGGGAGGGAGGGAGGGAGGGAGGGAGGGAGGGAGGGTGTGTAGTAGGTGTATGTGAGGTTGTAGAAAGCAGTTGGTGTATTGTCAGTGCCTGTGTCTCTCCACTAAGTTGTCCCAGCAGTAAAACTCCAATCAGACAGGACTCGGCCAGACACTCTTCTGCCTCTCTACCCCTCTCTATGTCTCTCTCTCCCTCTCCCTCTCTTTATGCCTCTCTACCCCTCTCTATGTCTCTCTCTCCCTCTCCCTCTCTTTATGCCTCTCTACCCCTCTATATGTCCCTCTCTCCCTCTCTTTCTGTCTCTCTACCCCTCTCTATGTCTCTCTCTCAATTCAATTCAATTCAAGGGGCTTTATTGGCATGGGTAACATGTGTTAACATTCTCTCTCTCTCTCTCTCTCTCTCTCTCTCTCTCTCTCACTCTCTTTCTGTCTCTCTACACCTCTCTATGTCTCTCTCTCAATCTCCCTCTCTTTATGCCTATCTACCCCTCTCTATGTCTCTCTCTCCCTCTCCCTCTCCATGTCTCTCTCTCCCTCTCTTTCTGTCTCTCTCTCCCTCTCTATGTCTCTCTCTCAATCTCCCTCTCATCTCTCTGTCTCTCTCTCTCTCTCTGTCTCTCTCTCTCTTTCCCTCTCTTTCTGTCTTTCTACCCCTCTCTACCCCTCTCTCTCTGTCTCTCTCCCCCCTCTCTCTCTCTCTCTCTCTCTCTCTCTCTCCCCCCTCTCTCTCTCTCTCTCTCTCTCTCTCTCTCTCTCTCTGGCTCTCTTTCCCAATCCATTTTCAATTTAAAGGCTTCATTGGCATGGTAAATATATGTTTACATTTCCAAAGCAATTGAAGTATATAATAAACAATAAAACAAATGTACTGTAAACATCACACCAGATAAATGTGGGTTGTATTTACAATGGTGTTTGTTCTTCACTGGTTGCCCTTTTCTTGTGTGGTATTTTTTTAATTGAACCTTTATTTAAAAAGTCGCTCAGATCGTTCACAGCTTTGTGGAAGTTACCCGTGGCGCTGATGTTTAGGCCAAGGTATGTATAGTTTTTTGTGTGCTCTAGGGCAACAGTGTCTAGATGGAATTTGTATTTGTGGTCCTGGTGACTGGACCTTTTTTGGAACACCATTATTTTGGTCTTACTGAGATTTAGTGTCAGGGCCCAGGTCTGACAGAATCTGTGCATAAGATCTAGGTGCTGCTGTAGGCCCTCCTTGGTTGGTGACAGAAGTACCAGATCATCAGCAAACAGCAGACATTTGACTTCAGATTCTAGTAGGGTGAGGCAGGGTGCGGTAGACTTTTCTAGTGCCCGCGCCAGTTCGTTGATATATATGTTGAGGGTGGGGGGTGGGGCTTAAGCTGCATCCCTGTCTAACCCCACAACCCTGTGTGAAGAAATTAGTGTGTTTTTTTGCCAATTTTAACCACACACTTGTTGTTTGTGTACATGGATTTTATGATGTCATATGTTTTACCCCCAACACCACTTTCCATCAGTTTGTATAGCAGACCCTCATGCCAAATTGAGTCAAAGGCTTTTTTGAAATCAACAAAGCATGAGAAGACTTGCCTTTGTTTTGGTTTGTTTGGTTGTCAATTAGGGTGTGCAGAGTGAATACATGGTCTGTTGTACGGTAATTTGGTGAAAAGCCAATTTGACATTTGCTCAGTACATTGTTTTCATTGAGGAAGTGTACGAGTCTGCTGTTAATGATAATGCAGAGGATTTTCCCAAGGTTACTGTTGGAGGGTTTTTATTTTGTCCTGTAACTCATTCACTCTCTGTCTCTGTCTCTCTCTCTCTCTCGCTCTCTTTCTCTCTCTCTCTCTCTCTTTCTCTCTCTCTCTCTCTCTCTCTCTCTCTCTCTCTCTCTCTCTCTCTCTCTCTCTCTCTCTCTCTCTCTCTCTCTTTCTCGCTCTCTTTCTCTGTCTCTATCTCTCTCTCTCGATCTCTTTCTCTGTCTCTATCTCTCTGTCTGTCTCTGTCTCTCTCTCTCTCTTCCTATGTCTCTGTCTCTGTCTCTCTCTCTCTGTCCATGTCTCTGTCTCTCTCTCTCTGTCTATGTCTCTGTCTCTCTCTCTGTCTCTCTCGCTCTCTGTCTCTGTCTATGTCTCTGTCTCTCTCTCTGTCTATGTCTCTGTCTCTCTCTATGTGTCTCTCGCTCTCTCTCTCTATCCCTCTCTCTGCCACCCCCCATCCCCCCAGTCCTCTTACCATCCGTCTCTCGTTGAATCTCTGTCTTGTCAGTGATTGGCTGAGAGTTTCAGTGTGATTGCACTAGGGGCCAATAAATAGTTATTCCTGAGAGAACTACTTACTCGCTGAAGGGGAAGAACCACTTCAGCCACTGCCTAGCAACCGTCATATTACACTGGTCAGTTAGAGAGGACATTGTCCTGTTACCAAGAAGCAGACCACCAGGGAGGAGCAGAGAGAGAGAGAGGGAGAGAGGTAGAGGGAGGAGCAGAGGGAGAGAGAGGGAGAGAGGTAGAGGGAGGAGCAGAGGGAGAGAGAGGGAGAGAGGTAGAGGGAGGAGCAGAGGGAGAGAGAGGGAGAGAGGTAGAGGGAGGAGCAGAGGGAGAGAGAGGGAGAGAGGTAGAGGGAGGAGCAGAGAGAGAGAGAGAGGGAGAGAGGTAGAGGGAGGAGCAGAGGGAGAGAGAGGGAGAGAGGTAGAGGGAGGAGCAGAGGGAGAGGGGGGGGGGAGAGAGGTAGAGGGAGGAGCAGAGGGGGAGAGAGAGGGAGAGAGGGAGAGGGAGGAGCAGAGGGAGAGAGAGAGGGAGAGAGGTAGAGGGGAGGGAGCAGAGGGAGAGAGGGAGAGGGAGGAGCAGAGGGAGAGAGAGGGAGAGAGGAAGAGGGAGGAGCAGAGGGAGAGAGAGGGAGAGAGGTAGAGGGAGGAGCAGAGGGAGAGAGAGGGAGAGAGGTAGAGGGAGGAGCAGAGGGAGAGAGAGGGAGAGAGGTAGAGGGAGGAGCAGAGGGAGAGAGAGGGAGAGGAACGAGAGATGTGGGGACTCACCCACTGTGTCATCCTCTTTTCCACTCTCTCCCCCATCTCTCTCTCTCTCTCTCTCTCTCTCTCTCTCTCTCTCTCTCTCTCTCTCTCTCTTTGTCTCTATTTGTCTCTATTTGTCTCTCGCTTTCTCTCTCTCTCTTTCTCTCTCTCTCTCTTTCTCTCTCTGTCTCTCTCTCTCTTTGTCTCTCTCTTTGTCTCTCACTTTGTCTCTCTCTCTCTCTCTCTCTCTGTCTCTCTCTCTCTCTCTCTCTCTCTCTCTCCCTGTCTCTCTCTCTCTCTCCCTGTCTCTCTCTCTCTCTCTCTCTCTCTCTCTCTCTCTCTCTCTCTCTCTCTCTCTCTCTCTCTCTCTCTCAAGGGGATTTATTGGCATGGGAAACATATGTTTACATTACCAAAGCAAGTGAAATAGTTAATTAACAAAAGTGAAATAAACTAAAAAAAGAGCAGGAAACATTACACCTACAAAATTATAAATAGTTTACTCTCTCTCACTCTTTTAGACCTTATATAATCATCTTTCTCCCTCTCTCTCCCTCTTTCTAATCTTTCCCTCTCTCTCTCCCTCATGCTCTCCCTCTCTCTCTCTCTCTCTCTCTTCTTTCTCTCCCTCTCTCCTTCTCTCTCTCTCCCTCTCCCTCTTTGTCCCTCTCTCTCCCTCTTTCTCCATTTTTCTCTCCCTCTGTCTCTCCCTCACCCGTCTCCCTCACCCTCTTCCTCTCTCCCTCTATCTCTCCCCCTCTTTCTCCCTCACTATCTCCCTCTCTCCCCCCTCTCTTCCTCTCTTCCTCCTTCTCCTTACCTCTCTCCCTGTACTGTTGTGTCGATGTGGTGTTCAACTATCTCCTCCCACCCTCCATCCCCCATTACTCCCTTTCTCTATCCCTCCCACCCTACCTATCTCCTTTCCTGCCTCCCCCATCCCTCCCACCCAACCTCTCTCCATCCCTCTGTCCCCATCCATCTCTCTCTCCCTCTGAGTGAGTGGATGAGCGATGTCAGGCTAGGTCTGTGTTGACCCAATAATGCACTCTCAGCCTGGAGAATGATGGACTGACTGGAGAAGTGGAAAAGGAGAGGGGGAGAGAGAGAGGGAGGAGCTGGAGGGAGGAGGTAGAGAGGTGGGGGAGACCAGAGGGAGAGAGACGAGATGGAGGGAGGAGGTAGAGAGGTGGGGGAGACCAGAGGGAGAGAGATGAGATGGAGGGAGGGAGGAGTTTATGGTGAGAGAGAGAGGAGCTGGAGGGAAGAGAGAGGAGATGGTGAGAGAGAGAGGGGAGCTGGAGGGAGGAGGTAGAGAGGTGGGGGAGACCAGAGGGAGAGAGACGAGATGGAGGGAGGAGGAAGAGAGGTGCAAGAGAGAGGAGCTGGAGGGAGGAGAGAGGAGATGGTGAGAGAGAGAGGGGAGCTGGAGGGAGGAGGGAGAGAGGGAGAGAGGTGGTTGCAGTGGAGAAAGGTTAGGCACACAGTGCAGATACACATACCATTCACAGACCAGAGGAGGGAGAGAGAGGGATGAGAGAGAATCAGAAGGGATGAGATGGAGAGAGAAGGGAGGGAGAGAGAGAGGGATGAGATAGGGAGAGAAGGGAGTGAGAGATAATGGAGAAGAGGAAGGAACACTTGAGACTGATCAAACACACATCACAATCAGCCATTATCTACATAATCTTCATCATTATATTCATCAACATCATCATGGTGGACATCATTGATTGAGAAGTTGAGATCTTTGAACATCAATGACAACAGGTTCATTCTGACCAGAGAGGGAGGGAGAGGGGGGAGGAGACGGGTGGGGTAGAAAGAGGGGAAACGACTAACGGAACTGGCCAGTCAGACAAGGGAGCACAAGAACGAAAAACACTCAAGTTCAAGGACAAGGATCTACATCTCTCTCTTTCTCTCTCTCTCTCTCTCTCTCTCCCTCTTAACTCCCCCAATATTTTACTCACACTTGGAAGAAGCACAAAAACAGAAAGAGGGAGAAGTGGAGGATGAGTTTTGTGTTTTGTTTGGTAACTCGCAGGGAAAGAACAAACAGCAACAGAGAGAAAGAGAGAGAGAGAGAGGGGGAAGAGAGAAAGAGAGAGGGAGAGAGAGAGGGGGGGAGACAGAGGGGGAGAGAGAGAGAGAGGGAGAGAGAGAGAGAGAGAGAGAGAAGGGGAGAGAGAGAGAAAGTGAGAGAGAGAGAGAGAGAGAGAGAGAGAGAGGATGGAGAGGGAGGATGGAGAAAGAGAGAGGTGATGAGAGAGGGTGGGGAGACAGAGAGAGGGGGGAGATACAGTTGAAGTCGGAGGTGGACATTCACCTTATCCAAATACATTTAAATACATTTAAACTGTTTCACTTTGGAAGTATGCTTGGGGTCATTGTCCATTTGGAAGATCCGTTTGCGACCAAGCGTTATCTTCCTGACTGATGTCTTGAGATGTTGTTTCAATATATCCACATCATTTTCCATCCACATAATTTTCCTCCCTCGTGATGCCATCTATTTTGTGAAGTGCACCAGTCCCTCCTGCAATAAAGCACCCCCACAACATGATGCTGCCACCCCCACAACATGATGCTGCCACCCCCACAACATGATGCTGCCACCCCCTCAACATGATGCTGCCACCCCCGTGCTTCACGGTTGGGATGGTGTTTTTCGGGCTAACAAGCCTCCCCCTTTTTCCTCCAAACATAACGATGGTCATTATGGCCAAACAGTTGTATTTCTGTTTCATCAGACCAGAGGACATTTCTCCTAAAAGTACTATCTTTGTCCCCATGTGCAGTTGTAAACCGTAGTCTGGCTTTTATATGGTGGTTTTGGAGAAGTGGCTTCTTCCTTGCTGAGCAGCCTTTCAGGTTATGTCGATATAGGACTCGTTTTACTGTGGATATAGATACTTTTGTACCGGTTTCCTCCAGCATCTTCACAAGGTCCTTTGCTGTTGTTCTGGGATTGAATTGCATTGTCTTCTTGAGCTACTTTCAATACATAAACACAGTATCTTATTGAGCTGCCTTCAGTACATAAACACAGTGTCTTATTGAGCTGCCTTCATTACATCAACACAGTGTTTATTGAGCTTCCTTCAGTACATAAACACAGTATCTTATTGAGCTTCCTTCAGTACATCAACACAGTGCCTTATTGATCCACCTTCAGTACATCAACACAGTGCCTTATTGAGCTGTCTTCAGTACATCAACACAGTGCCTTATTGAGCTGTCTTCAGTACATCAACACACTGCCTTATTGAGCTTCCTTCAGTACATCAACACAGTGCCTTATTGAGCTGACTTCAGTACATAAACACAGTGCCTTATTGAGCTGTCTTCAGTACATCAACACAGTGCCTTATTGAGCTTCCTTCAGTACATCAACACAGTGTCTTATTGAGCTTCCTTCAGTAGATCAACACAGTGCCTTATTGAGCTTCCTTCAGTACATCAACACAGTGCCTTATTGAGCTTCCTTCAGTACATCAACACAGTGCCTTATTGAGCTGCCTTCAGTACATCAACACAGTGCCTTATTGAGCTTCCTTCAGTACATCAACACAGTGCCTTATTGAGCTTCCTTCAGTACATCAACACAGTGCCTTATTGAGCTTCCTTCAGTACATCAACACAGTGCCTTATTGAGCTTCCTTCAGTACATAAACACAGTGCCTTATTGAGCTTCCTTCAATACATCAACACAGTGTCTAATTGAGCTTCCTTCAGTACATCAACACAGTGCCTTATTGAGCTTCCTTCAGTACATCAACACAGTGCCTTATTGAGCTTCCTTCAGTACATAAACACAGTGCCTTATTGAGCTTCCTTCAATACATCAACACAGTGTCTAATTGAGCTTCCTTCAGTACATCAACACAGTGCCTTATTGAGCTTCCTTCAGTACATCAACACAGTGCCTTATTGAGCTACCTTCAGTACATCAACACAGTGTCTTATTGAGCTTCCTTCAGTACATCAACACAGTGCCTTATTGAGCTTCCTTCAGTACATAAACACAGTGCCTTATTGAGCTTCCTTCAATACATCAACACAGTGTCTAATTGAGCTTCCTTCAGTACATCAACACAGTGCCTTATTGAGCTGTCTTCAGTTCATCAACACAGTGCCTTATTGAGCTTCCTTCAATACATCAACAGACTGCCTTATTGAGCTAACTTCAGTACATCAACACAGTGCCTTATTGAGCTACCTTCAGTACATCAACACAGTGCCTTATTGAGCTTCCTTCAATACATCAACACAGTGTCTAATTGAGCTTCCTTCAGTACATAAACACAGTGCCTTATTGAGCTTCCTTCAGTACATCAACACAGTGCCTTATTGAGCTTCCTTCAATACATCAACACAGTGTCTAATTGAGCTTCCTTCAGTACATCAACACAGTGCCTTATTGAGCTAACTTCAGTACATCAACACAGTGCCTTATTGAGCTTCCTTCAGTACATCAACACAGTGCCTTATTGAGCTACTTTCAATACATAAACACAGTATCTTATTGAGCTTCCTTCAGTACATCAACACAGTGCCTTATTGAGCTTCCTTCAGTACATCAACACAGTGCCTTATTGAGCTTCCTTCAGTACATCAACACAGTGCCTTATTGAGCTTCCTTCAGTACATCAACACAGTGCCTTATTGAGCTGCCTTCAATACATCAACACAGTGCCTTATTGAGCTTCCTTCAGTACATCAACACAGTGCCTTATTGAGCTAACTTCAGTACATCAACACAGTGCCTTATTGAGCTTCCTTCAGTACATCAACACAGTGCCTTATTGAGCTAACTTCAGTACATCAACACAGTGCCTTATTGAGCTTCCTTCAGTACATCAACACAGTGCCTTATTGAGCTAACTTCAGTACATCTATAAACTCCGCTGTTCACAGGCTTCAGGTACAATCTCGCCCTCTGTGTTAGTTTTTATGTGTGGGTGTGTGTCTGTGTTTGTGTGGGTGTGTGTGTGTGGTGCGGGACACACACACACACACACGTGTAAACACAGGTAGATATTGATGGAACACAATCAATGGCGGATGTTGCCTTTGACTCGCAGAGCTGTACACAAACACACATCGACACACACACACCGACACACACACATAAACATCCACTTTGGGGGAACCCTTCTGTAAGACAGGGGTAGGGAGGGGGGGGGGGGGCAGAGAGACAGAGACAGACAACTAGTCTCAGTGTTCCTCCAAACTGTAAGACAGGGGGAGGGAGAGGGGGGGGCAGAGAGACAGAGACAGGCAACTAGTCTCAGTGTTCCTCCAAACTGTAAGACAGGGGAGGGAGAGGGGGGCAGAGAGACAGAGACAGACAACTAGTCTCAGTGTTCCTCCAAACTTGTAAGACATTGGTAGGGGGGGGGCAGAGAGACAGACAACTAGTCTCAGGGTTCCTCCAAACTGTAAGACAGGGGGAGGGAGCGGGGGGGGGGCAGAGAGACAGACAACTAGTCTCAGGGTTCCTCCAAACTGTAAGACAGGGGGAGGGAGAGGGGGGGGGGCAGAGAGACAGAGACAGGCAACTGGTCTCAGGGTTCCTCCAAACTGTAAGACAGGGGAGGGAGAGGGGGCAGAGAGACAGAGACAGGCAACTGGTCTCAGGGTTCCTCCAAACTGTAAGACAGGGGGAGGGAGGGGGGGGGGCAGAGAGACAGACAACTAGTCTCAGGGTTCCTCCAAACTGTAAGACAGGGGGAGGGAGAGGGGGGGCAGAGAGACAGAGACAGGCAACTGGTCTCAGGGTTCCTCCAAACTGTAAGACAGGGGGAGGGAGCGGGGGGGGGCAGAGAGACAGACAACTAGTCTCAGGGTTCCTCCAAACTGTAAGACAGGGGGAGGGAGGGGGGGCAGAGAGACAGAGACAGACAACTAGTCTCAGGGTTCCTCCAAACTGTAAGACAGGGGGAATGAGGGGGGGGCAGAGAGACAGACAGACAACTAGTCTCAGGGTTCCTCCAAACTGTAAGACAGGGGAGGGAGAGGGGGGGCAGAGAGACAGACAGACAACTGGTCTCAGGGTTCCTCCAAACTGTAAGACAGGGGGAATGAGGGGGGGGGGGCAGAGAGACAGAGACAGACAACTAGTCTCAGGGTTCCTCCAAACTGTAAGACAGGGGGAGGGAGAGGGGGGGGGGCAGAGAGACAGACAGACAACTAGTCTCAGTGTTCCTCCAAACAAACCAGAGTTGTCAGTAAACACTCGACTCACATCTTATAAACCAAGGATTTGAGATTAAGCGACACGTTTAAACCCTCATTAAACGATTAAACGTTCCCTTTTAGCCTCCTCAGAGAAAGCCAAAGAGATGCTTGTATCCTAAATGGCACCATATTCCCTAACTAGTGCACTACCTGCGACCAGATCCCTACGGACCAGGGTAAAATTAGTAGTGGCGTTTGGTACACAGAAAAAGTGGGACACCTCCCATCTGATACTCAAAAGTGTTTATGACCCAATATAAAACCCTTCACCATTTACACACACAAACAGTCAGTCAGTGGATCAATCAAATTAAAACCGTTCACCATTTACACACAAACAATCGAATAGCTTGAGGAGATCATTTTATTCTCCATTGACTTCGAGTGTTCCCATAATGACTCTCTATTCCCTCTGCAGTGTCCTACTGTTGACCAGGCATCCCATAATGACTCTCTATTCCCTCTGCAGTGTCCTACTGTTGACCAGGCATCCCATAATGACTCCCTATTCCCTCTGCAGTGTCCTACTGTTGACCAGGCATCCCATAATGACTCTCTATTCCCTCTGCAGTGTGCTACTGTTGACCAGGCATCCCATAATGACTCTCTCTTGCCCATTCTTCAAGGCCAAACTGCTCCAGCTCCATCAAGTTGGAGCTGGTTCCGCTGGTGCACAGCAGTCTTTAAGTCATACCACAGATTCTCAATTGGATTGAGGTCTGGGCTTTGATTAGGCCATTCCAGGACATTTAAATGTTCCCCTTAAACCACTCAAGTGTTGCTTTAGCAGTATGCTTAGGGTCATTGTCCTGCTGAAAGTTTAAACTACACCTCAGTCTAAAATCTCTGGAAGACTGGAACAGGTTTCCCTCAAGAATGACCCTGTATTCAGCACCATCCATCATTCCTTCATCTCTGACCAGTTTCCCAGTCCCTGCCAATGAAAAACATCCATGATGCTGCCACCACCATGCTTCACTGTGGGGATGATGACCTTGGGGTGATGAGAGGTGTTGGGTTTGCGCCAGACATAGCATTTTCCTTGGTGACAAAAAAGCTACATTTCAGTCTCATCTGACCAGAGTACGTCCCACCATATGTTTGGGGATTCTACCACATGACTTTTGGCGAACACCAAATCTGTTTGCTTATATTTTTCTTTAAGCAATGGCTTTTTTCTGGCCACTCTTCCGTAAAGCCCAGCTCTGTGGATTGTACGGCATAAAGTGGTCCAATGGACAGACACTCTAATCTCTGCTGTTGAACTGAGATAACTTCAGGGTTATCTTTGGTCTCTTTGTCGCCTCTCTGATTAATGCCCTTCTTGCCTGGTTCGTGAGTTTTGCTGGGCGGACCTCTCTTGGCAGGTTTGTTGTGGTGCCATATTCTTTCCATTTTTTTGTAAAAGATTTAATGGTGCTCCATGGGATGTTCAAAGTTTCTGATATTTTTTTATAACCCTACCACTGTACTTCTCCACAACTTTGTCCCTGACCTGTTTGAAGAGCTCCTTGGTCTTCATGGTGCCACCTGCTTAGTGGTGTTACAGACTCTGGGGTCTTTCAGAACAGGTGTATATATACTGAGATCATGTGACAGATCATGTGACACTTAGATTGCACACAGGTGGACTTCTGAAGGTAATTGGCTGCACCAGATCTTATTTAGGTGCTTCATAGTAAAGGAGGTGAATACACACAGCACTTTCTCTTTTACATTTGTATATCTTTTTTTGACCAAGTGGGGGTTTTTCCATTTCACTTCACCAGTTTGGACTATTTTGTGTCCATTACATGAAAAACAAATACAAATCCATTTCAATGACAGGTTGTAATGCAACAGAATAGGAAAAACGTCAAGTGGGATGAATACTTTTGCAAGGCACTGTGTGCAGTTCCCTTTAGGCCCTGGTTCAAAAGTAGTGCACTACATAGGGAATAGGGTGGCATTTGGCACATAAATGTGTTGTGAGGCCTGAGGGAGTTAACGTATTTCATATAAACTAATAGCCACTGTATCAGCAGAAAATATACCTTCTGACAGGGAGAAAATCTGTCGGTTCTTGACACACAAACACACACAGACACTTGAGTTGATGTTCTCCGCTTTGAACTCCACCCACTCTTCTTCTGTCGGCGAATCCCGCGACACGACCAACAGCTTCTACAAGATGTCTGCCACCGCAGTCCCCCAGGTGAGTGTGTTTAGAAGTGTTGTGTTAAGTCTTTAAACAGACCACCATCTGTTTGCCCATACATCTCCTACACACCAAGACTGATGACAAAACAGTAGGCACATAACAAATACGTTGTCACAAAACAAACCTCTGAAACAACTGAGGGATAATTCATAAGCAACAGCAATGAAACTTAGACACATTTTAGAATAGTTTTTATTTATTTATTATTTATTGCTAATAATGACTCTAAACTTCTGCTTCCTCCCTCTGTTCCCTCTCTTTTGTTTCCTTTAGAGATATGGAATGGTAATCTAGCTGTGTGTGCTGGTGCCGGCTCTGAAACATAGAAGTGGAGTCCGTCCAGACCCAGGAGATCTGGTACTGACCGTGTGGAGGTGAATCTGGTTACTTCAAGGGTCCCTGTTTTCAACAGGACCTATTCTGGTACCTACTTCATCTGTCCTGAACCTTCTTGTCCTTCCTTCCTCCCTTTCTGTTATGAGGTCCAGACAGAACCTATTCTGGTAACTACTTCCATCTCTCTCTAACCACCTGGATGCTCCTTGTTCCATTCCATCCCTCCGTCTTCTCCTCGTCTACTTCTTCCCTCCTTCCCTCTCTCCTCCCCTCACTCCGTCCTCTCCTGACTTCCCTCTCTCCTCCCCTCAATCCCTCCTCTCCTGACTTCCCTCTCTCCTCCACTCAATCCCTCCTCTCCTGACTTCCCTCTCTCCTCCCCTCAATCCCTCCTCTCCTGACTTCCCTCTCTCCTCCCCTCACTCCCTCCTCTCCTGACCTCTCTCTCCTCCCCTCACTCCCTCCTCTCCTGACCTCTCTCTCTCCTCCCCTCACTCCCTCTTCTCCCTCCTTCCCTCTCTCCTCCCCTCAATCCCTCCTCTCCTGACTTCCCTATCTCCTCCCCTCACTCCCTCCTCTCCTGACTTCCCTTCCCATGTGAAAAGTGGTGTGTAATTGGATGTGTGTAACTTTCCAGTGTTTTCTGGAGGCAGACAATTAACCAGGAGGAAAAGAGAGGGAAGCAGAAACCTGAGAGAAGGAGAGATGGAGAGGAGCTAGGAGAGGAGAGGAGTAAGGCATGAGAGGAGAGGAACAAGGGAAGAGAGGAGAGGAACGAGGGAAGAGAGGAGGAGAAGAACTAGGGAAGAGAGGAGAGGCACGAGGGAAGAGAGGAGAGGAATGAGGGAAGAGAGGAGGAGAAGAACTAGGGAAGAGAGGAGAGGAGTAAGGCAAGAGAAGAGAGGAACGAGGGAAGAGAGGAGGAGAGGAACTAGGGAAGAGAGGAGAGGAGAGGAACTAGGGAAGAGAGGAGAGGAGTAAGGCAAGAGAAGAGAGGAACGAGGGAAGAGAGGAGGAGAGGAACTAGGGAAGAGAGGAGAGGAGAGGAACTAGGGAAGAGAGGAGAGGAATGAGGGAAGAGAGGAGAGGAGAGGAACTAGGGAAGAGAGGAGAGGAATGAGGGAAGAGAGGAGAGGAACGAGGGAAGAAAGGAGAGGAACGAGGGAAGAGAGGAGAGGAACGAGGGAAGAGAGGAGAGGAACGAGGGAAGAGAGGAGAGGAATGAGGGAAGAGAGGACGAGAGGAACTAGGGAAGAGAGGAGAGGAGTAGGAGAAGAGAGGAGAGGAACGAGGGAAGAGAGGAGAGGAACTAGGGAAGAGAGGAGAGGAACGAGGGAAGAGAGGAGAGGACCTAGGGAAGAGAGGAGAAGAGTAAGGTAAGAGAGGAGAGGAACGAGGGAAGAGAGGAGAGGTGTAAGGTAAGAGAGGAGAGGACCTACGGAAGAGAGGAGAAGAGTAAGGCAAGAGAGGAGAGGAACGAGGGAAGAGAGGAGAGGAACTAGGGAAGAGAGGAGAGGAACGAGGGAAGAGAGGAGAGGACCTAGGGAAGAGAGGAGAAGAGTAAGGTAAGAGAGGAGAGGAACGAGGGAAGAGAGGAGAGGTGTAAGGTAAGAGAGGAGAGGAACGAGGGAAGAGAGGAGAAGAGTAAGGCAAGAGAGGAGAGGAACTAGGGAAGAGAGGAGGAGAGGAACTAGGGAAGAGAGGAGAGGAACTAGGGAAGAGAGGAGAGGAACTAGGGAAGAGAGGAGAGGAACGAGGGAAGAGAGGAGAGGACCTAGGGAAGAGAGGAGAAGAGTAAGGTAAGAGAGGAGAGGAACGAGGGAAGAGAGGAGAGGAGTAAGGTAAGAGAGGAGAGGAACGAGGGAAGAGAGGAGAAGAGTAAGGCAAGAGAGGAGAGGAACTAGGGAAGAGAGGAGGAGAGGAACTAGGGAAGAGAGGAGAGGAACTAGGGAAGAGAGGAGAGGAACTAGGGAAGAGAGGAGAGGAACGAGGGAAGAGAGGAGAAGAGGAACTAGGGAAGAGAGGAGGAGAGGAACTAGGGAAGAGAGGAGGAGAGGAACTAGGGAAGAGAGGAGAGGAACTAGGGAAGAGAGGAGGAGAGGAACTAGGGAAGACAGGAGGAGAGGAACTAGGGAAGAGAGGAGAGGAACTAGGGAAGAGAGGAGAGGAACTAGGGAAGAGAGGAGAGGAACTAGGGAAGAGAGGAGGAGAGGAACTAGGGAAGAGAGGAGGAGAACTAGGGAAGAGAGGAGGAGAAGAACTAGGGAAGAGAGGAGAGGAACTAGGGAAGAGAGGAGGAGAGGAACTAGGGAAGAGAGGAGGAGAGGAACTAGGGAAGAGAGGAGAGGAACTAGGGAAGAGAGGAGAGGAACTAGGGAAGAGAGGAGAGGAACTAGGGAAGAGAGGAGGAGAGGAACTAGGGAAGAGAGGAGGAGAGGAACTAGGGAAGAGAGGAGAGGAACTAGGGAAGAGAGGAGAGGAACTAGGGAAGAGAGGAGAGGAACGAGGGAAGAGAGGAGAGGAACTAGGGAAGAGAGGAGAGGACCTAGGGAAGAGAGGAGGAGAGGAACTAGGGAAGAGAGGAGGAGAGGAACTAGGGAAGAGAGGAGGAGAGGAACTAGGGAAGAGAGGAGGAGAGGAACTAGGGAAGAGAGGAGGAGAGGAACTAGGGAAGACAGGAGGAGAGGAACTAGGGAAGAGAGGAGAGGAACGAGGGAAGAGAGGAGAGGAACTAGGGAAGAGAGGAGAGGAACTAGGGAAGAGAGGAGGAGAGGAACTAGGGAAGAGAGGAGGAGAACTAGGGAAGAGAGGAGGAGAAGAACTAGGGAAGAGAGGAGAGGAACTAGGGAAGAGAGGAGGAGAGGAACTAGGGAAGAGAGGAGGAGAGGAACTAGGGAAGAGAGGAGAGGAACTAGGGAAGAGAGGAGAGGAACTAGGGAAGAGAGGAGGAGAGGAACTAGGGAAGAGAGGAGAGGAACTAGGGAAGAGAGGAGGAGAGGAACTAGGGAAGAGAGGAGGAGAGGAACTAGGGAAGAGAGGAGGAGAGGAACTAGGGAAGAGAGGAGAGGAACTAGGGAAGAGAGGAGGAGAGGAACTAGGGAAGAGAGGAGGAGAGGAACTAGGGAAGAGAGGAGGAGAGGAACTAGGGAAGAGAGGAGGAGAGGAACTAGGGAAGAGAGGAGGAGAGGAACTAGGGAAGAGAGGAGGAGAGGAACTAGGGAAGAGAGGAGAGGAACTAGGGAAGAGAGGAGGAGAAGAACTAGGGAAGAGAGGAGGAGAGGAACGAGGGAAGAGAGGAGGAGAAGAACTAGGGAAGAGAGGAGAGGAACTAGGGAAGAGATGAGGAGAGGAACTAGGGAAGAGAGGAGAGGAACGAGGGAAGAGAGGAGAGGAACTAGGGAAGAGAGGAGGAGAGGAACTAGGGAAGAGAGGAGGAGAGGAACTAGGGAAGAGGGGAGGAGAGGACCTAGGGAAGAGAGGAGAGGAACTAGGGAAGAGAGGAGGAGAGGAACTAGGGAAGAGAGGAGGAGAGGAACGAGGGAAGAGAGGAGGAGAAGAACTAGGGAAGAGAGGAGAGGAACTAGGGAAGAGAGGAGGAGAGGACCTAGGGAAGAGAGGAGGAGAGGAACTAGGGAAGAGAGGAGGAGAGGAACTAGGGAAGAGAGGAGGAGAGGAACTAGGGAAGAGAGGAGAGGAACTAGGGAAGAGAGGAGGAGAGGAACTAGGGAAGAGAGGAGGAGAGGAACTAGGGAAGAGAGGAGAGGAACTAGGGAAGAGAGGAGAGGAACGAGGGAAGAGAGGAGAGGAACTAGGGAAGAGAGGAGGAGAGGAACTAGGGAAGAGAGGAGAGGAACTAGGGAAGAGGGGAGGAGAGGAACTAGGGAAGAGAGGAGAGGAACTAGGGAAGAGAGGAGAGGAACGAGGGAAGAGAGGAGAGGAACTAGGGAAGAGAGGAGGAGAGGAACTAGGGAAGAGAGGTGAGGAACTAGGGAAGAGAGGAAGAGAGGAACTAGGGAAGAGAGGAGGAGAGGAACTAGGGAAGAGAGGAGGAGAGGAACTAGGGAAGAGAGGAGAGGAACTAGGGAAGAGAGGAGAGGAACTAGGGAAGAGAAGAGAGGAACTAGGGAAGAGAGGAGGAGAGGAACTAGGGAAGAGAGGAGGAGAACTAGGGAAGAGAGGAGGAGAGGAACTAGGGAAGAGAGGAGGAGAGGAACTAGGGAAGAGAGGAGGAGAAGAACTAGGGAAGAGAGGAACGAGAGGAACTAGGGAAGAGAGGAGGAGAGGACCTAGGGAAGAGAGGAGGAGAGGAACTAGGGAAGAGAGGAGAGGAACTAGGGAAGAGAGGAGGAGAGGAACTAGGGAAGAGAGGAGAGGAACTAGGGAAAAGAGGAGAGGAACTTGGGAAGAGAGGAGGAGAACTAGGGAAGAGAGGAGGAGAGGAACTAGGGAAGAGAGGAGGAGAGGAACTAGGGAAGAGAGGAGAGGAACTAGGGAAGAGAGGAGAGGAACTAGGGAAGAGAAGAGAGGAACTAGGGAAGAGAGGAGGAGAACTAGGGAAGAGAGGAGGAGAGGAACTAGGGAAGAGAGGAGGAGAGGAACTAGGGAAGAGAGGAGGAGAAGAACTAGGGAAGAGAGGAGGAGAGGAACTAGGGAAGAGAGGAGGAGAGGAACTAGGGAAGAGAGGAGGAGAGGAACTAGGGAAGAGAGGAGAGGAACTAGGGAAGAGAGGAGAGGAGTAAGGCAAGAGAGGAGGAGAGGAACTAGGGAAGAGAGGAGAGGAACTAGGGAAGAGAGGAGGAGAACTAGGGAAGAGAGGAGGAGAGGAACTAGGGAAGAGAGGAGGAGAACTAGGGAAGAGAGGAGGAGAGGAACTAGGGAAGAGAGGAGGAGAGGAACTAGGGAAGAGAGGAGAGGAACTAGGGAAGAGAGGAGGAGAGGAACTAGGGAAGAGAGGAGGAGAGGAACTAGGGAAGAGAGGAGGAGAGGAACTAGGGAAGAGAGGAGGAGAGGAACTAGGGAAGAGAGGAGGAGAGGAACTAGGGAAGAGAGGAGAGGAACTAGGGAAGAGAGGAGGAGAGGAACTAGGGAAGAGAGGAGGAGAGGAACTAGGGAAGAGAGGAGAGGAACTAGGGAAGAGAGGAGGAGAGGAACTAGGGAAGAGAGGAGGAGAGGAACTAGGGAAGAGAGGAGGAGAGGAACTAGGGAAGAGAGGAGAGGAACTAGGGAAGAGAGGAGGAGAGGAACTAGGGAAGAGAGGAGGAGAGGAACTAGGGAAGAGAGGAGAGGAACTAGGGAAGAGAGGAGAGGAGTAAGGCAAGAGAGGAGGAGAGGAACTAGGGAAGAGAGGAGAGGAACTAGGGAAGAGAGGAGAGGAACTAGGGAAGAGAGGAGGAGAACTAGGGAAGAGAGGAGGAGAGGAACTAGGGAAGAGAGGAGGAGAACTAGGGAAGAGAGGAGGAGAGGAACTAGGGAAGAGAGGAGGAGAGGAACTAGGGAAGAGAGGAGAGGAACTAGGGAAGAGAGGAGGAGAGGAACTAGGGAAGAGAGGAGGAGAGGAACTAGGGAAGAGAGGAGAGGAACTAGGGAAGAGAGGAGGAGAGGAACTAGGGAAGAGAGGAGGAGAGGAACTAGGGAAGAGAGGAGAGGAACTAGGGAAGAGAGGAGAGGAGTAAGGCAAGAGAGGAGGAGAGGAACTAGGGAAGAGAGGAGAGGAACTAGGGAAGAGAGGAGAGGAACTAGGGAAGAGAGGAGGAGAACTAGGGAAGAGAGGAGGAGAGGAACTAGGGAAGAGAGGAGGAGAACTAGGGAAGAGAGGAGGAGAGGACCTAGGGAAGAGAGGAGAGGAACTAGGGAAGAGAGGAGGAGAGGAACTAGGGAAGAGAGGAGGAGAGGAACTAGGGAAGAGAGGAGAGGAACTAGGGAAGAGAGGAGAGGAGTAAGGCAAGAGAGGAGGAGAGGAACTAGGGAAGAGAGGAGGAGAGGAACTAGGGAAGAGAGGAGGAGAGGAACTAGGGAAGAGAGGAGGAGAGGAACTAGGGAAGAGAGGAGAGGAACTAGGGAAGAGAGGAGGAGAGGAACTAGGGAAGAGAGGAGGAGAGGAACTAGGGAAGAGAGGAGAGGAACTAGGGAAGAGAGGAGAGGAGTAAGGCAAGAGAGGAGGAGAGGAACTAGGGAAGAGAGGAGAGGAACTAGGGAAGAGAGGAGAGGAACTAGGGAAGAGAGGAGGAGAACTAGGGAAGAGAGGAGGAGAGGAACTAGGGAAGAGAGGAGGAGAACTAGGGAAGAGAGGAGGAGAGGAACTAGGGAAGAGAGGAGGAGAGGAACTAGGGAAGAGAGGAGAGGAACTAGGGAAGAGAGGAGGAGAGGAACTAGGGAAGAGAGGAGGAGAGGAACTAGGGAAGAGAGGAGAGGAACTAGGGAAGAGAGGAGGAGAGGAACTAGGGAAGAGAGGAGGAGAGGAACTAGGGAAGAGAGGAGAGGAACTAGGGAAGAGAGGAGAGGAGTAAGGCAAGAGAGGAGGAGAGGAACTAGGGAAGAGAGGAGAGGAACTAGGGAAGAGAGGAGAGGAACTAGGGAAGAGAGGAGGAGAACTAGGGAAGAGAGGAGGAGAGGAACTAGGGAAGAGAGGAGGAGAACTAGGGAAGAGAGGAGGAGAGGACCTAGGGAAGAGAGGAGGAGAGGAACTAGGGAAGAGAGGAGGAGAGGAACTAGGGAAGAGAGGAGGAGAGGAACTAGGGTGTGTGTGTGTGTGTGTGTGTGTGTGTGTGTGTGTGTGCGTGTGTAAGCAGTTACAGTTCACATTATCTGAATGATAAGTGGGTGTTTAAAGTAGGAGTATTTAAAAAGCAGTGACCCCAACACCACTCACAGTGAGACACACCGTCCTTAATGGTCAATAACTGTGGAATGAGATGCTTAAATTTAAAGATTAAAACATGCTTTAAATCGTTATAACTATTCAATGACATGCTAGTAGACAGTGGTGGTTTAGATCATTAATTAAATGTGACTGTTGATATATTCACTCGTTCCAGAGGTACACTGATATCCCGGTCCTGCAGTAGACTGATATCCCGGTCCTGCAGTAGACTGATATCCCGGTCCTGCAGTAGACTGATATCCCAGTCCTGCAGTAGACTGATATCCCGGTCCTGCAGTAGACTGATATCCCAGTCCTGCAGTAGACTGATATCCCGGTCCTGCAGTAGACTGATATCCCGGTCCTGCAGTAGACTGATATCCCAGTCCTGCAGTAGACTGATATCCCAGTCCTGCAGTAGACTGATATCCCGGTCCTGCAGTAGACTGATATCCCGGTCCTGCAGTAGACTGATATCCCAGTCCTGCAGTAGACTGATATCCCGGTCCTGCAGTAGACTGATATCCCGGTCCTGCAGTAGACTGATATCCCAGTCCTGCAGTAGACTGATATCCCAGTCCTGCAGTAGACTGATATCCCAGTCCTGCAGTAGACTGATATCCCGGTCCTGCAGTAGACTGATATCCCGGTCCTGCAGTAGACTGATATCCCGGTCCTGCAGTAGACTGATATCCCAGTCCTGCAGTAGACTGATATCCCAGTCCTGCAGTAGACTGATATCCCAGTCCTGCAGTAGACTGATATCCCAGTCCTGCAGTAGACTGATATCCCGGTCCTGCAGTAGACTGATATCCCGGTCCTGCAGTAGACTGATATCCTGGTCCTGCAGTAGACTGATATCCCGGTCCTGCAGTAGACTGATATCCCAGTCCTGCAGTAGACTGATATCCCGGTCCTGCAGTAGACTGATATCCTGGTCCTGCAGTAGACTGATATCCCGGTCCTGCAGTAGACTGATATCCCAGTCCTGCAGTAGACTGATATCCCGGTCCTGCAGTAGACTGATATCCCGGTCCTGCAGTAGACTGATATCCCAGTCCTGCAGTAGACTGATATCCCGGTCCTGCAGTAGACTGATATCCCAGTCCTGCAGTAGACTGATATCCCGGTCCTGCAGTAGACTGATATCCCGGTCCTGCAGTAGACTGATATCCCGGTCCTGCAGTAGACTGATATCCCAGTCCTGCAGTAGACTGATATCCCAGTCCTGCAGTAGACTGATATCCCGGTCCTGCAGTAGACTGATATCCCGGTCCTGCAGTAGACTGATATCCCGGTCCTGCAGTAGACTGATATCCCAGTCCTGCAGTAGACTGATATCCTGGTCCTGCAGTAGACTGATATCCCGGTCCTGCAGTAGACTGATATCCCAGTCCTGCAGTAGACTGATATCCCAGTCCTGCAGTAGACTGATATCCCGGTCCTGCAGTAGACTGATATCCTGGTCCTGCAGTAGACTGATATCCCGGTCCTGCAGTAGACTGATATCCCAGTCCTGCAGTAGACTGATATCCCGGTCCTGCACTCTTGCACAAACCCTGACAGCGTTAGCTGACTAATGGAGAAATGCTGGGCAAATGTGCTGAAGTGATATTCACAGATTTCTCTCTCTTTCTTTCTCTTTCTCCCCCCCTGGCTTTCTTTTCTCTCTCTCTCTCTCTCTCTCTCTCTCTCTCTCTCTCCCGTAACCCACTGTTCCCCTGAACTAGGCAGTTAACCCACTGTTCCCCTGAACTAGGCAGTTATCCCACTGTTCCCCTGAACTAGGCAGTTAACCCACTGTTCCCCTGAACTAGGCAGTTAACCCACTGTTCCCCTGAACAAGGCAGTTAACCCACTGTTCCTAGGCCGTCATTGAAAATAAGAACTAGTTCTTTACTGACTTGCCTTAAATAAAGGACAATATATAAAAAAATATAAAAAAAGTTGACATTGACCCCTTTCTCTCTCTCTGTCTCTCTGTTTCTGTCTCTCTCTCTCTATCTTTCTCTCTCTGTCTCTCTCTCTGTCTTTCTTTCTATGTCTCTGTCTCTATGTTTCTCTCTCTCTCTCTCTGTCTCTCTCTCTGTCTCTCTCTCTCTGCCTGTCTCTGTCTCTGCCTGTCTCTGTCTCTGTCTCTCTGTTTCTGTCTCTCTCTCTCTGTCTTTCTTTCTATGTCTCTGTCTCTATGTTTCTGTCTCTCTCTCTCTGTCTCTCTCTCTGTCTCTCTCTCTCTGCCTGTCTCTGTCTCTGCCTGTCTCTGTCTCTGTCTCTCTGTTTCTGTCTCTCTCTCTCTGTCTGTCTTTCTGTCTCTGTCTCTCTGTTTCTGTCTCTCTCTCTGTCATTCTCTCTCTGTCTCTCTCTCTGTCTCTCTGTTTCTGTCTCTCTCTCTCTGTATTTCTCTCTCTGTCTTTCTCTCTCTGTCTCTCTGTTTCTGCCTCTCTCTCTCTGTCTTTCTCTCTCTGTCTCTCTGTTTCTGTATCTCTCTCTCTCTGTCTTTCTCTCTCTGTCTCTCTGTTTCTGTCTCTCTCTTTCTTTCTCTCTCTGTCTTTCTCTCTCTGTCTCTCTGTTTCTGTCTCTCTCTCTCTTTCTTTCTCTCTCTGTCTTTCTCTCTCTGTCTCTCTGTTTCTGTCTCTCTCTCTCTTTCTTTCTCTCTGTCTTTCTCTCTCTGTCTCTCTGTTTCTATCTCTCTGTTTCTGTCTCTCTCTGTCTTTCTCTCTGGCTTTCTCTCTCTGTCTCTCTGTTTATCTCTCTCTCTGTCTTTCTCTCTCTGTCTTTCTCTCTCTCTCTGTCTCTCTTTCTCTGTCTCTATCTCTCTGTTTCTGTCTTTCTCTGTCTCTCTCTGTCTTCCTCTCTCTGTCTTTCTCTCTCTGTCTTTCTCTGTCTCTGTCTCTCTGTTTCTGTCTCTCTGTCTCTCTCTGTGTGTCTCTCTCTCTCTGTCTCTCTTTCTAGGTCTCTGTCTCTGTCTCTCTTTATTCCCCCCTCTCTCTTTCTCGGTCTCTGTCTCTGTCTCTCTCTATTCCCCCTCTCTCTTTCTCGGTCTCTGTCTCTCTCTACCCTCGCCCCCCCCTCTCTCTCTCTCCTTTGTCTGTTTCTGGTAGATGGGGCACAGATAGTGATGAGGCAGCATAGGTCATGCTCTGCTGCTCTAGCTAATGGAATCTCTCTACAAGACCCTTACGCTGTAGGCAGACCATTCCCCCTTTTAATGTGTGTGTGTTTGTGTTCACACAGTCAACACCACAGAAACAGGTATCTATTCACGTCCCATCTCCCACTACCACACTGTCAGGGGCTCGACGGAGGAACTTGAAATCCCAAAACATTCCTTACCCTGTGTGATACTTCAACTGGTGACTATTCAGGAGAAGACAAAACAAGGAGTTGTGGAAATCGTATATATTAATAATCTTAGAGATGAATAATCTTAGAGATTAATAATCTTATTGATTAATTGAAGGGATAAACCAAATGATAGCTTTACATTTCATCATGAATGGCCTATACGTTTTTTGTGAGATTCTAGTAGAGGCCGGGTGCTGCAGACTGTTCTAGTGCCAGCGCCAATTGGTTGATATATATGTTGAAGAGGGTGGGGCTCAAGCTGCATCTCTCTCTCTCTCTCTGTCTCTCTCCTTCCTTCCTAGTAGCCTGTGGCGTCATTTGCTCTCCTAAACGTACTCATCGATGCAACGCCTCTCTTCTCCTTCTCATCCCCTCATTTCTCTCTTCCCCCGGAGGGCCTGTTTGCTGCTGAAACTAATGGGGAGGCTGTGTGTGGTCTGGGAAATGGATTGATGAAATACTTATTACTACAACAACAAAAGGGAATAATGAATGAGAGATGAGGAGGAGAGGAGAGGGGGATGGAGAGAAGAGAGGAGGAGGAGGAGAGGAGAGGAGAGGGGGATGGAGAGAAGAGAGGAGGAGGAGGAGGAGGAGAGGAGAGGAGAGGGGGATGGAGAGAAGAGAGGAGGAGGAGGAGGAGGAGAGGAGAGGGGGATGGAGAGAAGAGAGGAGGAGGAGAGGAGATGGGGAGAGCTGGATTGAGGGATGAGAGGAGGCGAGGAGAGGAGAGGAGAGGAGAGGGGGATGGAGAGAAGAGAGTAGGAGGAGGAGAGGAGAGGGGGAGAGCTGGATTGAGGGAGGAGAGGAGACGAGGAGAGGAGAGGGGGATGGATAGAAGAGAGGAGGATGAGGAGGAGAGGAGAGGGGGAGCGGGATTGAGGGAGGAGAGGAGGCGAGGAGAGGAGGAGGAGAGGGGGATGGAGAGAAGAGGAGGAGGAGGAGAGGAGATGGGGAGAGCTGGTTTGAGGGATGAGAGGAGGCGAGGAGAGGAGAGGGGGATGAGAGAAGAGAGTAGGAGGAGGAGAGGAGAGGGGGAGAGCTGGATTGAGGGAGGAGAGGAGACAAGGAGAGGAGAGGGGGATGGAGAGAAGAGAGGAGGAGGAGAGGAGATGGGGAGAGCTGGTTTGAGGGATGAGAGGAGGCGAGGAGAGGAGAGGAGAGGGGGATGAGAGAAGAGAGTAGGAGGAGGAGAGGAGTGGGGGAGAGCGGGATTGAGGGAGGAGAGGAGGAGAGAAGAGAGGGGATGGAGAGAAGAGAGAAGGAGAGGGGGATTGAGGGAGGAGAGGAGGAGAGCGGGATTGAGGGATGAGAGGAGCAGAAGAGGATTGAGGGATGAGAGGAGGAGAGGGGGATTGAGGGAGGAGAGGCGGAGAGGGGGATTGAGGGAGGAGAGGCAGAGGGGGGGATTGAGGGAGGGGAGGAGTAGAGGGGGATTGATGGAGGAAAGGAGGGAGGGATGGAGAGAGAAGAGGAGGGTAACAGAGGGTTAATGTGTGTAATTTAGACATTGATGTCATTTCTGGGAGTACTCCGCTCCGATGCAGAGATTTTCCCTGTGTGTCCTGCCTCACACCAAGGCAACACACGATGACTATGTATGTATGTGTGTGTGTGTGTGTGTGTGTGTGTGGGTGGGGGGGGTCTACATCTGAATGTGTTTGTGTGTGTGTGTTTGTGAGTGTGTTTATGTGTGTGTGTGGGGGGGGGGTCTACATCTGAATGTGTGTGTGTGTGTGTGTGTGTGTGTGTGTGTGTGTGTGTGTGTGTGTGTGTGTGTGTGTGTGTGTGTGTGTGTGTGTGTGTGTGTGTGTGTGTGTGTGTGTGTGTGTGTGTGTGTGTGTGTGTGTGTGTGTGTGTGTGTGTGTGTGTGTGTGTGTGTGTGCGTGTGTGTGTGTGTGTGGGTGTACGTCTACATCTACGTCTCATTGTGTTCCTGTGTGTTTCTCCATGCAAGGCAGGGACCTCCCTGACTCAGAGATAGATTGATTGAGAACCAACACCTGTATTTGGGAATGAAGTGTGTGCCAGGGGGTGTATGGATCTCTGAGGAGTGTGAGACAAGAACACTATGTCCTGCAGACATGGAGAAATCAATGGACATTTGGGAGAAATACCCCAATATATATATCAACTGACTGAGAATCAGTGAAAATGCATTTCTAGTTGTTTTTATAAGAAGTTAGATAGTGAAGAGAGGAGCGTTCCTCTGTAGAAGGACGTCTCTCCTGACTCATTACATTACATTCATCATGCTATTCCCCTTAGATTACATTACATCATTTACTCATCATGCTATTCCCCTTAGATTACATTACATCATTTACTCATCATGCTATTCCCCTTAGATTACATGACATCATTTACTCATCATGCTATTCCCCTTAGATTACATGACATCATTTACTCATCATGCTCTTCCCCGTAGATTACATTACATCATTTACTCATCATGCTATTCCCCTTAGATTACATGACATCATTTACTCATCATGCTATTCCCCTTAGATTACATTACATCATTTACTCATCATGCCCCTTAGATTACATTACATCATTTACTCATCATGCTATTCCCCTTAGATTACATGACATCATTTACTCATCATGCTATTCCCCTTAGATTACATGACATCATTTACTCATCATGCTATTCCCCTTAGATTACATTACATCATTTACTCATCATGCTATTCCCCTTAGATTACATGACATCATTTACTCATCATGCTATTCCCCTTAGATTACATGACATCATTTACTCATCATGCTATTCCCCTTAGATTACATTACATCATTTACTCATCATGCTATTCCCCTTAGATTACATGACATCATTTACTCATCATGCTATTCCCCTTAGATTACATTACATCATTTACTCATCATGCTATTCCCCTTAGATTACATGACATCATTTACTCATCATGCTATTCCCCTTAGATTACATGACATCATTTACTCATCATGCTATTCCCTTAGATTACATGACATCATTTACTCATCATGCTATTCCCCTTAGATTACATGACATCATTTACTCATCATGCTATTTCCCTTAGATTACATGACATCATTTACTCATCATGCTATTCCCCTTAGATTACATGACATCATTTACTCATCATGCTATTCCCCTTAGATTACATGACATCATTTACTCATCATGCTATTCCCCTTAGATTACATGACATCATTTACTCATCATGCTATTCCCCTTAGATTACATGACATCATTTACTCATCATGCTATTCCCCTTAGATTACATGACATCATTTACTCATCATGCTATTCCCCTTAGATTACATGACATCATTTACTCATCATGCTATTCCCCTTAGATTACATTACATCATTTACTCATCATGCTATTCCCCTTAGATTACATGACATCATTTACTCATCATGCTATTCCCCTTAGATTACATGACATCATTTACTCATCATGCTATTCCCCTTAGATTACATGACATCATTTACTCATCATGCTATTCCCCTTAGATTACATGACATCATTTACTCATCATGCTATTCCCCTTAGATTACATGACATCATTTACTCATCATGCTATTCCCCTTAGATTACATGACATCATTTACTCATCATGCTATTCCCCTTAGATTACATGACATCATTTACTCATCATGCTATTCCCCTTAGATTACATGACATCATTTACTCATCATGCTATTCCCCTTAGATTACATTACATCATTTACTCATCATGCTATTCCCCTTAGATTACATTACATCATTTACTCATCATGCTATTCCCCTTAGATTACATTACATCATTTACTCATCATGCTATTCCCCTTAGATTACATGACATAATTTACTCATCATGCTATTCCCCTTAGATTACATTACATCATTTACTCATCATGCTATTCCCCTTAGATTACATGACATCATTTACTCATCATGCTATTCCCCTTAGATTACATTACATCATTTACTCATCATGCTATTCCCCTTAGATTACATGACATCATTTACTCATCATGCTATTCCCCTTAGATTACATTACATCATTTACTCATCATGCTATTCCCCTTAGATTACATGACATCATTTACTCATCATGCTATTCCCCTTAGATTACATTACATCATTTACTCATCA
>NC_088231.1:26522948-26547948 GCF_036934945.1 Oncorhynchus masou masou
AGGTCAATGAGGTCATAATTATTCAAATATTTGTGTTTTTATTCATACATTTTACATGTTTGTTTATTCTTGTTTTTGTATGATTGACAGATGACAGATGGGTGCTTGGAGCGATAGCCTCTTTGTAGGGGTTGAAAGAGAGAGGGAGGAGAAGATGTAGGAGAGAGAGAGAGAGGGAGGAAAATATGTAGGAGAGAGAGCGACAGAGTTAGAGGGAGGGAGGAGGGAGAGAGGAAGGAAAATAGGTAGGAGGGAGAGAGAGAGAGGGAGAGTGGGGTAGAGAGGTAAGAGGGAGGAGGGAGAGAGAGGGAGAGCAGGGTAGAGAGGTAAGAGGGAGGAGGGAGAGAAAGAGAGAGAGTGATGAAAATAGGTAGGAGGGAGAGATAGGGAGGGGTAGAGAGGTAGGAGGGAGAGAGAGGGAGGGAGAGAGAGGGAGGGAGAGAGAGGGAGGGGTAGAGAGGTAGGAGGGAGAGAAAGGGAGAGAGAGGGGGGAGGGGGAGGTTTAGAAAGGAATAGAGGTAGGAGGGAGAGAGGGGGGGTAGTGAGGTAGGAGGGAGAGAGAGGGAGAGAGAGGGGGAGGGGGAGGTTTAGAAAGGAATAGAGGTAGGAGGGAGAGAGGGGGTAGTGAGGAGGAGGGAGGGAGGGAGGGAGGGAGGGAGGGAGGGAGGGAGGGAGGGAGGGAGGGAGGGAGGGAGGGAGGGAGGGAGGGAGGGAGGGAGGGAGGAAGGGAGGGAGGGAGGGAGGGAGGGAGAAAGAAGAGGGAGGGGTGAAAAGGACGAGAGGGAGTGTGAGAGAAAAGAGAAGCTTGAACCCAGAAAACACAGAGGAGATGGGGAGATGCAGAGGAACAAGAGAGATGGAGGAGAGGTGGAAGAAGACTTCCTTACTTTATTTTTCAACATAGCGAGGGAGATAAGGCAAGGGGAAGGGAGAACTACAGCACACGGACAAAAAATGATTAATAATTAGAAACAGATTGTGAACTAATGAGTTCCATACCTTTGCAGCTGATAAAGCAAGGTTATTCAGAGGACCAGAGTACAGCTGGGCTTTAACCCAAATGGAACACTATTCCCTACATAGTACACTACTTCTGACAAGGGTACATTTTGGAAAAGGTCCCATTTGGCTTATAGCCCAGTTTCCTCTTCTTTCCTTAGAGTCCACGAGCCTGGGTCTGAGTCATCTCTGATTCCACACAG
Organism: Oncorhynchus masou masou; assembly: GCF_036934945.1. Classification (NCBI taxonomy): domain Eukaryota; kingdom Metazoa; phylum Chordata; class Actinopteri; order Salmoniformes; family Salmonidae; genus Oncorhynchus; species Oncorhynchus masou. The sequence continues at coordinate 26,524,151 of NC_088231.1, forward strand.
AGATAAAGTTACATGCTGCCTGCATTTCAGCCTGTTGCGTTGCATCGACAGCTGGTCAACTGGGCAGTCAGGAGTTACCATGTGGTGAGGCAGTCAGGAGTTACCATGTGGTGAGGCAGTCAGGAGTTACCACGTGGTGAGGCAGTCAGAAGTTACTCAGGAGATACCACGTGGTGAGGCAGTCAGGCGTTACTCAGGAGTTACCACGTGGTGAGGCAGTCAGGAGTTACCATGTGGTGAGGCAGTCAGGAGTTACCATGTGGTGAGGCAGTCAGGAGTTACCATGTGGTGAGGCAGTCAGGAGTTACCATGTGGTGAGGCAGTCAGGAGTTACCATGTGGTGAGGCAGTCAGGAGTTACCATGTGGTGAGGCAGTCAGGAGTTACCATGTGGTGAGGCAGTCAGGAGTTACTCAGGAGTTACCATGTGGTGAGGCAGTCAGGAGTTACCACTTGGTGAGGCAGTCAGAAGTTACTCAGGAGATACCACGTGGTGAGGCAGTCAGGCGTTACTCAGGAGTTACCACGTGGTGAGGCAGTCAGGAGTTACCACGTGGTGAGGCAGTCAGGAGTTACCATGTGGTGAGGCAGTGAGGAGTTACAACGTGGTGAGGCAGTCAGAAGTTACTCAGGAGTTACCACGTGGTGAGGCAGTCAGGAGTTGCTCAGGAGATACCACGTGGTGAGGCAGTCAGGAGTTACTCAGGAGTTACCATGTGGTGAGGCAGTCAGGAGTTACCACTTGGTGAGGCAGTCAGAAGTTACTCAGGAGTTACCACGCGGAGAGGCAGTCAGGAGTTACTCAGGAGTTACCATGTGGTGAGGCAGTCAGGAGTTACAATGTGGTGAGGCAGTCAAGAGTTACCACGCGGTGAGGCAGTCAGGAGTTACTCAGTAGTTACCACGCGGAGAGGCAGTCAGGAGTTACTCAGGAGTTACCATGTGGTGAGGCAGTGAGGAGTTACAACGTGGTGAGGCAGTCAGAAGTTACTCAGGAGTTACCACGTGGTGAGGCAGTCAGAAGTTACTCAGGAGTTACCACGCGGAGAGGCAGTCAGGAGTTACTCAGGAGTTACCATGTGGTGAGGCAGTGAAGAGTTACAACGTGGTGAGGCAGTCAGAAGTTACTCAGGAGTTACCACTTGGTGAGGCAGTCAGAAGTTACTCAGGAGTTACCACTTGGTGAGGCAGTCAGAAGTTACTCAGGAGTTACCACGCGGAGAGGCAGTCAGGAGTTACTCAGGAGTTACCATGTGGTGAGGCAGTGAGGAGTTACAACGTGGTGAGGCAGTCAGAAGTTACTCAGGAGTTACCACGTGGTGAGGCAGTCAGGAGTTGCTCAGGAGATACCACGTGGTGAGGCAGTCAGGAGTTACTCAGGAGTTACCACGCGGTGAGGCAGTCAGGAGTTACCACTTGGTGAGGCAGTCAGGAGTTACCATGTGGTGAGGCAGTCAGGAGTTACCATGTGGTGAGGCAGTCAGGAGTTACCATGTGGTGAGGCAGTCAGGAGTTACCATGTGGTGAGGCAGTCAGGAGTTACCATGTGGTGAGGCAGTCAGGAGTTACCATGTGGTGAGGCAGTCAGGAGTTACTCAGGAGTTACCATGTGGTGAGGCAGTCAGGAGTTACCACTTGGTGAGGCAGTCAGAAGTTACTCAGGAGATACCACGTGGTGAGGCAGTCAGGCATTACTCAGGAGTTACCACGTGGTGAGGCAGTCAGGAGTTACCATGTGGTGAGGCAGTGAGGAGTTACAACGTGGTGAGGCAGTCAGAAGTTACTCAGGAGTTACCACGTGGTGAGGCAGTCAGGAGTTGCTCAGGAGATACCACGTGGTGAGGCAGTCAGGAGTTACTCAGGAGTTACCACGTGGTGAGGCAGTCAGGAGTTACCATGTGGTGAGGCAGTGAGGAGTTACAACGTGGTGAGGCAGTCAGAAGTTACTCAGGAGTTACCACGCGGTGAGGCAGTCAGGAGTTACCACTTGGTGAGGCAGTCAGGAGTTACCATGTGGTGAGGCAGTCAGGAGTTACCATGTGGTGAGGCAGTCAGGAGTTACCATGTGGTGAGGCAGTCAGGAGTTACCATGTGGTGAGGCAGTCAGGAGTTACCATGTGGTGAGGCAGTCAGGAGTTACCATGTGGTGAGGCAGTCAGAAGTTACTCAGGAGATACCACGTGGTGAGGCAGTCAGGCGTTACTCAGGAGTTACCACGTGGTGAGGCAGTCAGGAGTTACCATGTGGTGAGGCAGTGAGGAGTTACAACGTGGTGAGGCAGTCAGAAGTTACTCAGGAGTTACCACGTGGTGAGGCAGTCAGGAGTTGCTCAGGAGATACCACGTGGTGAGGCAGTCAGGAGTTACTCAGGAGTTACCATGTGGTGAGGCAGTCAAGAGTTACCACTTGGTGAGGCAGTCAGAAGTTACTCAGGAGTTACCACGCGGAGAGGCAGTCAGGAGTTACTCAGGAGTTACCATGTGGTGAGGCAGTGAGGAGTTACAATGTGGTGAGGCAGTCAGAAGTTACTCAGGAGTTACCACGTGGTGAGGCAGTCAGGAGTTGCTCAGGAGATACCACGTGGTGAGGCAGTCAGGAGTTACTCAGGAGTTACCACGCGGTGAGGCAGTCAGGAGTTACCACTTGGTGAGGCAGTCAGGAGTTACCATGTGGTGAGGCAGTCAGGAGTTACCATGTGGTGAGGCAGTCAGGAGTTACCATGTGGTGAGGCAGTCAGGAGTTACCATGTGGTGAGGCAGTCAGGAGTTACCATGTGGTGAGGCAGTCAGGAGTTACCATGTGGTGAGGCAGTCAGGAGTTACTCAGGAGTTACCATGTGGTGAGGCAGTCAGGAGTTACCACTTGGTGAGGCAGTCAGAAGTTACTCAGGAGATACCACGTGGTGAGGCAGTCAGGCGTTACTCAGGAGTTACCACGTGGTGAGGCAGTCAGGAGTTACCATGTGGTGAGGCAGTGAGGAGTTACAACGTGGTGAGGCAGTCAGAAGTTACTCAGGAGTTACCACGTGGTGAGGCAGTCAGGAGTTGCTCAGGAGATACCACGTGGTGAGGCAGTCAGGAGTTACTCAGGAGTTACCACGTGGTGAGGCAGTCAGGAGTTACCATGTGGTGAGGCAGTGAGGAGTTACAACGTGGTGAGGCAGTCAGAAGTTACTCAGGAGTTACCACGCGGTGAGGCAGTCAGGAGTTACCACTTGGTGAGGCAGTCAGGAGTTACCATGTGGTGAGGCAGTCAGGAGTTACCATGTGGTGAGGCAGTCAGGAGTTACCATGTGGTGAGGCAGTCAGGAGTTACCATGTGGTGAGGCAGTCAGGAGTTACCATGTGGTGAGGCAGTCAGGAGTTACCATGTGGTGAGGCAGTCAGAAGTTACTCAGGAGATACCACGTGGTGAGGCAGTCAGGCGTTACTCAGGAGTTACCACGTGGTGAGGCAGTCAGGAGTTACCATGTGGTGAGGCAGTGAGGAGTTACAACGTGGTGAGGCAGTCAGAAGTTACTCAGGAGTTACCACGTGGTGAGGCAGTCAGGAGTTGCTCAGGAGATACCACGTGGTGAGGCAGTCAGGAGTTACTCAGGAGTTACCATGTGGTGAGGCAGTCAGGAGTTACCACTTGGTGAGGCAGTCAGAAGTTACTCAGGAGTTACCACGCGGAGAGGCAGTCAGGAGTTACTCAGGAGTTACCATGTGGTGAGGCAGTCAGGAGTTACAATGTGGTGAGGCAGTCAGGAGTTACCACGCGGTGAGGCAGTCAGGAGTTACTCAGGAGTTACCACGCGGAGAGGCAGTCAGGAGTTACTCAGGAGTTACCATGTGGTGAGGCAGTCAGGAGTTACCACTTGGTGAGGCAGTCAGAAGTTACTCAGGAGTTACCACGCGGAGAGGCAGTCAGGAGTTACTCAGGAGTTACCATGTGGTGAGGCAGTCAGGAGTTACCATGTGGTGAGGCAGTCAGGAGTTACCATGTGGTGAGGCAGTCAGGAGTTACCACGTGGTGAGGCAGTCAGGAGTTACTCAGGAGATACCACGTGGTGAGGCAGTCAGGCGTTACTCAGGAGTTACCACGTGGTGAGGCAGTCAGGAGTTACCACGTGGTGAGGCAGTCAGGAGTTACTCAGGAGTTACCACGTGGTGAGGCAGTCAGGAGTTACCACGTGGTGAGGCAGTCAGGAGTTACCACGTGGTGAGGCAGTCAGGAGTTACTCAGGAGTTACCACGTGGTGAGGCAGTCAGGAGTTACTCAGGAGTTACCACGTGGTGAGGCAGTCAGGAGTTACCATGTGGTGAGGCAGTCAGGAGTTACTCAGGAGTTACCACGTGGTGAGGCAGTCAGGAGTTTCCATGTGGTGAGGCAGTCAGGAGTTACAACGTGGTGAGGCAGTCAGGAGTTACCACGTGGTGAGGCAGTCAGAAGTTACTCAGGAGATACCACGTGGTGAGGCAGTCAGGAGTTACCAAGTGGTGAGGCAGTCAGGAGTTACTCAGGAGTTACCACGTGGTGAGGCAGTCAGGAGTTACCATGTGGTGAGGCAGTCAGGAGTTACCATGTGGTGAGGCATTCAGGAGTTACTCAGGAGTTACCACGTGGTGAGGCAGTCAGGAGTTACTCAGGAGTTACCACGTGGTCAGGCAGTCATTTATCAGTTTATGAAGCGGACAGTTGATCTACTGTGTTACACACCCATCCACCTATCTAGCTATCTACCTATCCACCTATCTACGTATCTACCTATTTACATATCTACATATCTACCTATCTACCTATCTACCTATCTACCTATCCACCTATCTACCTATCTACCTATCTACATATTTACCTATCTACCTATCTACCTATCTACCTCTTTACCTATCTACCTATCTACCTATCCACCTATCCACCTATCTACCTATCTACCTATCCACCTATCCACCTATCCACCTATCTACCTATCTACCTATCCACCTATCCACCTATCTACCTATCCACCTATCCACCTATCTAACTATCTACCTATCTACCTATCCACCTATTTACCTATCTACCTATCTACCTATTTACCTATCTACCTATCTACCTATCCACCTATCTACCTATTTACCTATCTACCTATCTACCTATCCACCTATCCACCTATCCACCTATCCACCTATCCACCTATCTACCTATCTACCTATATACCTATCTACCTATCTACCTATCTATCTATCTACCTATCCACCTATCCACCTATCCACCTACTTACCTATCCACCTATCCACCTATTTACCTATCTACCTATCTATCTATCTACCTATCCACCTATCCACCTATCCACCTATTTACCTATCTACCTATTTACCTATCCACCTATCTACCTATCTACCTATCCACCTATCTACCTATTTACCTATCCACCTATCTACCTATCTACCTATCCACCTATCCACATATTTACCTATCTACCTATCTACCTATCTACCTATCCACCTATCTAGCTATTTACCTATCCACCTATCTACCTATCTACCTATCCACCTATCCACATATTTACCTATCTACCTATCTACCTATCTACCTATCCACCTATCTACCTATTTACCTATCCACCTATCCACCTATCCACCTATTTACCTATCTACCTATTTACCTATCCACCTATCTACCTATCTACCTATCCACCTATCTACCTATTTACCTATCCACCTATCTACCTATCTACCTATCCACCTATCCACATATTTACCTATCTACCTATCTACCTATCTACCTATCCACCTATCCACCTATCTAACTATCCACCTATCCACCTATCTACCTATCTACCTATTTACCTATCTACCTATCTACCTATCCACCTATCTACCTATCCACCTATTTACCTATCTACCTATTTACCTATCCACCTATCTACCTATCTACCTATCCACCTATCTACCTATTTACCTATCTACCTATCCACCTATCCACCTATCCACCTATTTACCTATCTACCTATTTACCTATCTACCTATCCACCTATCTACCTATTTACCTATCTACCTATCTACCTATCTACCTATCCACCTATCCACCTATTTACCTATCTACCTATATATCTATCTACCTATCCACCTATCTACCTATCCACCTATCTACCTATCTACCTATCCACCTATCTACCTATCCACCTATCCACCTATCCACCTATCTACCTATCTACCTATCTACCTATCCACCTATCTACCTATCTACCTATTTACCTATCTACCTATCTATCTATCTACCTATCCACCTATCTACCTATTTACCTATCTACCTATCTACCTATCCACCTATCTACCTATTTACCTATCTACCTATCTACCTATCCACCTATCTACCTATTTACCTATCTACCTATCTACCTATCCACCTATCTACCTATCCACCTATCCACCTATCCACCTATCTACCTATCCACCTATCCACCTATTTACCTATCTACCTATCTACCTATCCACCTATCCACCTACTTACCTATCTACCTATCCACCTATCCACCTATCTACCTGTCCACCTGTCCACCTGTCCACCTATCCACCTATTTACCTATCTACCTATCCACATATCTACCTATCTACCTATTTACCTATCCACCTATCCACCTATCTACCTATTTACCTATCTACCTATCTACCTATCCACCTATCTACCTATCCACCTATCCACCTATCTACCTATCTACCTATCCACCTATCCACCTATTTACCTATCTACCTATCTATCTATCTACCTATCCACCTATCCACCTACTTACCTATCTACCTATCCACCTATCTACCTATCTATCTATCTATCTACCTATCCACCTATCCACCTATCCACCTATTTACCTATCCACCTATCCACCTATCTACCTGTCCACCTGTCCACCTGTCCACCTATCCACCTATCCACCTATCTACCTATCCACATATCTACCTATCTACCTATTTACCTATCCACCTATCTACCTATCTACCTATTTACCTATCTACCTATCTACCTATCCACATATCCACCTATCCACCTATCTACCTATCTACCTATCTACCTATCCACATATCCACCTATCCACCTATCTACCTATTTACCTATCCACCTATCTACCTATTTACCTATGCAACTATCCACCTATCTACCTGTCCACCTGTCCACCTATCCACCTATCTACCTATCCACCTATCTAGCTATCTACCTATTTACCTATCCACCTATCTACCTATCCACCTATCTACCTATCTACCTATCCACCTAAACACCCATCTACCTATCTACCAATCTACCTATCCACCTATCTACATATCTACCTATCTACCTATCCACCTATTTACCTATCCACCTATCTACCTATCCACCAATCTACCTATCCACCTATCTACCTATCTACTAATCTACCTATCCACCTATCTACCAATCTACCTATCCACCTATTTACCTATCCACCTATCTACCTATCCACCTATCTACCTATCTACCTATCCACCTATCTACCTATCTACCTATCCACCTATCTACCTATTTACCTATCCACCTATCTACCTATCCACCTATCCACCTATTTACCTATCCACCTATCTACCTATCCACCTATCTACCAAACTACCTTTTCACCTATCTACCTATCCACCTATCTACCTATCCACCTAAACACCTATCCACCTATCCACCTATCCACCTATCTACCTATCTACCTATCTACCTATCTACCTATCTACCTATACACCTATTTACCTATCCACCTATCTACCTATCCACCTATCTACCTATCCACCTACCTACCCATCCACCTATCCACCTATCTACCTATCCACCTATCCACCTATCCACCTATCTACCTATCTACCTACCCACCTATCTACCTATCTACCTATCCACCTATCCACCTATCCACCTATTTACCTATCCACCTATCTACCTATTTACCTATCCACCTATCCACCTATCTACCTATTTACCTGTCCACCTGTCCACCTATCCACCTATCTACCTATCCACCTATCTAGCTATCTACCAATTTACCTATCTACCTATCTACATATCTACCTATCCACCTATCTACCTATCAACATATCTACCTATTTACCTATTTACCTATCTACCTATGTACCTATATACCTATTTACATATCCACCTATTTACCTATCTACCTATCCACCTATCCACCTATCTACCTACCCACCTATCTACCTATCTACCTATCCACCTATTTACCTATCCACCTATCTACCTATTTACCTATCCACCTATCCACCTATCCACCTATCTACCTGTCCACCTGTTCACCTATCCACCTATCTACATATCCACCTATCTAGCTATCTACCTATTTACCTATCCACCTATCTACCTATATACCTATTTACCTATCCACCTATCTACATATCTACCTATCCACCTATCTACCTATTTACCTATCCACTTATCTACCTATCCACCTATCTACCTATCTACCTATCTACCTATCCACCTATCTACCTATCCACCTATCCACCTATGTACCTATCCACCTATCCACCTATCTACCTATCTACCTGTCCACCTGTCCACCTATCCACCTATTTACCTATCTACCTATCCACCTATCTACCTATCTACCTATTTACCTATCCACCTATCTACCTATCTACCTATTTACCTATCTATCTATCTACCTATCTACCTATCCACCTATCCACCTATCCACCTATCTACCTATTTACCTATCCACCTATCCACCTATCTACCTGTCCACCTATCCACCTATCTACCTATCCACCTATCTACCTATCTACCTACCCACATATCTACCTATCTACCTATCCACCTATCCACCTATCCACCTATTTACCTATCCACCTATCTACCTATTTACCTATCCACCTATCCACCTATCTACCTATCTACCTGTCCACCTGTCCACCTATCCACCTATCTACCTATCCACCTATCTAGCTATCTACCAATTTACCTATCTACCTATCTACATATCTACCTATCCACCTATCTACCTATCAACCTATCTACCTATTTACCTATTTACCTATCTACCTATGTACCTATATACCTATTTACATATCCACCTATTTACCTATCTACATATCTACCTATCCACCTATCCACCTATCTACCTACCCACCTATCTACCTATCTACCTATCCACCTATTTACCTATCCACATATCTACCTATTTACCTATCCACCTATCCACCTATCCACCTATCTACCTGTCCACCTGTTCACCTATCCACCTATCTACATATCCACCTATCTAGCTATCTACCTATTTACCTATCCACCTATCTACCTATATACCTATTTACCTATCCACCTATCTACATATCTACCTATCCACCTATCTACCTATTTACCTATCCACTTATCTACCTATCCACCTATCTACCTATCTACCTATCTACCTATCCACCTATCTACATATCTACCTATCCACCTATCTACCTATTTACCTATCCACTTATCTACCTATCCACCTATCTACCTATCTACCTATCTACCTATCCACCTATCTACATATCTACCTATCCACCTATCTACCTATGCACCTATCCACATATCTACCTGTCCACCTGTCCACCTATCCACCTATTTACCTATCTACCTATCCACCTATCTACCTATCTACCTATTTACCTATCCACCTATCTACCTATCTACCTATTTACCTATCTATCTATCTACCTATCTACCTATCCACCTATCCACCTATCCACCTATCTACCTATTTACCTATCCACCTATCCACCTATCTACCTGTCCACCTATCCACCTATCTACCTATCCACCTATCTACCTATCTACCTATCCACCTATCTACATATTTACCTATCTACCTATCTATCTATCTACCTATCCACCTATCCACCTATCCACCTACTTACCTATCCAACTATCCACCTATTTACCTATCCACCTATCCACCTATCTACCTATCTACCTGTCCACCTATCCACCTATCCACCTATCTACCTATTTACCTATCCACCTATCTACCTATCTACCTATCCACCTATCCACCTATTTACCTATCCACCTATCTACCTATCTACCTATCCACCTATCCACCTATTTACCTATCCACCTATCTACCTATCTACCTATCCACCTATTTACCTATCCACCTATCTACCTATCTACCTATCCACCTATCCACCTATCTACCTATCTACCTATCTACCTGTCCACCTGTCCACCTATCCACCTATCTACCTATCCACCTATCTACCTATCTACCTATTTACCTATCCACCTATCTACCTATCTACCTATCCACCTATCTACATATCTACCTATCCACCTATCTACCTATTTACCTATCCACTTATCTACCTATCCACCTATCTACCTATCTACCTATCCACCTAAACACCCATCTACCTATCTACCAATCTACCTATCCACCTATCTACCTATCTACATATCTACCTATCCAGCTATCTACCTATTTACCTATCCACTTATCTACCTATCCACCTATCTACAAATCTACCTATCCACCTAAACACCCATCTACCAATCTACCTATCCACCTATCTACCTATCTACCTATCCACCTATCCACCTATCTACCTATCCACCTATCCACCTATCCACCTATCTACCTGTCCACCTATCCACCTATCCACCAATCTACCTATCCACCTATCCACCTATCTACCTATCTACCTATCCACCTATCTACCTATTTACCTATCTACCTATCCACCTATCTACCTATTTACCTATCTACCTACCCACCTATCTACCTATCTACCTATCTACCTATCCACCTATCTACCTATCTACCTATCTACCTATCTACCTATCTACCTATCCACCTATTTACCTATCTACCTATCCACCTATCCACCTATCCACCTATCTACCTATCTACCTATCTACCTATCCACCTATCTACCTATTTACCTATCTACCTATCCACCTATCTACCTATTTACCTGTCCATGTCCACCTGTCCACCTGTCCACCTATCTACCTGTCCACCTATCTACCAATCCACCTATCTACCTATCCACCTAAACACCTATCTACCTATCCACCTATCTACCTATCCACCTATCTACCTATCCACCTATTTACCTATCCACCTATCTACCTATCCACCTATCTACCTATCCACCTATCTACCCATCCACCCATCCACCTATCAACCTATCTACCTATCCACCGATCTACCTATCCACCTATCCACCTATCTACATATCTACCTATCCACCTATCTACCTATCCACCTATCTACCTATCTACCTATCTACCTATCCACCTATCCACCTATCTACCGATCCACCTATCTACCTATCCACCTAAACACCTATCTACCTATACATCTATCTACCTATCCACCTATCTACCTATCTACCTATCTACCTATCTACCTATCTACATATCTACCTATCTACCTATCCACCTATCCACATATCCACCTAAACACCTATCTACCTATCTACCTATCTACCTATTTACATATCTACCTATCTACCTATCTACCTATCCACCTATCTACCTATCCACCTAAACACATGTCTACCTATCTACCTATCTACCTATCCACCTATCTACCTATCTACCTATCCACCTAAACACCTATCTACCTATCCACCTATCTACCTATCCACCTATCCACCTATCTACCTATCCATCTATCTACCTATCTACCTATCTACCTATCCACCTATCCACCTATCTACCTATCCACCTATCCACCTATCCACCTATCCACCTATCTACCTATCCACCTATCTACCTATCCACCTATCTACCTGTCTACCTATCTACCTATGTACCTATGTACCTATGCACCTATGTACCTATGCACCTATCTACCTATGTACCTATGCACCTATGTACCTATGTACCTATGTACCTATGCACCTATGCACCTATGTACATATGTACCTATGCACCTATGTACCTATGAACCTATGCACCTATGTACATATGTACCTATGTACCTATGTACCTTTGTACCTATGCACCTATGTACATATGCACCTATGCACCTATGTACCTATGTACCTATGTACCTATGCACCTATGTACCTCTGTACCTATGTACCTATGTACCTATGCAACTGTCTAACTATGTACCTATGTACCTATGTACCTATGCACCTGTCTACCTGTCTACCTATCTACCTATGTACCTATGTACCTATGCAACTGTCTACCTATGTACCTATGTACCTATGTACATATGTACCTATGTACCTATGTACCTTTGTACCTATGTACCTATGTACCTATGCACCTATGTACCTATGTACCTATGTACCTATGCACCTGTCTACCTGTCTACCTATCTACCTATGTACCTATGTACCTATGCACCTATGTACCTATGCACCTATGTACCTATGTACACATGCACCTATGTACCTATGCTCCTATGTACCTATGCACCTATGTACCTATGTACCTATGTACATATGCACCTATGTACCTATGTACCTATGTACCTATGCAACTGTCTACCTATGTACCTATGTACCTATGTACCTATGCACCTGTCTACCTGTCTACCTATCTACCTATGTACCTATGTACCTATGCACCTATGTACCTATGTACCTATGCACATATGTACCTATGCTCCTATGTACCTATGCACCTATGTGCCTATGTACCTATCTACCCATCCACTGCAATGCAGTCCGCCTGGGACTTGGCCAAAGACTCTTTCACAATTAATCTCTTCCCTTTTGTCTCTTCCTCAAAATATGTTTGGGGGAAAAATGTCAGAGCAAAGGGACATCATTCTGTCCAGCAAACTTTGAGAAGAATGCAATGAGAGAGGACAAGAGAAAAGACATATGGAGAAAGAACCTGAGAAAATAAACACCAAGACGTAGAGTCTCGTCTGTCCGGTGTCTGAGCTGAACAGCTCTGTTGTAAAGAGGGAAAAAGTCTATTGTTCTTTCTTTTCAAACATAGGCTGTGTGCCGAATGTCACCCTATACTGTAAATAGTACCTATGGGTCCTGGACGAAAGTACGGCACTAAATAGGGAATAGGGTGCCATTTGGGAAACATATTGTTTTTAGACGTTTAGGACAGTCCTGGAAATTGACCTCAGAGAGTACAACCAGTTTTGTAAGGCAACAAGAAATGACTCAATATATACAGAGAGCAGAATAGAAGAAAGAGAGAGAGACAGAGAGAGACAGAGAAAGTGAGTGAAAGAGAAACAGAGAGAAATAGTGGGAGAGAGAGAGAGAGACAGTGAGAGAGAGAGAGAGAGAGGGGGGAGAGAGTGAGCAAGACAGAATGAGACAGATTGAGAATGAGAGAGAGTGAGAGAGAATGAGAGACAGAGAGAGACAGAGAGAGAGAGAGAGAGAGGGGGGGAGAGAGAGAGAGTGAGAGACAGAATGAGAATGAGAGAGAATGAGAGAGACAGAGAGAGAGAGAGAGAGAATGAGAGACAGAGAGAGAGACAGAGAGAGAGAGAGACAGAGAGAGAGAGAGAGAGAGAGAGAGAGACAGAGAGAGACAGAGAGAGACAAACACACACACACACACGCACAAACACACACTGGCAATAGAGGGTAAAAAACTGCCAGATCGCTCAAGATTGACTTTGAATTTGGACGTCTGTCCATTACCTGAGGAAGTTGGTAAATGGCTTCAAACTTGGCCACAATGGGCGGCATTGAGCACTATTTTACCGTGAAGTTGGCTTGTGTTATGGATGGACCTTACCCCGCCACTCTGGACCCGAAGGTCTCAGGTTCAATCCCAGTGGCTACACACGTGTTTATTATTTGATTGGTTTATCCCAAACCTTAACCCTTCACTTCACATTGTGACATTTTGGAGAAACTTCAAAAGCAGGATCAGGAGGAGCAAACCAGGGTGTCAAAAAAACATAGACATTTGACTTTTAGAGTATCTTTTGGAAAAAAACACTTGGACAAACTTCAGAATCTGAAGATAAATGAATAAAACGCTGAGATGTAGTTGGTAGAAACAGAAGAACCAGGTTTGTAGAACTGTGTGAATCACACCCTCTACATATGAATCATTCAGCAGTCCTCATCCAGAGAGACTTACAGTATTACGTTTTTCATACCGGTCCCCAGCGGGATTCAAACCCACGACCTTGGTGTTGCAAGAGCCACGCGGTACCACCGGAGCCACACGGGACCAAACGGTGACGTGTGTTCTGGCCCAAGGCTTTAGCCTCAGGCTGAGCTCCAACCTGTCAGACTGTAATGATCACACGCTTCCTAATACAACATGGCACACATCACTTATTCCACGCACACACACACACACACCCTCATACACACGAACACACATACACAGATATATACATGCATGCACACACACACACACACACACACACACACACACACACACACACACACACACACACACACACACACACACACACACACACACACACACACACACACACACACTAGAGTGGAGGGAATCAGGTGTGTTTTACCTCCATCACTCATCAGTCACTACTTAGACACTTAGACTGATTGAATGTTGTTCTGTGTTATGTAGATGAGGAAAAAAGGTTAAATGGAGAGATAGATAGATGGAGACAGAAATGGGGAGTGGGAGGGAGAGAGAGAAACAGAGAGAAGGAGAGACAGAGAGCGACAGAGTGAGAGAGAGAGAAAAAAAGTCAGAGAGAGAGATCGAGGGATCGACAGAGAGACAGAGAGAGAGACAAAGAGCGAGAGAGTGAGAGAGCGAGAGAGAGAGAGGGGAATTGGGGGATGAGATAGACAGGGAGGGAGGGAGGTAGGAAGAGAGAGAGTGTGTGTGTGAGAGAGAGAGAGAGAGAGAGCGGGAGAGAGAGGGGAATTGGGGATGAGATAGACAGGGAGGGAGGGAGGTAGGAAGAGAGAGAGTGTGTGTGAGAGAGAGAGAGAGAGAGAGAGCGAGAGAGAGAGAGAGAGAGAGAGAGGGGGAATTGGGGGATGAGATAGACAGGGAGGGAGGGAGGTAGGAAGAGAGAGAGAGTGTGTGTGTGAGAGAGAGAGAGAGAGGGGAATTGGGGATGAGAGAGAGAGAGAATGAGAGAGAGAGAGGGGGAAAGTGAAGGTGACATGCTTGATTACTATCAACATGTTTACCTGCTCTCTCTCTCTCTTACACACACACACACACACACACACACACACACACACACACACACACACACACACACACATACACACTGGGGGGCGTGAGTTGAGACAGCAGCTGGAGAAGGTAAATCCCTAATGACCAGGCAGGTTTAAAGTTGTCAAAGTGTGTGCAGGCTCGTGTGTGTGTAGCAGTTAGGCAGAGAGAGGGAGCAGGGAAGGAAGTGGGGGATGGGGAGTAGAGGTGGGAGGAAGGAGAGGGAAAGAGGTAACTATGGTAATTCACCAGATGAGCCCTGAGTCACACACACATAGAGCCACGTGTACAGAAACACACGCTACCCAGGTACATGTACATGTCACTTCCATCTACACACAGAGGAGACCTAAACACCGGCGTTGCCACACACACAGACATCTGAGGTGACATGTAGATGGCAGACGAGACTACGCACATTCTGGAAAGCACACCACACGTAGTATTCAACTAGTTGCTGTATCAGATTAGTACTGGTAAGGAGTATTCAACTAGTTGACGTATCAGATTAGTACTGGTAAGAAGTATTCAACTAGTTGACGTATCAGATTAGTACTGGTATCAACTAGTTGTCGTATCAGATTAGTACTGGTATCAACTAGTTGCCATATCAGATTAGTACTGGTATCAACTAGTTGCCGTATCAGATTAGTACTGGTATCAACTAGTTGCTGTATCAGATTAGTACTGGTATCAACTAGTTGCCGTATCAGATTAGTACTGGTAAGAAGTATTCAACTAGTTGCAGTATCAGATTAGTACTGGTATCAACTAGTTGCTGTATCAGAATAGTACTGGTATCAACTAGTTGCCGTATCAGATTAGTACTGGTATCAACTAGTTGCCGTATCAGATTAGTACTGGTAAGAAGTATTCAACTAGTTGCAGTATCAGATTAGTACTGGTATCAACTAGTTGCCGTATCAGATTAGTGCTGGTATCAACTAGTTGTCGTATCAGAATAGTACCTGTAAGAAGTATTCAACTAGTTGCCGTATCAGATTAGTACTGGTATCAACTAGTTGCCATATCAGATTAGTACTGGTATCAACTAGTTGCCGTATCAGATTAGTGCTGGTATCAACTAGTTGCTGTATCAGATTAGTACTGGTAAGAAGTATTCAACTAGTTGCCGTATCAGATTAGTACTGGTATCAACTAGTTGCCATATCAGATTAGTACTGGTATCAACTAGTTGCCGTATCAGAATAGTACTGGTATAAACTAGTTGCCGTATCAGATTAGTACTGGTATCAACTAGTTGCCGTATCAGATTAGTACTGGTATCAACTAGTTGCTGTATCAGATTAGTACTGGTATCAACTAGTTGCCGTATCAGATTAGTACTGGTATCAACTAGTTGCTGTATCAGAATAGTACTGGTATCAACTAGTTGCCGTATCAGATTAGTACTGGTATCAACTAGTTGCTGTATCAGATTAGTACTGGTAAGAAGTATTCAACTAGTTGCCGTATCAGAATAGTACTGGTATCAACTAGTTGTCGCATCAGATTAGTACTGGTATCAACTAGTTGTCGTATCAGATTAGTACTGGTATCAACTAGTTGCAGTATCAGATTAGTACTGGTATCAACTAGTTGTCGCATCAGATTAGTACTGGTATCAACTAGTTGTCGTATCAGATTAGTACTGGTAAGAAGTATTCAACTAGTTGCCGTATCAGATTAGTACTGGTATCAACTAGTTGCCGTATCAGATTAGTACTGGTATCAACTAGTTGCTGTATCAGATTAGTGCTGGTATCAACTAGTTGCTGTATCAGATTAGTACTGGTATCAACTAGTTGCCATATCAGAATAGTACTGGTATCAACTAGTTGCCGTATCAGATTAGTACTGGCATCAACTAGTTGCCGTATCAGATTAGTACTGGCATCAACTAGTTGCCGATCAGATTAGTACTGGTATCAACTAGTTGCCAGTATCAGATTAGTACTGGTAAGAAGTATTCAACTAGTTGCTGTAATCAGAATAGTACTGGTATCAACTAGTTGTATCAGATTAGTACTGGTAAGAAGTATTCAACTAGTTGAGGTATCAGATTAGTACTGGTAAGAAGTATTCAACTAGTTGCTGTATCAGATTAGTACTGGTATCAACTAGTTGCTGTATCAGAATATCTGGTATCAACTAGTTGCCGTATCAGATTAGTGCTGGTATCAACTAGTTGTCGTATCAGATTAGTACTGGTAAGAAGTATTCAACTAGTTGCAGTATCAGATTAGTACTGGTATCAACTAGTTGCCGATCAGATTAGTACTGGTATCAACTAGTTGTCAGATCAGATTAGTACTGGTAAGAAGTATTCAACTAGTTGCTGATCAGATTAGTACTGGTATCAACTAGTTGCCATATCAGATTAGTACTGGTATCAACTAGTTGCCGTATCAGATTAGTGCTGGTATCAACTAGTTGCTGTATCAGATTAGTACTGGTAAGAAGTATTCAACTAGTTGCTGTATCAGATTAGTACTGGTAAGAAGTATTCAACTAGTTGCTGTATCAGATTAGTACTGGTATCAACTAGTTGTTGCATCAGATTAGTACTGGTATCAACTAGTTGCTGTATCAGATTAGTACTGGTAAGAAGTATTCAACTAGTTGCCGTATCAGAATAGTACTGGTATCAACTAGTTGTCGCATCAGATTAGTACTGGTATCAACTAGTTGTCGTATCAGATTAGTACTGGTAAGAAGTATTCAACTAGTTGCCGTATCAGATTAGTACTGGTATCAACTAGTTGCTGTATCAGATTAGTGCTGGTATCAACTAGTTGCTGTATCAGATTAGTACTGGTATCAACTAGTTGCCGTATCAGATTAGTACTGGTATCAACTAGTTGCCGTATCAGATTAGTACTGGTAAGAAGATTTCAACTAGTTGACGTATCAGAATAGTACTGGTATCAACTAGTTGCCGTATCAGATTAGTACTGGTAAGAAGATCAACTAGTTGACGATCAGATTAGTACTGGTATCAACTAGTTGCCGATCAGATTAGTACTGGTATCAACTAGTTGCTGTATCAGATTAGTACTGGTAAGAAGTATTCAACTAGTTGCCGTATCAGATTAGTACTGGTATAAACTAGTTGCCGTATCAGATTAGTACTGGTAAGAAGTATTCAACTAGTTGCCGTATCAGATTAGTACTGGTATCAACTAGTTGCCGTATCCGATTAGTACTGGTATCAACTAGTTGCCAGATCAGATTAGTACTGGTAAGAAGATTTCAACTAGTTGTGATCAGAATAGTACTGGTAAGAAGTATTCAACTAGTTGACGATCAGATTAGTACTGGTATCAACTAGTTGGCATATCAGATTAGTACTGGTTTCAACTAGTTGCCATATCAGATTAGTACTGGTATTAACTAGTTGCCTGTATCAGATTAGTACTGGTATCAACTAGTTGCTGTATCAGATTAGTACTGGTAAGAAGTATTCAACTAGTTGCTGTATCAGATTAGTACTGGTATCAACTAGTTGCCAGATCAGATTAGTACTGGTATCAACTAGTTGTCAGATCAGATTAGTACTGGTATCAACTAGTTGCCGTATCAGATTAGTACTGGTATCAACTAGTTGCTGTATCAGATTAGTAATGGTAAGAAGTATTCAACTAGTTGCCGTATCAGATTAGTACTGGTATCAACTAGTTGTCGTATCAGAGTAGTACTGGTATCAACTAGTTGCCGTATCAGATTAGTACTGGTATCAACTAGTTGCCGTATCAGATTAGTACTGGTATCAACTAGTTGCCATATCAGAATAGTACTGGTATCAACTAGTTGCCGTATCAGATTAGTAATGGTATCAACTAGTTGCCGTATCAGATTAGTACTGGTATCAACTAGTTGCCGTATCAGATTAGTACTGGTATCAACTAGTTGCCGTATCAGATTAGTACTGGTATCAACTAGTTGCTGTATCAGATTAGTACTGGTAAGAAGTATTCAACTAGTTGCCGTATCAGATTAGTACTGGTAAGAAGTATTCAACTAGTTGCCGTATCAGATTATTACTGGTATCAACTAGTTGCTGTATCAGAATAGTACTGGTATCAACTAGTTGCCGTATCAGATTAGTACTGGTATCAACTAGTTGTCGTATCAGATTAGTACTGGTATCAACTAGTTGCCGTATCAGAATAGTACTGGTAAGAAGTATTCAACTAGTTGCAGTATCAGATTAGTACTGGTATCAACTAGTTGCCGTATCAGATTAGTACTGGTATCAACTAGTTGCCGTATCAGATTAGTACTGGTATCAACTAGTTGCCGTATCAGATTAGTACTGGTAAGAAGTATTCAACTAGTTGCTGTATCAGATTAGTACTGGTATCAACTAGTTGCTGTATCAGAATAGCACCTTACGACCCCAAACAGCAAACAATATGTGAAAAAACATCAAATGTCAGTCTTGAAGTATTTACTGAAGACGCATCTCTTCAGTGGGTCCTATGATTGAGTGTAATCTGGTCCAGGAGTGTGATGGTGAACGGAAAGGCTCTGGAGTGACGAACCACCCTTGCTGTCTCTGCCTGGCCGGTTCCCCTCTCTCCACTGGGATTCTCTGCCTCTAACCCTGCACAGGGGCTGAGTCACTGGCTTACTGGGGCTTTTTCATACCGTCCCTAGGAGGGGTGCGTCACTTGAGCGGGCTGAGTCACTGACTGGGTCTTTCTGTCTGGGGGCTATCCTCGGCCTCGTGCTATCCTCGGCCTCGTCTCAGGATGGTAAATTGATGGTAGTGGTGTGGGGGCTGTGTTTTGGCGAAGTGGGTGGGGTTATATCCTTCCTGTTTGGCCCTGTCCGGGGGTATCGTCGGACGGGGCCACAGTGTCTCCTGACCCCTCCTGTCTCAGCCTCCAGTATTAATGCTGCAGTAGTTTATGTGTCGGGGGACTAGGGTCAGTCTGTTATATTTGGAGCACTTCTCCTGTCTTATCCGGTGTCCTGTGTGAATTTAAGTATGCTCTCTCTAATTCTCTCTCTCTCTTTTTCTCTCTTTCTCTCTCTCGGAGGACCTGAGCCCAAGGACCATGCCTCAGGACTGCCTGGCCTGATGACTACTTGTTGTCCCCAGTGCACCTGGCCGTGCTGCTGCTCCACTTTCAACTGTACTGCCTGCGGCTATGGAGCCCTGACCTGTTCACCGGACGTGCTACCTGTCCCAGACCTGCTGTTTTCAACTCTCTAGAGACAGAAGAAGCGGTAGAGATACTCTTAATGATCGGCTATGAAAAGCCAACTGACATTTACTCATGTTGCACCCTCAACAACCAATCTGATAATTATTGTTGACCCTGTCATTTATGAACATCTTGGCCATGTTCTGTTATAATCTCCACCCGGCACAGCCAGAAGAGGACTGGCCACCCCTCATAGCCTGGTTCTTCTCTAGGTTTCTTCCTAGGTTCTGGCCTTTCTAGGGAGTTTTTCCTAGCCACCGTGCTTCTACACCTGCATTGCTTGCTGTTTGGGGTTTTAGGCTGGGTTTCTATACAGCAATTTGTGACATCAGCTGATGTAAGAAGAGCTTTATAAATACATGTGATTGATTGATTGATTGATTGATTGATTGATTGATTGAAATGCTTGCAAAATTTAACTTTTCTAAAATAATTGTGCAGGTCCAATTAATGAACTAAAATTTTCATGCTTTAGAACGTTGATTGGAGTTTTGTGTGTCTGTGTAATCTGAGAGAAATATGTGTCTCTGATATGGTCATAGAGAGGCATGACATTGCAGCGCTTGGTAGTGATATGAGAGGCATTGCAACAACGTAAACATTGTTCGGTCCTCAAGTTCTGTGAGGTGGAAGAAATTCCTTTGTTCTCTATGAAACTTCACTCTGTCTCTATACTGTGTGGCCATGAGGCAGGTTCTTCCTGGAATTTATGACCTCTCTGACCACAGCAGCCTAGTTGCAGGAGGCAGGGAGGGGGGGGGATGGGGGTTGCTGTACCCAAAGAGGGCAACGTCATGACAGAGGCATTTCAGGGCTTGGTAATGATATGAGAGCGGGTCACTGTATTTTCAATGTTTCCAAAACTCAATTGCTACTTTTTTAATGTTTATTATTAGTAAATATTGCCCGAATTCTTTGTAGTTTTCCTCTGGACATGTAAGAGAATCTTACAGAACTCTACATGCATTGTTTCAATGGGGTGTTTGTCCCATTGGGTGAAATCGTGTTTTGCAAGTGGACCCCACACCTCACCGCCACAAAGTGCAATTGGTGCAATGACATATTCAAATAGTTTTTGCCAAATTTGAGTAGGTATTTCAATCTGAATGTGTTTTTAATGGTGTAGAATGCCCTGCGTGCTTTCTCTCCCAGTCCATTCACTGCCTCATTAAGGTACCCAGTGCAGTACTCTATATATTTTGTACCAATTGAGAACTTTGGTCTAATTCCCTGAGATCTGGATCTTCTCTGGAAAATCATTATTTTAGTATTTTGGGGGTTTACTGCCAAGGCCCAGGTCTGGCAGTACTGCTCTAGCAGGCCCAGGCTCTGCTGTAGGCCATGTGCTGTGGGGGTTTACTGCCAGGGCCCAGGTCTGGCAGTACTGCTCCAGCAGGTCCAGGCTCTGCTGTAGGCCATGTGCTGTGGGTGTTTACTGCCAGGGCCCAGGTCTGGCAGTACTGCTCTAGCAGGCCCAGGCTCTGCTGTAGGCCATGTGCTGTGGGTGTTTACTGCCAGGGCCCAGGTCTGGCAGTACTGCTCTAGCAGGTCCAGGCTCTGCTGTAGGCCATGTGCTGTGGGTGTTTACTGCCAGGGCCCAGGTACTGCTCTAGCAGGCCCAGGCTCTGCTGTAGGCCATGTGCTGTGGGTGTTTACTGCCAGGGCCCAGGTCTGGCAGTACTGCTCTAGCAGGTCCAGGCTCTGCTGTAGGCCATGTGCTGTGGGTGTTTACTGCCAGGGCCCAGGTCTGGCAGTACTGCTCTAGCAGGCCCAGGCTCTGCTGTAGGCCATGTGCTGTGGGTGTTTACTGCCAGGGCCCAGGTCTGGCAGTACTGCTCTAGCAGGCCCAGGCTCTGCTGTAGGCCATGTGCTGTGGGTGTTTACTGTCAGGGCCCACTGCTCCAGCAGGTCCAGGCTCTGCTGTTGGCCATGTGCTGGGGGTTTACTGCCAGGGCCCAGGTCTGGCAGTAGGCTAGCAGGTCCAGAATCTGCTGTAGGCCATGTGCTGTGGGTGTTTACTGCCAGGGCCCAGGTCTGGCAGTACTGCTCTAGCAGGCCCAGGCTCTGCTGTAGGCCATGTGCTGTGGGGGCCATCCAGGCTCTGCTGTAGGCCATGTGCTGTGGGTGTTTTGCCAGGGCCCACTGCCAGGTCCAGGCTCTGCTGTTGGCCATGTGCTGTCTGCCAGGGCCCAGGTCTGGCAGTACTACTCTAGCAGGTCCAGGCTCTGCTGTAGGCCATGTGCTGTGGGTGTTTACTGCCAGGGCCGAGGTCTGGCAGTACTGCTCTAGCAGGCCCAGGCTCTGCTGTAGGCCATGTGCTGTGGGTGTTTACTGCCAGGGCCCAGGTCTGGCAGTACTGCTCTAGCAGGCCCAGGCTCTGCTGTAGGCCATGTGCTGTGGGTGTTTACTGTCAGGGCCCAGCAGTACTGCTCCAGCAGTACTGCTGTGGGGTTTCTAGGGCCCAGGCCCAGGTCCAGAATCTGCTGTAGGCCATGTGCTGTGGGTGTTTACTGCCAGGGCCCAGGTCTGGCAGTACTGCTCTAGCAGGCCCAGGCTCTGCTGTAGGCCATGTGCTGTGGGGGTTTACTGCCAGGGCCCAGGTCTGGCAGTACTGCTCTAGCAGGCCCAGGCTCTGCTGTAGGCCATGTGCTGTGGGGGTTTACTGCCAGGGCCCAGGTCTGGCAGTACTGCTCTAGCAGGCCCAGTCTCTGCTGTAGGCCATGTGCTGTGGGGGTTTACTGCCAGGGCCCAGGTCTGGCAGTACTGCTCTAGCAGGCCCAGGCTCTGCTGTAGGCCATGTGCTGTGGGGGTTTACTGCCAGGGCCCAGGTCTCTAGCAGGTCCAGTCTCTGCTGTAGGCCATGTGCTGTGGGGGTTTACTGCCAGGGCCCAGGTCTCTAGCAGGTCCAGTCTCTGCTGTAGGCCACTGTGGGTGTTTATTTTAATGCTAGCAGGCCCAGGCTCTGCTGTAGGCCATGTGCTGTGGGTGACAGCAGAATTGTGTTGTTTTCTTGACTATTTTAATGCTGCACATTTGATTGATTGAATTATATCATATGTTTTACCCTCTGCACCACTTCCAATAACTTTGTAGAACAGTCCTGTCTGCCAAATAGAATCAAAATCTTTTTGGAAGTCGATAAAGCAAGCATATATTTTGATATTATTTTGGAGGACATGTTTATCTATCAGGGTGTGTAGGATGTAAATGTGATTGGTCGTACAATGTTTTGGTATAAATCCAATTTGGCTTTTACTCAAGACATTGTGCTTATTAAGGAGGTTTATAACTCTTACATTTATAATACTACAGAAAACCTTCCCCAGTTTGCTGTTCACACAAATGCCTCTGGGATTGTTAGGGTCAAATTTGCCTCCATTCTTAAAGATCGGGGTTATTGATTCCAGATGTTATGGATATAACCTACACTCAGGATCAAATTAAACCGTTTTAATATAGCCAGTTGACATTTTGCACTAGTGAATGTTAA
>NC_088231.1:26552948-26554721 GCF_036934945.1 Oncorhynchus masou masou
ACCTATTCCATCTCCAGTAGACTACTAGAGACCTATTCCATCTATAGTGGACTACTGCTGACTAGAGACCTATTCCATCTATAGTGGACTACTAGAGACCTATTCCATCTATAGTGGACTACTGCTGACTCGAGACCTATTCCATCTATAGTGGACTACTGCTGACTAGAGACCTATTCCATCTATAGTGGACTACAACTGACCAGAGACCTATTCCATCTATAGTAGACTACTGCTGACTAGAGACCTATTCCATCTATAGTGGACTACTACTGACCAGAGACCTATTCCATCTATAGTGGACTACTGCTGACTAGAGACCTATTCCATCTATAGTGGACTACTACTGACTAGAGACCTATTCCATCTATAGTGGACTACTAGAGACCTATTCCATCTATAGTGGACTACTACTGACCAGAGACCTATTCCATCTATAGTGGACTACTGCTGACTAGAGACCTATTCCATCTATAGTGGACTACTACTGACCAGAGACCTATTCCATCTATAGTGGACTACTAGAGACCTATTCCATCTATAGTGGACTACTGCTGACTAGAGACCTATTCCATCTATAGTGGACTACTAGAGACCTATTCCATCTCTAGTGGACTACTGCTGACTAGAGACCTATTCCATCTACAGTGGACTACTAGAGACCGATTCCATCTATAGTGGACTACTACTGACTAGAGACCTATTCCATCTATAGTGGACTACTGCTGACTAGAGACCTATTCCATCTATAGTGGACCACTACTGACCAGAGAGCTATTCCATCTATAGTGGACTACTAGAGACCTATTCCATCTATAGTGGACTACTGCTGACTAGAGACCTATTCCATCTATAGTGGACTACTACTGACTAGAGACCTATTCCATCTATAGTGGACTACTGCTGACTAGAGACCTATTCCATCTATAGTGGACTACTACTGACTAGAGACCTATTCCATCTATAGTGGACTACTAGAGACCTATTCCATCTATAGTGGACTACTACTGACTAGAGACCTATTCCATCTATAGTGGACTACTGCTGACTAGAGACCAATTCCATCTATAGTGGACTACTACTGACTAGAGACATATTCCATCTATAGTGGACTACTGCTGACTAGAGACCTATTCCATCTATAGTGGACTACTGCTGACTAGAGACCTATTCCATCTATAGTGGACTACTGCTGACTAGAGACCTATTCCATCTACAGTGGACTACTGCTGACTAGAGACCTATTCCATCTATAGTGGACTACTACTGACCAGAGACCTATTCCATCTATAGTGGACTACTACTGACTAGAGACCTATTCCATCTAGCAGTGGGACTACTGCTGACTAGGAGACCATTCCATCTATAGTGGACTACTGATGACTAGAGACCTATTCCATCTATAGTGGACTACTACTGACCAGAGACCTATTCCATCTATAGTGGACTACTACTGACTAGAGACCTATTCCATCTATAGTGGACTACTGCTGACCAGAGACCTATTCCATCTATAGTGGACTAATGCTGACTAGAGACCTATTCCATCTATAGTGGACTACTGCTGACTAGAGACCATTCCATCTATAGTGGACTACTACTGACTAGAGACCTATTCCATCTATAGTGGACTACTATGACTATAGAGACCTATTCATCATATTGGACTACTACATTTCAGTTCGTCCCAATTATCCACTTCCTATCTCTAATGATAATATAGTTGGGAGGTGCTACGTCCCAATTATCACTTCCTATCTCTAATGATAATAT
>NC_088231.1:26555221-26572721 GCF_036934945.1 Oncorhynchus masou masou
CCTATCTACCTATCTACATATTTACCTATCTACCTATCTACCTATCTACTCTTTACCTATCTACCTATCTACCTATCCACCTATCCACCTATCTACCTATCTACCTATCCACCTATCCACCTATCCACCTATCTACCATCTACCTATCCACCTATCCACCTATCTACCTATCCACCTATCCACCTATCTAACTATCTACCTATCTACCTATCCACCTATTTACCTATCTACCTATCTACCTATTTACCTATCTACCTATCTACCTATCCACCTATCTACCTATTTACCTATCTACCTATCTACCTATCCACCTATCCACCTATCCACCTATCCACCTATCCACCTATCTACCTATCTACCATATACCTATCTACCTATCTACCTATCTATCTATCTACCTATCCACCTATCCACCTATCCACCTACTTACCTATCCACCTATCCACCTATTTACCTATCTACCTATCTATCTATCTACCTATCCACCTATCCACCTATCCACCTATTTACCTATCTACCTATTTACCTATCCACCTATCTACCTATCTACCTATCCACCTATCTACCTATTTACCTATCCACCTATCTACCTATCTACCTATCCACCTATCCACATATTTACCTATCTACCTATCTACCTATCTACCTATCCACCTATCTAGCTATTTACCTATCCACCTATCTACCTATCTACCTATCCACCTATCCACATATTTACCTATCTACCCTATCTACCTATCTACCTATCCACCTATCTACCTATTTACCTATCCACCTATCCACCTATCCACCTATTTACCTATCTACCTATTTACCTATCCACCTATCTACCTATCTACCTATCCACCTATCTACCTATTTACCTATCCACCTATCTACCTATCTACCTATCCACCCTATCCACATATTTACCTATCTACCTATCTACCTATCTACCTATCCACCTATCCACCTATCTAACTATCCATTCTATCCACCTATCTACCTATCTACCTATTTACCTATCTACCTATCTACCTATCCACCTATCTACCTATCCACCTATTTACCTATCTACCTATTTACCTATCCACCTATCTACCATCTACCTATCCACCTATCTACCTATTTACCTATCTACCCATCCACCTATCCACCTATCCACCTATTTACCTATCTACCTATTTACCTATCTACCCATCCACCTATCTACCTATTTACCTATCTACCTATCTACCTATCTACCTATCCACCTATCCACCTATTTACCTATCTACCTATATATCTATCTACCTATCCACCTATCTACCTATCCACCTATCTACCTATCTACCTATCCACCTATCTACCTATCCACCTATCCACCTATCCACCTATCTACCTATCTACCCATTCACCTATCCACCTATCTACCTATCTACCTATTTACCTATCTACCCATCTATCTATCTACCTATCCACCCTATCTACCTATTTACCTATCTACCATCTACCTATCCACCTATCTACCTATTTACCTATCTACCTATCTACCTATCCACCCATCTCACCATTTACCTATCTACCTATCTACCTATCCACCTATCTACCTATCCACCTATCCACCTATCCACCTATCTACCTATCCACCTATCCACCTATTTACCTATCTACCTATCTACCTATCCACCTATCCACCTACTTACCTATCTACCTATCCACCTATCCACCTATCTACCTGTCCACCTGTCCACCTGTCCACCTATCCACCTATTTACCTATCTACCTATCCACATATCTACCTATCTACCTATTTACCTATCCACCTATCCACCTATCTACCTATTTACCTATCTACCTATCTACCTATCCACCTATCTACCTATCCACCTATCCACCTATCTACCTATCTACCTATCCACCTATCCACCTATTTACCTATCTACCTATCTATCTATCTACCTATCCACCTATCCACCTACTTACCTATCTACCTATCCACCCATCTACCTATCTATCTATCTATCTACCTAATATCCACCTATCCACCTATCCACCTATTTACCTATCCACCTATCCACCTATCTACCTGTCCACCTGTCCACCTGTCCACCTATCCACCTATCCACCTATCTACCTATCCACATATCTACCTATCTACCTATTTACCTATCCACCCATCTACCTATCTACCTATTTACCTATCTACCTATCTACCTATCCACATATCCACCTATCCACCTATCTACCTATCTACCTATCTACCTATCCACATATCCACCTATCCACCTATCTACCTATTTACCTATCCACCCTATCTACCTATTTACCTATGCAACTATCCACCTATCTACCTGTCCACCTGTCCACCTATCCACCTATCTACCTATCCACCTATCTAGCTATCTACCTATTTACCTATCCACCTATCTACCTATCCACCTATCTACCTATCTACCTATCCACCTAAACACCCATCTACCTATCTACCAATCTACCTATCCACCTATCTACATATCTACCTATCTACCTATCCACCTATTTACCTATCCACCTATCTACCTATCCACCAATCTACCTATCCACCTATCTACCTATCTACTAATCTACCTATCCACCTATCTACCAATCTACCTATCCACCTATTTACCTATCCACCTATCTACCTATCCACCTATCTACCTATCTACCTATCCACCTATCTACCTATCTACCTATCCACCATCTACCTATTTACCTATCCACCTATCTACCTATCCACCTATCCACCTATTTACCTATCCACCATCTACCTATCCACCTATCACCAAACTACCTTTCACCTATCTACCTATCCACCTATCTACCTATCCACCTAAACACCTATCCACCTATCCACCTATCCACCTATCTACCTATCTACCCATCACCTATCTACCTATCTACCTATACACCTATTTACCTATCCACCTATCTACCTATCCACCTATCTACCTATCCACCCACCTACCCATCCACCTATCCACCTATCTACCTATCCACCTATCCACCTATCCACCTATCTACCTATCTACCTACCCACCTATCTACCTATCTACCTATCCACCTATCCACCTATCCACCTATTTACCTATCCACCTATCTACCTATTTACCTATCCACCTATCCACCTATCTACCTATTTACCTGTCCACCTGTCCACCTATCCACCTATCTACCTATCCACCTATCTAGCTATCTACCAATTTACCTATCTACCTATCTACATATCTACCTATCCACCCATCTACCTATCAACATATCTACCTATTTACCCATTTACCTATCTACCTATGTACCTATATACCTATTTACATATCCACCTATTTACCTATCTACCTATCCACCTATCCACCTATCTACCTACCCACCTATCTACCTATCTACCTATCCACCTATTTACCTATCCACCTATCTACCTATTTACCTATCCACCTATCCACCTATCCACCTATCTACCTGTCCACCTGTTCACCTATCCACCTATCTACATATCCACCTATCTAGCTATCTACCTATTTACCTATCCACCTATCTACCCATATACCTATTTACCTATCCACCTATCTACATATCTACCTATCCACCTATCTACCTATTTACCTATCCACTTATCTACCTATCCACCTATCTACCTATCTACCTATCTACCTATCCACCTATCTACCTATCCACCTATCCACCTATGTACCTATCCACCTATCCACCTATCTACCTATCTACCTGTCCACCTGTCCACCTATCCACCTATTTACCTATCTACCTATCCACCTATCTACCTATCTACCTATTTACCTATCCACCTATCTACCTATCTACCTATTTACCTATCTATCTATCTACCTATCTACCTATCCACCTATCCACCTATCCACCTATCTACCTATTTACCTATCCACCTATCCACCTATCTACCTGTCCACCTATCCACCTATCTACCTATCCACCTATCTACCTATCTACCTACCCACATATCTACCTATCTACCTATCCACCTATCCACCTATCCACCTATTTACCTATCCACCTATCTACCTATTTACCTATCCACCTATCCACCTATCTACCTATCTACCTGTCCACCTGTCCACCTATCCACCTATCTACCTATCCACCTATCTACCCTATCTACCAATTTACCTATCTACCTATCTACATATCTACCTATCCACCTATCTACCTATCAACCTATCTACCTATTTACCTATTTACCTATCTACCTATGTACCTATATACCTATTTACATATCCACCTATTTACCTATCTACATATCTACCTATCCACCTATCCACCTATCTACCTACCCACCTATCTACCTATCTACCTATCCACCTATTTACCTATCCACATATCTACCTATTTACCTATCCACCTATCCACCTATCCACCTATCTACCTGTCCACCTGTTCACCTATCCACCTATCTACATATCCACCTATCTAGCTATCTACCTATTTACCTATCCACCTATCTACCTATATACCTATTTACCTATCCACCTATCTACATATCTACCTATCCACCTATCTACCTATTTACCTATCCACTTATCTACCCATCCACCTATCTACCTATCTACCTATCTACCTATCCACCTATCTACATATCTACCTATCCACCTATCTACCTATTTACCTATCCACTTATCTACCTATCCACCTATCTACCTATCTACCTATCTACCTATCCACCTATCTACATATCTACCTATCCACCTATCTACCTATGCACCTATCCACATATCTACCTGTCCACCTGTCCACCTATCCACCTATTTACCTATCTACCTATCCACCTATCTACCTATCTACCTATTTACCTATCCACCTATCTACCTATCTACCTATTTACCTATCTATCTATCTACCTATCTACCTATCCACCTATCCACCTATCCACCTATCTACCTATTTACCTATCCACCTATCCACCTATCTACCTGTCCACCTATCCACCTATCTACCTATCCACCTATCTACCTATCTACCTATCCACCTATCTACATATTTACCTATCTACCTATCTATCTATCTACCTATCCACCTATCCACCTATCCACCTACTTACCTATCCAACTATCCACCTATTTACCTATCCACCTATCCACCTATCTACCTATCTACCTGTCCACCTATCCACCTATCCACCTATCTACCTATTTACCTATCCACCCATCTACCTATCTACCTATCCACCTATCCACCTATTTACCTATCCACCTATCTACCTATCTACCTATCCACCTATCCACCTATTTACCATCCACCTATCTACCTATCTACCTATCCACCTATTTACCTATCCACCTATCTACCTATCTACCTATCCACCTATCCACCTATCTACCTATCTACCATCTACCTGTCCACCTGTCCACCTATCCACCTATCTACCTATCCACCTATCTACCTATCTACCTATTTACCTATCCACCTATCTACCTATCTACCTATCCACCTATCTACATATCTACCTATCCACCTATCTACCTATTTACCTATCCACTTATCTACCTATCCACCTATCTACCTATCTACCTATCCACCTAAACACCCATCTACCTATCTACCAATCTACCTATCCACCTATCTACCTATCTACATATCTACCTATCCAGCTATCTACCTATTTACCTATCCACTTATCTACCTATCCACCTATCTACAAATCTACCTATCCACCTAAACACCCATCTACCAATCTACCTATCCACCTATCTACCTATCTACCTATCCACCTATCCACCTATCTACCTATCCACCTATCCACCTATCCACCTATCTACCTGTCCACCTATCCACCTATCCACCAATCTACCTATCCACCTATCCACCTATCTACCTATCTACCTATCCACCTATCTACCTATTTACCTATCTACCTATCCACCTATCTACCTATTTACCTATCTACCTACCCACCTATCTACCTATCTACCTATCTACCTATCCACCTATCTACCTATCTACCTATCTACCTATCTACCTATCTACCTATCCACCTATTTACCTATCTACCTATCCACCTATCCACCTATCCACCTATCTACCTATCTACCTATCTACCTATCCACCTATCTACCTATTTACCTATCTACCTATCCACCTATCTACCTATTTACCTGTCCACCTGTCCACCTGTCCACCTGTCCACCTATCTACCTGTCCACCTATCTACCAATCCACCTATCTACCTATCCACCTAAACACCTATCTACCTATCCACCTATCTACCTATCCACCTATCTACCTATCCACCTATTTACCTATCCACCTATCTACCTATCCACCTATCTACCTATCCACCTATCTACCCATCCACCCATCCACCTATCAACCTATCTACCTATCCACCGATCTACCTATCCACCTATCCACCTATCTACATATCTACCTATCCACCTATCTACCTATCCACCTATCTACCTATCTACCTATCTACCTATCCACCTATCCACCTATCTACCGATCCACCTATCTACCTATCCACCTAAACACCTATCTACCTATACATCTATCTACCTATCCACCTATCTACCTATCTACCTATCTACCTATCTACCTATCTACATATCTACCTATCTACCTATCCACCTATCCACATATCCACCTAAACACCTATCTACCTATCTACCTATCTACCTATTTACATATCTACCTATCTACCTATCTACCTATCCACCTATCTACCTATCCACCTAAACACATGTCTACCTATCTACCTATCTACCTATCCACCTATCTACCTATCTACCTATCCACCTAAACACCTATCTACCTATCCACCTATCTACCTATCCACCTATCCACCTATCTACCTATCCATCTATCTACCTATCTACCTATCTACCTATCCACCTATCCACCTATCTACCTATCCACCTATCCACCTATCCACCTATCTACCTATCTACTTGTCCACCTATCTACCTATCTACCTGTCTACCTATCTACCTATCTACCTATGTACCAGCGTACCTATGCACATATGTACCTATGCACCTATCTACCTATGTACCTATGCACCTATGTACCTATGTACCTATGTACCTATGCACCTATGCACCTATGTACATATGTACCTATGCACCTATGTACCTATGAACCTATGCACCTATGTACATATGTACCTATGTACCTATGTACCTTTGTACCTATGCACCTATGTACATATGCACCTATGCACCTATGTACCTATGTACCTATGTACCTATGCACCTATGTACCTCTGTACCTATGTACCTATGTACCTATGCAACTGTCTAACTATGTACCTATGTACCTATGTACCTATGCACCTATGTACCTGTCTACCTATCTACCTATGCACCTATGCACCTATTCACCTATCTACCTATGTACCTATGTACCTATGTACATATGTACCTATGTACCAATGTTCCTTGTACCTATGTACCTATGTACCTATGCACCTATGCACCTATGTACCTATGTACCTATGCACCTATCTACCTGTCTACCTATCTACCTATGTACCTATGTACCTATGCACCTATGTACCTATGCACCTATGTACCTATGTACCTATGCACCTATGTACCTATGCACCTATGTACCTATGCACCTATGTACCTATGTACCTATGTACCTATGCACCTATGTACCTATGTACCTATGTACCTATGCACCTGTCTACCTATGTACCTATGTACCTATGTACCTATGCACCTATCTACCTGTCTACCTATCTACCTATGTACCTATGTACCTATGCACCTATGTACCTATGTACCTATGCACATATGTACCTATGCTCCTATGTACCTATGCACCTATGTGCCTATGTACCTATCTACCCATCCACTGCAATGCAGTCCGCCTGGGACTTGGCCAAAGACTCTTTCACAATTAATCTCTTCCCTTTTGTCTCTTCCTCAAAATATGTTTGGGGGAAAATGTCAGAGCGAAGGGACATCATTCTGTCCAGCAAACTTTGAGAAGAATGCAATGAGAGAGGACAAGAGAAAAGACACATGGAGAAAGAACCTGAGAAAATAAACACCAAGACGTAGAGTCTCGTCTGTCCGGTGTCTGAGCTGAACAGCTCTGTTGTAAAGAGGGAAAAAGTCTATTGTTCTTTCTTTTCAAACATAGGCTGTGTGCCGAATGTCACCCTATACTGTAAATAGTACCTATGGGTCCTGGACGAAAGTACGGCACTAAATAGGGAATAGGGTGCCATTTGGGAAACATATTGTTTTTAGACGTTTAGGACAGTCCTGGAAATTGACCTCAGAGAGTACAACCAGTTTTGTAAGGCAACAAGAAATGACTCAATATATACAGAGAGCAGAATAGAAGAAAGAGAGAGAGACAGAGAGAGACAGAGAAAGTGAGTGAAAGAGAAACAGAGAGAAATAGTGGGAGAGAGAGAGAGAGACAGTGAGAGAGAGAGAGAGAGAGGGGGAGAGAGTGAGCAAGACAGAATGAGACAGATTGAGAATGAGAGAGAGTGAGAGAGAATGAGAGACAGAGAGAGACAGAGAGAGAGAGAGAGAGAGGGGGGGAGAGAGAGAGAGTGAGAGACAGAATGAGAATGAGAGAGAATGAGAGAGAGAGACAGAGAGAGAGAGAGAGACAGAGAGAGAGAGAATGAGAGACAGAGAGAGAGACAGAGAGAGAGAGAGAGACAGAGAGAGAGAGACAGAGAGAGAGAGAGAGACAGAGAGAGACAGAGAGAGACAAACACACACACACACACACACACACTGGCAATAGAGGGTAAAAAACTGCCAGATCGCTCAAGATTGACTTTGAATTTGGACGTCTGTCCATTACCTGAGGAAGTCGGTAAATGGCTTCAAACTTGGCCACAAGGGGCGGCATTGAGCACTATATTACCATGAAGTTGGCTTGTGTTATGGATGGACCTTATCACACGAGCCCCGAAGGTCTCAGGTTCAATCCCAGTGGCTACACACGTGTTTATTATTTGATTGGTTTATCCCAAACCTTAACCCTTCACTTCACATTGTGACATTTTGGAGAAACTTCAAAAGCAGGATCAGGAGGAGCAAACCAGGGTGTCAAAAAAACATAACATTTAACTTTTAGAGTATCTTTTGGAAAAAAACACTTGGACAAACTTCAGAATCTGAAGATAAATGAATAAAACGCTGAGATGTAGTTGGTAGAAACAGAAGAACCAGGTTGGTAGAACTGTGTGAATCACACCCTCTACATATGAATCATTCAGCAGACCTCATCCAGAGAGACTTACAGTATTACGTTTTTCATACCGGTCCCCAGCGGGATTCAAACCCACGACCTTGGTGTTGCAAGAGCCACGCGGTACCACCGAGCCACACGGGACCAAACGGTGACGTGTGTTCTGGCCCAAGGCTTTAGCCTCAGGCTGAGCTCCAACCTGTCAGACTGTAATGATCACACGCTTCCTAATACAACATGGCACACATCACTTATTCCACGCACACACACACACACACCCTCATACACACGAACACACATACACATTCATGAACACACACACACAGATATATACATGCATGCACACACACACACACACACACACACACACACACACACACACACACACACACACACACACACACACACACACACACACACACACACACACACACACACACACACATCAGGTGTGTTTTACCTCCATCACTCATCAGTCACTACTTAGACACTTAGACTGATTGAATGTTGTTCTGTGTTATGTAGATGAGGAAAAAAGGTTAAATGGAGAGATAGATAGATGGAGACAGAAATGGGGAGTGGGAGGGAGAGAGAGAAACAGAGAGAAGGAGAGACAGAGAGCGACAGAGTGAGAGAGAGAGAAAAAAAGTCAGAGAGAGAGATCGAGGGATCGACAGAGAGACAGAGAGAGAGACAAAGAGCGAGAGAGTGAGAGAGCGAGAGAGAGAGAGGGGAATTGGGGGATGAGATAGACAGGGAGGGAGGGAGGTAGGAAGAGAGAGAGTGTGTGTGTGAGAGAGAGAGAGAGAGAGGAGAGAGAGGAGGGAATTGGGGGATGAGATAGACAGGGAGGGAGGGAGGTAGGAAAGAGAGAGAGTGTGTGTGAGAGAGAGAGAGAGAGAGAGCGAGAGAGAGAGAGAGAGAGAGAGAGAGGGGAATTGGGGGATGAGATAGACAGGGAGGGAGGGAGGTAGGAAGAGAGAGAGTGTGTGTGTGTGAGAGAGAGAGAGAGAGGGGAATTGGGGATGAGAGAGAGAGAGAATGAGAGAGAGGGGGAAAGTGAAGGTGACATGCTTGATTACTATCAACATGTTTACCTGCTCTCTCTCTCTTACACACACACACACACACACACACACACACACACACACACACACACACACACACACACACATACACACTGGGGGGTGTGAGTTGAGACAGCAGCTGGAGAAGGTAAATCCCTAATGACCAGGCAGGTTTAAAGTTGTCAAAGTGTGTGCAGGCTCGTGTGTGTGTAGCAGTTAGGCAGAGAGAGGGAGCAGGGAAGGAAGTGGGGGATGGGGAGTAGAGGTGGGAGGAAGGAGAGGGAAAGAGGTAACTATGGTAATTCACCAGATGAGCCCTGAGTCACACACACACATAGAGCCACGTGTACAGAAACATACGCTACCCAAGTACAAGTACATGTCACTTCCATCTACACACAGAGGAGACCTAAACACCGCCGTTGCCACACACACAGACATCTGAGGGGACATTTAGATGGCAGACGAGACTACGCACATTCTGGAAAGCACACCACACATAGTATTCAACTAGTTGCAGTATCAGAATAGTACTGGTAAGGAGTATTCAACTAGTTGCAGTATCAGATTAGTACTGGTAAGAAGTATTCAACTAGTTGACGTATCAGATTAGTACTGGTATCAACTAGTTGTCGTATCAGATTAGTACTGGTATCAACTAGTTGCCATATCAGATTAGTACTGGTATCAACTAGTTGCCGTATCAGAATAGTACTGGTATCAACTAGTTGCCATATCAGATTAGTACTGGTAAGAAGTATTCAACTAGTTGAGGTATCAGATTAGTACTGGTAAGAAGTATTCAACTAGTTGACGTATCAGATTAGTACTGGTATCAACTAGTTGCTGTATCAGAATAGTACTGGTATCAACTAGTTGCCGTATCAGATTAGTGCTGGTATCAACTAGTTGTCGTAGTAGATTAGTACTGGCATCAAAGATCAGTATTCAACTAGTTGCCGTATCAGATTAGTACTGGTATCAACTAGTTGCCGTATCAGATTAGTGCTGGTATCAACTAGTTGTCGTATCAGAATAGTACCTGTAAGAAGTATTCAACTAGTTGCCGTATCAGATTAGTACTGGTATCAACTAGTTGCCATATCAGATTAGTACTGGTATCAACTAGTTGCCGTATCAGATTAGTGCTGGTATCAACTAGTTGCTGTATCAGATTAGTACTGGTAAGAAGTATTCAACTAGTTGCCGTATCAGATTAGTACTGGTATCAACTAGTTGCCATATCAGATTAGTACTGGTATCAACTAGTTGACGTATCAGATTAGTACTGGTATCAACTAGTTGCCGTATCAGATTAGTACTGGTATCAACTAGTTGCCGTATCAGAATAGTACTGGTATCAACTAGTTGCCGTATCAGATTAGTACTGGCATCAACTAGTTGCCGTATCAGATTAGTACTGGCATCAACTAGTTGCCGTATCAGATTAGTACTGGCATCAACTAGTTGCCGTATCAGATTAGTACTGGTAAGAAGATTTCAACTAGTTGTCGTATCAGAATAGTACTGGTAAGAAGTATTCAACTAGTTGCCGTATCAGAATAGTACTGGTATCAACTAGTTGTTGCATCAGATTAGTACTGGTATCAACTAGTTGCTGTATCAGATTAGTACTGGTAAGAAGTATTCAACTAGTTGCCGTATCAGAATAGTACTGGTATCAACTAGTTGTCGCATCAGATTAGTACTGGTATCAACTAGTTGTCGTATCAGATTAGTACTGGTAAGAAGTATTCAACTAGTTGCCGTATCAGATTAGTACTGGTATCAACTAGTTGCTGTATCAGTATCAGATTAGTACTGGTATCAACTAGTTGCTGTATCAGATTAGTGCTGGTATCAACTAGTTGCTGTATCAGATTAGTACTGGTATCAACTAGTTGCCATATCAGAATAGTACTGGTATCAACTAGTTGCCGTATCAGATTAGTACTGGCATCAACTAGTTGCCGTATCAGATTAGTACTGGCATCAACTAGTTGCCGTATCAGATTAGTACTGGCATCAACTAGTTGCCGTATCAGATTAGTACTGGTAAGAAGTATTCAACTAGTTGACGTATCAGAATAGTACTGGTATCAACTAGTTGCTGTATCAGATTAGTACTGGTAAGAAGTATTCAACTAGTTGAGGTATCAGATTAGTACTGGTAAGAAGTATTCAACTAGTTGCTGTATCAGATTAGTACTGGTATCAACTAGTTGCTGTATCAGATTAGTACTGGTATCAACTAGTTGCCGTATCAGATTAGTGCTGGTATCAACTAGTTGTCGTATCAGAATAGTACTGGTAAGAAGTATTCAACTAGTTGCCGTATCAGATTAGTACTGGTATCAACTAGTTGCCGTATCAGATTAGTACTGGTATCAACTAGTTGTCGTATCAGATTAGTACTGGTAAGAAGTATTCAACTAGTTGCTGTATCAGATTAGTACTGGTATCAACTAGTTGCCATATCAGATTAGTACTGGTATCAACTAGTTGCTGTATCAGATTAGTACTGGTATCAACTAGTTGCTGTATCAGATTAGTACTGGTAAGAAGTATTCAACTAGTTGCTGTATCAGATTAGTACTGGTAAGAAGTATTCAACTAGTTGCTGTATCAGAATAGTACTGGTATCAACTAGTTGTTGCATCAGATTAGTACTGGTATCAACTAGTTGCTGTATCAGATTAGTACTGGTAAGAAGTATTCAACAGATCAGAATAGTACTGGTATCAACTAGTTGTCGTATCAGATTAGTACTGGTATCAACTAGTTGCTGTATCAGATTAGTACTGGTAAGAAGTATCAACTAGTTGTAAAGTATCAGATTAGTACTGGTATCAACTAGTTGCTGTATCAGATTAGTACTGGTATCAACTAGTTGCTGTATCAGATTAGTACTGGTATCAACTAGTTGTATCAGATTAGTACTGGTATCAACTAGTTGCGTATCAGATTAGTACTGGTAAGAATATTTCAACTAGTTGACGTATCAGAATAGTACTGGTATCAACTAGTTGCCGTATCAGATTAGTACTGGTAAGAAGATTTCAACTAGTTGACGTATCAGAGTAGTACTGGTATCAACTAGTTGCCGTATCAGATTAGTACTGGTATCAACTAGTTGCCGTATCAGATTAGTACTGGTAAGAAGATTTCAACTAGTTGACGTATCAGAATAGTACTGGTATCAACTAGTTGCCGTATCAGATTAGTACTGGTAAGAAGAATTCAACTAGTTGTCGTATCAGAGTAGTACTGGTATCAACTAGTTGCCGTATCAGATTAGTAATGGTATCAACTAGTTGCCGTATCAGATTAGTACTGGTAAGAAGATTTCAACTAGTTGTCGTATCAGAATAGTACTGGTAAGAAGTATTCAACTAGTTGACGTATCAGATTAGTACTGGTATCAACTAGTTGGCATATCAGATTAGTACTGGTTTCAACTAGTTGCCATATCAGATTAGTACTGGTATTAACTAGTTGCCGTATCAGATTAGTACTGGTATCAACTAGTTGCCGTATCAGATTAGTACTGGTAAGAAGTATTCAACTAGTTGCTGTATCAGATTAGTACTGGTATCAACTAGTTGCCGTATCAGAATAGTACTGGTATCAACTAGTTGTCGTATCAGAGTAGTACTGGTATCAACTAGTTGCCGTATCAGATTAGTACTGGTATCAACTAGTTGCTGTATCAGATTAGTAATGGTAAGAAGTATTCAACTAGTTGCCGTATCAGATTAGTACTGGTATCAACTAGTTGTCGTATCAGAGTAGTACTGGTATCAACTAGTTGCCGTATCAGATTAGTACTGGTATCAACTAGTTGCCGTATCAGATTAGTACTGGTATCAACTAGTTGCCATATCAGATTAGTACTGGTATCAACTAGTTGAGTATCAGATTAGTAATGGTATCAACTAGTTGCCAGATCAGATTAGTACTGGTATCAACTAGTTGCAGTATCAGATTAGTACTGGTATCAACTAGTTGCAGTATCAGATTAGTACTGGTATCAACTAGTTGCTGTATCAGATTAGTACTGGTAAGAAGTATTCAACTAGTTGCCGTATCAGATTAGTACTGGTAAGAAGTATTCAACTAGTTGCAGTATCAGATTAGTACTGGTATCAACTAGTTGCTGTATCAGATTAGTACTGGTATCAACTAGTTGCGTATCAGATTAGTACTGGTATCAACTAGTATCAGATTAGTACTGGTATCAACTAGTTGCCGTATCAGAATAGTACTGGTAAGAAGTATTCAACTAGTTGCCGTATCAGATTAGTACTGGTAAGAAGTATTTAACTAGTTGCCGTATCAGATTAGTACTGGTATCAACTAGTTGCCGTATCAGAATAGTACTGGTAAGAAGTATTCAACTAGTTGCCGTATCAGATTAGTACTGGTAAGAAGTATTCAACTAGTTGCTGTATCAGATTAGTACTGGTATCAACTAGTTGCCTTATCAGATTAGTACTGGTATCAACTAGTTGCTGTATCAGAATAGCACCTTACGACCCCAAACAGCAAATAATATGTGAAAAAACATCAAATGTCAGTCTTGAAGTCTTTACTGAAGTCTCATCTCTTCAGTGGGTCCTATGATTGAGTGTAATCTGGTCCAGGAGTGTGATGTTGAACGGAAAGGCTCTGGAGTGACGAACCGCCCTTGCTGTCTCTGCCTGGCCGGTTCCCCTCTCTCCACTGGGATTCTCTGCCTCTAACCCTGCACAGGGGCTGAGTCACTGGCTTACTGGGGCTTTTTCATACCGTCCCTAGGAGGGGTGCGTCACTTGAGCGGGCTGAGTCACTGACTTGGTCTTTCTGTCTGGTGGCTATCCTTGGCCTCGTCTCAGGATGGTAAATTGATGGTAGTGGTGTGGGGGCTGTGTTTTGGCGAAGTGGGTGGGGTTATATCCTTCCTGTTTGGCACTGTCCGGGGCTATCGTCAGACGGGGCCACAGTGTCTCCTGACCCCTCCTGTCTCAGCCTCCAGTATTTATGCTGCAGTAGTTTATGTGTCGGGGGACTAGGGTCAGTCTGTTATATTTGGAGCACTTCTCCTGTCTTATCCGGTGTCCTGTGTGAATTTAAGTATGCTCTCTCTAATTCTCTCTCTCTTTTTCTCTCTTTCTCTCTCTCGGAGGACCTGAGCCCAAGGACCATGCCTCAGGACTGCCTGGCCTGATGACTACTTGTTGTCCCCAGTGCACCTGGCCGTGCTGCTGCTCCACTTTCAACTGTACTGCCTGCGGCTATGGAGCCCTGACCTGTTCACCGGACGTGCTACCTGTCCCAGACCTGCTGTTTTCAACTCTCTAGAGACAGAAGAAGCGGTAGAGATACTCTTAATGATCGGCTATGAAAAGCCAACTGACATTTACTCATGTTGCACCCTCAACAACCAATCTGATAATTATTGTTGACCCTGTCATTTATGAACATCTTGGCCATGTTCTGTTATAATCTCCACCCGGCACAGCCAGAAGAGGACTGGCCACCCCTCATAGCCTGGTTCTTCTCTAGGTTTCTTCCTAGGTTCTGGCCTTTCTAGGGAGTTTTTCCTAGCCACCGTG
This sequence comes from Oncorhynchus masou masou, assembly GCF_036934945.1. Taxonomy (NCBI): domain Eukaryota; kingdom Metazoa; phylum Chordata; class Actinopteri; order Salmoniformes; family Salmonidae; genus Oncorhynchus; species Oncorhynchus masou. The sequence continues at coordinate 26,571,048 of NC_088231.1, forward strand.
CTTCTACACCTGCATTGCTTGCTGTTTGGGGTTTTAGGCTGGGTTTCTATACAGCAATTTGTGACATCAGCTGATGTAAGAAGGGCTTTATAAATACATGTGATTGATTGATTGATTGATTGATTGAAATGTTTGCAAAATTTAACTTTTCTAAAATAATTGTGCAGGTCCAATTAATGAACTAAAATTTTCATGCTTTAGAACGTTGATTGGAGTTTTGTGTGTCTGTGTAATCTGAGAGAAATATGTGTCTCTGATATGGTCATAGAGAGGCATGACATTGCAGGGCTTGGTAATGATATGAGAGGCATTGCAACAACGTAAACATTGTTCGGTCCTCAAGTTCTGTGAGGTGGAAGAAATTCCTTTGTTCTCTATGAAACTTCACTCTGTCTCTATACTGTGTGGCCATGAGGCAGGATCTTCCTGGAATTTATGACCTCTCTGACCACAGCAGCCTAGTTGCAGGAGGCAGGGAGGGGGGGATGGGGGTTGCTGTACCCAAAGAGGGCAACGTCATGACAGAGGCATTTCAGGGCTTGGTAATGATATGAGAGCGGGTCACTGTATTTTCAATGTTTCCAAAACTCAATTGCTACTTTTTTAATGTTTATTATTAGTAAATATTGCCCGAATTCTTTGTAGTTTTCCTCTGGACATGTAAGAGAATCTTACAGAACTCTACATGCATTGTTTCAATGGGGTGTTTGTCCCATTGGGTGAAATCGTGTTTTGCAAGTGGACCCCACACCTCACCGCCACAAAGTGCAATTGGTGCAATGACATATTCAAATAGTTTTTGCCAAATTTGAGTAGGTATTTCAATCTGAATGTGTTTTTAATGGTGTAGAATGCCCTGCGTGCTTTCTCTCCCAGTCCATTCACTGCCTCATTAAGGTACCCAGTGCAGTACTCTATATATTTTGTACCAATTGAGAACTTTGGTCTAATTCCCTGAGATCTGGATCTTCTCTGGAAAATCATTATTTTAGTATTTTGGGGGTTTACTGCCAAGGCCCAGGTCTGGCAGTACTGCTCTAGCAGGCCCAGGCTCTGCTGTAGGCCATGTGCTGTGGGTGTTTACTGCCAGGGCCCAGGTCTGGCAGTACTGCTCTAGCAGGCCCAGGCTCTGCTGTAGGCCATGTGCTGTGGGTGTTTACTGCCAGGGCCCAGGTCTGGCAGTACTGCTCTAGCAGGCCCAGGCTCTGCTGTAGGCCATGTGCTGTGGGTGTTTACTGCCAGGGCCCAGGTCTGGCAGTACTGCTCTAGCAGGTCCAGGCTCTGCTGTAGGCCATGTGCTGTGGGTGTTTACTGCCAGGGCCCAGGTCTGGCAGTACTGCTCTAGCAGGCCCAGGCTCTGCTGTAGGCCATGTGCTGTGGGTGTTTACTGCCAGGGCCCAGGTCTGGCAGTACTGCTCTAGCAGGCAGGTCCAGGCTCTGCTGTAGCAGGCCAGGCTCTGCTGTGCTGTGGGTGTTTACTGCCAGGGCCCAGGTCTGGCAGTACTGCTCTAGCAGGCCCAGGCTCTGCTGTAGGCCATGTGCTGTGGGTGTTTACTGTCAGGGCCCAGGTCTGGCAGTACTGCTCCAGCAGGTCCAGGCTCTGCTGTTGGCCATGTGCTGTGGGGGTTTACTGCCAGGGCCCAGGTCTGGCAGTACTATTCTAGCAGGTCCAGA
>NC_088231.1:26577721-26582721 GCF_036934945.1 Oncorhynchus masou masou
AGAGACCTATTCCATCTATAGTGGACTACTGCTGACTAGAGACCTATTCCATCTATAGTGGACTACTACTGACCAGAGACCTATTCCATCTATAGTGGACTACTGCTGACTAGAGACCTATTCCATCTATAGTGGACTACTACTGACCAGAGACCTATTCCATCTATAGTGGACTACTAGAGACCTATTCCATCTATAGTGGACTACTGCTGACTAGAGACCTATTCCATCTATAGTGGACTACTAGAGACCTATTCCATCTATAGTGGACTACTGCCGACTAGAGACCTATTCCATCTACAGTGGACTACTAGAGACCTATTCCATTTATAGTGGACTACTACTGACTAGAGACCTATTCCATCTATAGTGGACTACTGCTGACTAGAGACCTATTCCATCTATAGTGGACTACTACTGACCAGAGAGCTATTCCATCTATAGTGGACTACTAGAGACCTATTCCATCTATAGTGGACTACTGCTGACTAGAGACCTATTCCATCTATAGTGGACTACTACTGACTAGAGACCTATTCCATCTATAGTGGACTACTGCTGACTAGAGACCTATTCCATCTATAGTGGACTACTACTGACTAGAGACCTATTCCATCTATAGTGGACTACTAGAGACCTATTCCATCTATAGTGGACTACTACTGACTAGAGACCTATTCCATCTATAGTGGACTACTGCTGACTAGAGACCTATTCCATCTATAGTGGACTACTGCTGACTAGAGACCTATTCCATCTATAGTGGACTACTACTGACCAGAGACCTATTCCATCTATAGTGGACTACTAGAGACCTATTCCATCTATAGTGGACTACTGCTGACTAGAGACCTATTCCATCTATAGTGGACTACTACTGACTAGAGACCTATTCCATCTATAGTGGACTACTGCTGACTAGAGACCTATTCCATCTATAGTGGACTACTACTGACTAGAGACCTATTCCATCTATAGTGGACTACTAGAGACCTATTCCATCTATAGTGGACTACTACTGACTAGAGACCTATTCCATCTATAGTGGACTACTGCTGACTAGAGACCTATTCCATCTACAGTAGACTACTAGATACCTATTCCATCTATAGTGGACTACTGCTGACTAGAGACCTATTCCATCTATAGTGGACTACTGCTGACTAGAGACCTATTCCATCTATAGTGGACTACTGCTGACTAGAGACCTATTCCATCTATAGTGGACTACTGCTGACTAGAGACCTATTCCATCTATAGTGGACTACTGCTGACTAGAGACCTATTCCATCTATAGTGGACTACTGCTGACTAGAGACCTATTCCATCTATAGTGGACTACTGCTGACTAGAGACCTATTCCATCTATAGTGGACTACTGCTGACTAGAGACCTATTCCATCTATAGTGGACTACTGCTGACTAGAGACCTATTCCATCTATAGTGGACTACTGCTGACTAGAGACCTATTCCATCTATAGTGGACTACTAGAGACCTATTCCATCTATAGTGGACTACTGCTGACTAGAGACCTATTCCATCTATAGTGGACTACTAGAGACCTATTCCATCTATAGTGGACTACTGACTAGAGACCTATTCCATCTCCAGTAGACTACTAGAGACCTATTCCATCTATAGTGGACTACTGCTGACTAGAGACCTATTCCATCTATAGTGGACTATTCCATCTATAGTGGATTACTGCTGACTAGAGACCTATTCCATCTATAGTGGACTACTGCTGACTAGAGACCTATTCCATCTATAGTGGACTACAACTGACCAGAGACCTATTCCATCTATAGTGGACTACTGCTGACTAGAGACCTATTCCATCTATAGTGGACTACTACTGACCAGAGACCTATTCCATCTATAGTGGACTACTGCTGACTAGAGACCTATTCCATCTATAGTGGACTACTACTGACTAGAGACCTATTCCATCTATAGTGGACTACTGCTGACTAGAGACCTATTCCATCTATAGTGGACTACTACTGACCAGAGACCTATTCCATCTATAGTGGACTACTGCTGACTAGAGACCTATTCCATCTATAGTGGACTACTACTGACCAGAGACCTATTCCATCTATAGTGGACTACTAGAGACCTATTCCATCTATAGTGGACTACTGCTGACTAGAGACCTATTCCATCTATAGTGGACTACTAGAGACCTATTCCATCTCTAGTGGACTACTGCTGACTAGAGACCTATTCCATCTACAGTGGACTACTAGAGACCGATTCCATCTATAGTGGACTACTACTGACTAGAGACCTATTCCATCTATAGTGGACTACTGCTGACTAGAGACCTATTCCATCTATAGTGGATGTACTACTGACCAGAGAGCTATTCCATCTATAGTGGACTACTAGAGACCTATTCCATCTATAGTGGACTACTGCTGACTAGAGACCTATTCCATCTATAGTGGACTACTACTGACTAGAGACCTATTCCATCTATAGTGGACTACTGCTGACTAGAGACCTATTCCATCTATAGTGGACTACTACTGACTAGAGACCTATTCCATCTATAGTGGACTACTAGAGACCTATTCCATCTATAGTGGACTACTACTGACTAGAGACCTATTCCATCTATAGTGGACTACTGCTGACTAGAGACCAATTCCATCTATAGTGGACTACTACTGACTAGAGACATATTCCATCTATAGTGGACTACTGCTGACTAGAGACCTATTCCATCTATAGTGGACTACTGCTGACTAGAGACCTATTCCATCTATAGTGGACTACTGCTGACTAGAGACCTATTCCATCTACAGTGGACTACTGCTGACTAGAGACCTATTCCATCTATAGTGGACTACTACTGACCAGAGACCTATTCCATCTATAGTGGACTACTACTGACTAGAGACCTATTCCATCTATAGTGGACTACTGCTGACTAGAGACCTATTCCATCTATAGTGGACTACTGATGACTAGAGACCACTATATAGGGAATAGGCCCTATTCCATCTATAGTGGACTACTACTGACCAGAGACCTATTCCATCTATAGTGGACTACTACTGACTAGAGACCTATTCCATCTATAGTGGACTACTGCTGACCAGAGACCTATTCCATCTATAGTGGACTAATGCTGACTAGAGACCTATTCCATCTATAGTGGACTACTGCTGACTAGAGACCTATTCCATCTATAGTGGACTACTACTGACTAGAGACCTATTCCATCTATAGTGGACTACTACTGACTAGAGACCTATTCCATCTATAGTGGACTACTACTGACTAGGGGCTACGTCCCAATTATCACTTCCTATCTCTAATGATAATATAATTAGAGGGAGGGTGCTACGTCCCAATTATCACTTCCTATCTCTAATGATAATGTAATGAGAGGGAGGGGCTTCGTCCCAATTATCACTTCTTATCTCTAATGATAATGTAATGAGAGGGAGGGGGGAGTATGACATGAAAATCAATAAATAATAGAAATTGGAATAGGGCCCTGGTCTAATGATAATAAATAGTGCCCTGGGGATGGTGGGGACTAGTGATCCTTATTATAGGGAATAGGGCCCTGGTCTAAAGTAGTAATATAATGTAATGAATAGGGCCCTGGTCTATCAGTAGTCACTAATGATAATGTAATAGGGCCCTGGTCCCAAGTACACACTTCCCTATGGTGGGGAATGATAATGTAATGAGAAGGAGGGTCACATATAGGGCCCCTAAGGGATACCCTGGTCTAATGATAATGATCTAATAGTGTCTAAATTATCACTATATAGGGAATAGGGCCCTGGTCTAAATGATAATGGATATAGGGAATAGGGCCCTGGTCTATCAGTAGTCTCTATATATGGAATAGGGCCCTGGTCTAAAGTATGCTATATAGGGAATAGGGCCCTGGTCATAAAGTAGTGCACTATATAGGAATAGGGCCCTGGTCTAATAGTAGTGACACTATATAGGGAATAGGGCCCTGGTCTAAAGTAGTGCACTATATATAGGGAATACACAGTAGTGCACTGGTCACAAAATAGGGCCCTAGTCTAAAGTAGTGCACTATATAGGGAATAGGGCCCTGGTCTAAAGTAGTGTGACTATGATAGGGAATAGGGCCCTGGTCTAAAGTAGTGCACAAATAGGGCCCTGGTCTAAAGTAGTGTGCTATATAGGGAATGGGGCCCTGGTCTAAAGTAGTGCACTATATAGGGAATAGGGCCCTAGTCTAAAGTAGTGTGCTATATAGGGAATAGGGCCCTAGTCTAAAGTAGTGCACTATATAGGGAATAGGGCCCTGGTCTATAGTAGTGTGCTATGTAGGGAATAGGGCCCTGGTCTAAAGTAGTGTGCTATATAGGGAATAGGGCCCTGGTCTAAAGTAGTGCGCTATATAGGGAATAGGGCCCTGGTCTAAAGTAGTGCACTATATAGGGAATAGGGCCCTGGTCTAAAGTAGTGCACTATATAGGGAATAGGGCCCTGGTCTAAAGTAGTGCACTATATAGGGAATAGGGCTCTGGTCTAAAGTAGTGCAATATAGGGCCCTGATCTATAGTAGTGTGCTATGTAGGGAATAGGGCTCTGGTCTAAAGTAGTGCACTATATAGGGAATAGGGCTCTGGTCTAAAGTAGTGCAATATATGGCCCTGGTCTATAGTAGTGTGCTATGTAGGGAATAGGGCTCTGGTCTAAAGTAGTGCACTATATAGGGAATAGGGCTCTGGTCTAAAGTAGTGCACTATATAAGGATTGGGGTTCAATTTGGGATGTAACTTATACCAGGTTATATCAGACGCTGGTCTGCTGTGACAGACACCGTCTGGGCTTTTGGCAAACAGGTATGTCTGTAACCACTCTCAAATTGGTACCGCTCCTGTCCTCTCTCCCTCTCGCTCTCTCTCTCCATTTCCTCTCTCCACCTCTCTCTCTCTCTCTACATCTCTCTCTACATCTCTCTCTCTCTCCATTTCCTCTCTACATCTCTCTCTC
>NC_088231.1:26587721-26602232 GCF_036934945.1 Oncorhynchus masou masou
GAGAGAGGGATGAAGAGAGAGAGACAGCTTTATTTTGCGCTGCAGGTTTTCAAGGCTTGAGCTGAAAAGATTTTGGATGACACACACACACAGTATGGACAACATGTATAGGGCACTTACTCTACGAGAATCGACCAACGGTTCTTTTCTTTTCACCGTGTTCCTCTCCTTTAAGCCACGTCCCAAATGGGTCCAGGTCAAATTGTAGTGTACAATATAGGGAATAGGGTGCCATTTGTGAAGAACGTTAGAAAAGCCTGGGTATTTAAATACACGCTGATGTGCTTTAAGCTGTGTGCGTGTCACAAAGGAAGAACGTTCCGGAACTCTCTGTACCATGGAACGCGGTCTAAAGCTCAGTCGGGCGTCAACACAACACCACGAGAAGAGAGGAGCCGTCAGCTTTAGCATGTTGTGTTATAGAACAGCTGACTGAAGACGTGGCGTTCTGATCAAAAAAAGACCACCGGCAGGGGATGAGACCGTTTCCATGGTAGCAACACTCTTTTCACAAGGATGTGGTGAAAGATTGTTCCGTTGAAAAAGCAATGCAATGAGTTGCAGGCGTACTATGCTTTGACTGTACGGGACTGAAACACAAAAGTATCATGTTTTGAAACGTAACTTAATGTAATTGTAAATGTCATCTATTTAATACCCCAGAAGTAATTATCTATCATGAGTCATAAACAATAACTAGTAACGCGGTTCAAATCTCACCTTTCTGGTAAAAGTAGTTATAAACTACAAATATGATTAAAATATTAAAATATGAAATTATTTATATAATGTATTTCCTATTAAACAAAACAGTATGAAAAAGTCTTACAATTAATTATATTAGTTTCTAAATATAGTATAATCAATTTATAAAACCACTAACAATATTTTATCACCTTCTTTATAACTGTGAAACACATATTTGTATACACTTCCTTCATGTATATATCTACCTCAAATACCTTATTATTATTATTGGTACTGATCTGGTACTCCCTGGATATATCTCCACATTGATCTGGTACTGGTACTCCCTGGACATCCTCCACATTGATCTGGTACTGGTATCCCTGTATATAGCTCCAAATTGATCCCTGTATATAGCTCCACATTGATCTGGTACTTCCTGTATATAGCTCCAAATTGATCTGGTAATGGTACTCCCTGTATATAGCTCCACATTGATCTGGTACTCCCTGTATATAGCTCCACATTGATCTGGTACTCCCTATATACAGCTACACATAGATCTGGTACTCCCTGTATATAGCTCCACATTGATCTGGTACTGGTACTCCCTGTATATAGCTCCACATTGATCTGGTACTGGTACTCCCTGAAATATAGCTCCACATTGATCTGGTACTGGTACTCCCTGTATATAGCTAACATTGATCTGGTACTAGTACTCCCTGTCATATGCAAAAACATTGATCTTACTGGTACTCCCTGTATATAGCTCCACATTGATCTGGTACTCCCTGTATATAGCTCCACATTGATCTGGTACTCCCTGTATATAGCTCCACATTGATCTGGTACTAATCCTGTATATAGCCCACATTGATCTGGTACTTCCTGTATATAGCTCCACATTGATCTGGTACTGGTACTCCCTGTATATAGCTCCACATTGATCTGGTACTGGTACTTCCTGTATATAGCTCCACATTGACCTGGTACTGATACTTCCTGTATATAGGTCCACATTGATATGGTACTCCCTGTATATAGCTCCACATTGATCTGGTAGACTGTATATAGCTCCACATTGATCTGGTACTCCCTGTAAATAGCTCCACATTGATCTGGTACTGGTACTTCCTGTATATAGCTCCACATTGCTCTGGTACTCCCTGTATATAGCTCCACATTGATCTGGTACTCCCTGTATATAGCTCCACGTTGATCTGGTACTCCCTGTATATAGCTCCACATTGATCTGGTACTTCCTGTATACAGCTACACATTGATCTGGTACTTGATCTGGTACTTCCTGTATATAGCTCCCTGTATATAGCTCCACATTGATCTGGTACTAGTACTCCCTATATATAGCCCCACATTGATCTGGTACTGGTACTCCCTGTATATAGCTCCACATTGATATGGTACTTCCTGTATATAGCTCCACATTGATATAGTACTACCTGTATACAGCTCCACATTGATCTGGTACTGGTACTTCCTGTATATAGCTCCACATTGATCTGGTACTGGTACTTCCTGTATATAGCTCCACATTGACCTGGTACTGGTACTTCCTGTATATAGGTCCACATTGATATGGTACTCCCTGTATATAGCTCCACATTGATCTGGTACTCCCTGTATATAGCTCCACATTGATCTGGTACTCCCTGTAAATAGCCCCACATTGATCTGGTACTGGTACTCCCTGTATATAGCTGCACATAGATCTGGTACTCCCTGTATATAGCTCCACGTTGATCTGGTACTCGCCGGTATATAGCTCCACATTGATCTGGTACTCCCTGTATATAGCTCCACATTGATCTGGTACTCCCTGTTTATAGCCCCACATTGATCTGGTACTGGTACTCCCTGTATATAGCTCCACATTGATCTGGTACTCCCTGTATATAGCTCCACGTATATAGCTCCACATTGATTGATCTGGTACTCCCTGTATATAGCTCCACATTGATCTGGTACTGGTACTTCCTGTATATAGCTCCACATTGACCTGGAACTGGTACCCCCTGTATATAGCTCCTCATTGATCTGGTACTCCCTGTGATTGCCCCATATTGATCTGGTACTGGTACTCCCTGTATATAGCTCCACGTTGATCTGGTACTCCCTGTGTATAGCTCCACGTTGATCTGGTACTCCCTGTATATAGCTCCACATTGACCTGGTACTGGTACTCCTGTATATAGCTCCACATTGATCTGGTACTCCCTGTATATATGGCTCCACGTTGATATATTACTCCCTGTATACAGCTCCACATTGATCTGGTACTGGTAATTCCTGTATGTAGCTCCACATTGATCTGGTACTGGTACTTCCTTTATATAGCTCCACATTGATCTGGTACTCCCTGTATATAGCTCCACGTTGATCTGGTACTCCCTGTATATAGCTCCACATTGATCTGGTACTGGTACTCCCTGTATATAGCTCCACATTGATCTGGTACTCCCTGTATATATCTCAACATTGATCTGGTACTGGTACTCCTTGTATATATCTCCACATTGATCTGGTACTGGTACTCCCTGTAAATAGCTCCACATTGATCTGGTGCTGGTACTTCCTGTGTATAGCTCCACATTGATCTGGTACTTCCTGTATATAGCTCCACATTGATCTGGTACTCCTTGTATATATCTCCACATTGATCTAGTACTACCTGTATATAGCTCCACATTGATCTGGTACTCCCTGTATATAGCTCCCATTGATCTGGTACTCCCTGTATATAGCTCCACATTGATCTGGTTCTGGAACTACTCCCTGTATATAGCTCCACATTGATCAAAACTGGTACTTCCTGTATATAGCTCCACATTGATCTGGTACAACACTCCTTTATATCCCACATTGATCTGGTGAAAGATTGTTCCCTGTAATAGCTCCACATTGATCTGGTACTCCCTGTATATAGCTCCACATTGATCTGGTACTGCTCCAAATGTCTGGTGCTACCCCAGAAGTAATTATGTATCATGTATATAGCTCCACATTGATCTGGTACTCCCTGTATATAGCTCCACATTGATCTGGTACTCCTGTATATAGCTCCACATTGATCTGGTACTCCCTGTATATAGCTCCACATTGATCTGTATCCTGTATATAGCTCCACATTGATCTGGTACTTCCTGTATATAGCTCCACATTGATCTGGTAAAAGTACTTCCTGTATATAGCTCCACATATGATTCTGGTATCCCTGTATATAAATCCATTGATCTGGTACTTCCTGTATATAGCTCCACATTGATCTGGTATGGTACTTCCTGTATAAGCTAATTATATTAGTTCCCTGTATATAGCTCCACATTGATCTGGTACTCCCTTTATAGCCCCACATTGATCTGGTACTGGTATCACCTTCCTTATAACTGTGATCTGGTATCCCTGTATATAGCTCCACATTGATCTGGTACTCAAATACCTTATATAGGTACTGATCTGGTATCTGGTACTGGTACTCCCTGTATATAGCCCCACATTGATCTGGTACTGGTACTCCCTGTATATAGCTCCACATTGATCTGGTACTCCCTGTATATAGCTCCACGTTGATCTGGTACTCCCTGTATATAGCTCCACATTGATCTGGTACTTCCTGTATACAGCTCCACATTGATCTGGTACTTCCTGTATATAGCTCCACATTGATATGGTACTTCCTGTAAATAGCTCCACATTGATATAGTACTACCTGTATACAGCTCCACATTGATCTGGTACTGGTACTTCCTGTATATAGCTCCACATTGATCTGGTACTGGTACTTCCTGTATATAGCTCCACATTGATCTGGTACTGGTACTTCCTGTATATAGCTCCACATTGATCTGGTACTGGTACTACCTGTATATAGCTCCACATTGATCTGGTACTCCCTGTATATAGCGCCACATTGATCTGGTACGGATACTTCCTGTATATAGCTCCACATTGACCTGGTACTGGTACTCCCTGTATATAGCTCCACATTGATCTGGTACTGGTACTTCCTGTATATAGCTCCACATTGATCTGGTACTCCCTGTATATAGCGCCACATTGTACTGGTACTGGTACTTCCTGTATATAGCTCCACATTGACCTGGCACTGGTACTTCCTCTATATAGCTCCACATTGATATGATACTCCCTGTATATAGCTCCACATAGATCTGGTACTCCCTGTATATAGCTCCACATTGACCTGGTACTGGTACTCCCTGTATATAGCTCCACATTGATCTGGTACTTCCTGTATATAGCACCACATTGATATGGTACTCCCTGTAAATAGCTCCACATTGATCTGGTACTGCCTGTTTATAGCCCCACATTGATCTGGTACTGGTACTCCCTGTATATAGCTCCACATTGATCTGGTACTCCCTGTATATAGCTCCACATTGACCTGGTACTGGTACTTCCTGTATATTGCTCCACAATGATATGGTACTCCCTGTAAATAGCTCCACATTGATCTGGTACTCCCTGTATATAGCTCCACGTTGATCTGGTACTCCCTGTATATAGCTCCACATTGATCTGGTACTTGTATATTCCTGTATATAGATCCACATTGACCTGGTACTGGTACTTCCTGTATATAGCTCCACATTGATCTGGTACTCCCTGTAAATAGCTGCACATAGATCTGGTACTCCCTGTATATAGCTCCACATTGACCTGGTACTGGTACTCCCTGTATATTTAGCTCCTCATTGATCTGGTACTCCCTGTATATAGCTCCACATTGATATTGTACTCCCTGTATATAGCTCCACATTGATCTGGTACTCCCTGTATATAGCTCCACATTGATCTGGTACTCCCTGTATATAGCTCCACATTGATCTGGTACTGGTACTCCTGTATATAGCTCCACATTGATCTGGTACTCCCTGTATATAGCTCCACATTGATCTGGTACTCCCTGTATATAGCTCCACATTGATCTGGTACTGGTACTCCCTGTATATAGCTCCACATTGATCTGGTACTCCCTGTATGTAGCTCCACATTGATCTGATCTGGTACTCCCTGTATATAGCTCCACATTGATCTGGTACTGGTACTCCCTGTGTATAGCTCCACATTGATCTGGTACTTCCTGTGTATTGCTCCACATTGATCTGTTACTCCTTGTATATATCTCCACATTGATCTAGTACTACCTGTATATAGCTCCACATTGATCTGGTACTCCCTGTATATAGCTCCACATTGATCTGGTACTCCCTGTATATATCTCAACATTGATCTGGTACTCCCTGTATGTAGCTCCACATTGATCTGATCTGGTACTCCCTGTATATAGCTCCACATTGATCTGGTACTCCTTGTATATATCTCCACATTGATCTAGTACTACCTGTATATAGCTCCACATTGATCTGGTACTGGTACTCCCTGTATATAGCTCCACATTGATCTGGTACTCCCTGTATATAGCCCCACATTGATCTGGTACTGGTACTCCCTGTATATAGCTCCACATTGATATGGTACTCCCTGTATATAGCTCCACATTGATCTGGTACTCCCTGTATATAGCTCCACGTTGATCTGGTACTGGTACTCCTGTATATAGCTCCACATTGATCTGGTACTCCCTGTATATAGCTCCACATTGATCTGGTACTGGTACTCCCTGTATATAGCTCCACATTGATCTGGTACTCCCTGTATATAGCTCCACATTGATCTGGTACTGGTACTCCCTGTATATTTATTTATTTTTATTTTACCTTTATTTTACTAGGCAAGTCAGTTAAGAACACATTCTTATTTTCAATGACGGCCTAGGAACAGTGGGTTAACTGCCTGTTCAGGGGCAGAACGACAGATTTGTACCTTGTCAGCTCGGGGGTCTGAACTTGCAACCTTTCGGTTACTAGTCCAACGCTCTAACCACTCGGCTACCCTGTATATAGCTCCACATTGATCTGGTACTCCCTGTATATAGCTCCACGTTGATGTTGTACTCCCTGTATATAGCTCCACATTGATCTGGTACTGGTACTCCCTGTATATAGCTCCACATTGATCTGGTACTCCCTGTATATAGCTCCACATTGATCTGGTACTGGTACTCCCTGTATATAGCTCCACATTGATCTGGTACTGGTACTCCCTGTATATAGCTCCACATTGATCTGGTACTCCCTGTGTATAGCCCCACATTGATCTGGTACTCCCTGTATATAGCTCCACATTGATCTGGTACTCCCTGTGTATAGCCCCACATTGATCTGGTACTCCCTGTATATAGCTCCACATTGATCTGGTACTGGTACTCCCTGTATATAGCTCCACATTGATCTGGTACTTCCTGTATATAGCTCCACATTGATCTGGTACTGGTACTCCCTGTATATAGCTCCACATTGATCTGGTACTGGTACTCCCTGTATATAGCTCCACATTGATCTGGTACTGGTCCTCCCTGTATATAACTCCACATTGATCTGGTACTGTTACTCCCTGCTTGCTGCATACTGTATTCTTTGGATTTTCGAGAGTAGATGTCTATTGTAGTGTGACGGAGTCGAGTAGTGAGGATGCGGTGACGAAGAGAAGGTTATAGAAGCAACAGCTGTGTTGGAATGCGATCAAAATGGATGGTGGTTTTGATGTTAAGTCTCAGGAAGACAAGGATCAAGGACCTGAAAGGACTGTAATTGAAAGACATAGGAAGAAGAGAGACCATGCTGGCGAAGAGAGCTTGAAGAGGGCTGAAGGTAGGGAACCAGAGTAATGATGTGTCGGAGGGGAAAGTCGTGACGCTGTTTGATGAGACCACCAGGCCTCGTCTACACCCTATCTGATTAACCAATGCCTTAAAGGAAGAGATAGGTGAAGTCATACTAGCCCGGTTCATTGGAAATAGTAGACAGCTAGCCAACGCTCAGCAGGGGAAGATTCTTCAAATGGAAAATCTCAATGGGAAGACGATTAAAAGCCATGTCCCTGGAGCTTATGCTAGGTTGATCGGAATCGTCTCTGGTCTCCCACCACCCCAGATCCACAGATGATATCAAAGACCATGTGACGGGAGGCAGAGTGATTGAGGCCTCAAAGCTGCTCAGTAGGAAAGAGAGGGTAAAAGATGAGTAAAGTAGAATGTAAACATTATTGAAACATTATTAAAATGACTTGTGTTCCATTATTAAAATGACTTGTGTTCCATTATTGAAGTGACTAGTGTTCCATTATTAAAGTGGCCAGTGATTCCAAGTCTATGTATATAGGCCAGCAGCCTCTAAGGTGCAGGGTTGTGCAACCGGGTGAAAGGGAGGCAGAGTGATTGAAGCACACAAAGCTGATCAGTAGGATAGAGGGTAAAAAGCTATGAAAGCTGATCAGTGCTGCTGAGCTTTGAGAACGTTTCGCCTGGAAAAGTACAGATGAGTTTCCTTAGTAGCAATGTTAGAGAGGTTGTCCAGCTCCATTGTCGTGTTTACAATGACAAAGAACGCTGGAGTAAAGGGTTTGTTAGAGGTTAGAAAGGATGTATTTCACGGGAGATGTAGCTGCTGAGTAAAGGGTTTGTTAGAGGTTAGAAAGGATGAATTTCTACATGTTCTCTTTAGCAGTACAGAATTGGGTCAACCGTGACCGATCGCACGCTGAAGCACAGTTAGGTGGCGACGTGCACCACGGACGGTTGTCGGCAGACCGACATTATATACCACAGAAGAAGTAGATTTCTACATGTGGCTGGATGTGTTTTAGCAGTTAGATGGAGAGGGGATATAAACCATCATATTACTGAGCAATGCTTATTATGGAGCAGGACATTAATACTGTAACACCCACATACTGAATGACATTACTACTGTTATACTGCAGGACATTAATACTGTTATACTGCAGGACATTAATACTGTAATACCACATACTGAATGACATTACTACTGTTATACTGCAGGACATTAATACTGTTATACTGCAGGACATTAATACTGTTATACTGCAGGACATTAATACTGTAATACCCACATACTGAATGACATTACTACTGTTATACTGCAGGACATTAATACTGTTATACTGCAGGACATTAATACTGTTATACTGCAGGACATTAATACTGTAACACCACATACTGCAGGACATTATTACTGTTATACTGCAGGACATTAATACTGTAATACAGGACCACATACTGCAGGACATTATTACTGTTATACTGCAGGACATTAATACTGTTAAACTGCAGGACATCAATACTGTAATACCACATACTGCAGGACATTAATACTGTTATACTGCAGGACATTAATACTGTTATACCACATACTGCAGGACATTAATACTGTTATACTGCAGGACATTATTACTGTTATACTGCAGGACATTAATACTGTTATACTGCAGGACATTAATACTGTAATACCACATACTGCAGGACATTAATACTGTTATACTGCAGGACATTAATACTGTTATACTGCAGGACATTAATACTGTTATACTGCAGGACATTAATACTGTAATACCACATACTGCAGGACATTAATACTGTTATACTGCAGGACATTAATACTGTTATACTGCAGGACATTAATACTGTTATACTGCAGGACATTAACACTGTTATACTGCAGGACATTAATACTGTAATACCACATACTGCAGGACATTAATACTGTTATACTGCAGGACATTAATACTGTTATACTGCAGGACATTAATACTGTTATACTGCAGGACATTAATACTGTTATACTGCAGGACATTAATACTGTAATACTGCAGGACATTAATACTGTAATACCACATACTGCAGGACATTAATACTGTTATACTGCAGGACATTAATACTGTTATACTGCATGACATTAATATTGTTATACTGCAGGACATTAATACTGTAATACCACATACTGCAGGACATTAATACTGTTATACTGCAGGACATTAATACTGTTATACTGCAGGACATTAATACTGTTATACTGCAGGACATTAATACTGTAATACTGCAGGACATTAATACTGTTATACTGCAGGACATTAATATTGTTATACTGCAGGACATTAATACTGTAATACCACATACTGCAGGATATTAATACTGTTATACCACATACTGCAGGATATTAATACTGTAATACCACATACTGCAGGACATTAATACTGTTATACTGCAGGACATTAATACTGTTATACTGCAGGACATTAATACTGTAATACCCACATACTGCAGGACATTAATACTGTTATACTGCAGGACATTAATACTGTTATACCACATACTGCAGGACATTAATACTGTAATACCACATACTGCAGGACATGAATACTGTAATACCACATACTGCATGACATTAATACTGTAATACCACATACTGCAGGACATTAATACTGTTATACTGCATGACATTAATACTGTAATACCCACATACTGCAGGACATTAATACTGTAATACCACATACTGCAGGACATTAATACTGTTATACTGCAGGACATTAATACTGTTATACCACATACTGCAGGACATTAATACTGTTATACTGCAGGACATAAATACTGTTATACCACATACTGCATGACATTACTACTGTTATACTGCATGACATTAATACTGTACTACCACATACTGCAGGACATTAATACTGTTATACTGCAGGACATTAATATTGTTATACTGCAGGACATTAATACTGTAATACCACATACTGCAGGACATTAATACTGTTATACTGCAGGACATTAATACTGTTATACCACATACTGCAGGACATTAATATTGTTATACTGCAGGACATTAATACTGTAATACCACATACTGAAGGACATTAATACTGTAATACCACATACTGCAGGACATTAATACTGTTATACTGCAGGGCATTAATACTGTAATACCACATACTGCAGGACATTAATACTGTAATACCACATACTGCAGGACATTAATACTGTAATACCACATACTGCAGGACATTAATACTGTTATACTGCAGGACATTAATACTGTTATACTGCAGGACATTAATACTGTAATACCACATACTGCAGGATATTAATAATGTAATACCCACATACTGCAGGACATTAATAATGTTATACTGCAGGACATTAATACTGTAATACCACATACTGCAGGACATTAATACTGTTATACTGCAGGACATTAATACTGTTATACCACACACTGCAGGACATTAATACTGTTATACTGCAGGACATAAATACTGTTATACCACATACTGCATGACATTAATACTGTTATACTGCATGACATTAATACTGTAATACCACATACTGCAGGACATTAATACTGTTATACTGCAGGACATTAATACTGTTATACTGCAGGACATTAATACTGTTATACTGCAGGACATTAATACTGTAATACCACATAATGCAGGACATTACTACTGTTATACTGCAGGACATTAATACTGTAATACCACATACTGCAGGATATTAATACTGTAATACCCACATACTGCAGGACATTAATACTGTAATACCCACATACTGCAGGACATTTATACTGTAATAAAACATACTGCAGGACATTAATACTGTAATACCACATACTGCAGGACATTAATACTGTTATACTGCAGGACATTAATACTGTAATACTGCAGGACATTAATATTGTTATACTGCAGGACATTAATACTGTTATACTGCAGGACATTAATACTGTTATACTGCAGGACATTAATACTGTTATACCACATACTGCAGGACATTAATACTGACATTAATACTGTTATACTGCAGGACCACATACTGCAGGACATTTATACTGTAATAAAACATACTGCAGGACATTAATACTGTAATACCACATACTGCAGGACATTAATATTGTTATACTGCAGGACATTAATACTGTTATACTGCAGGACATTAATACTGTTATACTGCAGGACATTAATACTGTTATACCACATACTGCAGGACATTAATACTGTAATACCACATACTGCAGGACATTAATATTGTTATACTGCAGGACATTAATACTGTTATACTGCAGGACATTAATACTGTTATACCACATACTGCAGGACATTAATACTGTAATACCACATACTGCAGGATATTAATACTGTAATACCACATACTGCAGGACATTAATATTGTTATACTGCAGGACATTAATACTGTTATACTGCAGGACATTAATACTGTAATACTGCAGGACATTAATACTGTTATACTGCAGGACATTAATACTGTAATACCACATACTGCAGGACATTAATACTGTAATACCACATACTGCAGGACATTAATACTGTTATACTGCAGGACATTAATACTGTTATACTGCAGGACATTAATACTGTTATACCACATACTGCAGGACATTAATACTGTTATACTGCAGGACATTAATACTGTTATACTGCAGGACATTAATACTGTTATACTGCAGGACATTAATACTGTAATACCACATACTGCAGGACATTAATACTGTAATACCACATACTGCAGGACATTAATACTGTTATACTGCAGGACATTAATACTGTTATACTGCAGGACATTAATACTGTAATACTGCAGGACATTAATACTGTTATACTGCAGGACATTAATACTGTAATACCACATACTGCAGGACATTAATACTGTTATACTGCAGGAAACTAATACTGTTATACTGCAGGACATTAATACTGTTATACTGCAGGACATTAATACTGTTATACTGCAGGACATTAATACTGTAATACCACATACTGCAGGACATTAATACTGTAATACTGCAGGACATTAATACTGTTATACTGCAGGACATTAATACTGTAATACCACATACTGCAGGACATTAATACTGTTATACTGCAGGACATTAATACTGTTATACTGCAGGACATTAATACTGTTATACTGCAGGACATTAATACTGTTATACTGCAGGACATTAATACTGTTATACTGCAGGACATTAATACTGTTATACCCACATACTGCAGGACATTAATACTGTAATACTCACATACTGCAGGACATTAATACTGTAATACCACATACAGCAGGACATTAATACTGTAATACTGCATGACATTAATACTCTAATGCAGGACATTAATACATACTGCAGGACATTAATACTGTTATACTGCAGGACATTAATACTGTAATACCACATACTGCAGGACATTAATACTGTTATACTGCAGGACATTAATACTGTTATACTGCAGGACATTAATACTGTTATACTGCAGGACATTAATACTGTAATACCACATACTGCAGGACATTAATACTGTTATACTGCAGGACATTAATACTGTTATACCACATACTGCAGGACATTAATACTGTTATACCACATACTGCAGTACATTAATACTGTTATACCACATACTGCAGGACATTAATACTGTAATACATTAATACCCACATACTGCAGGACATACTGCAGGACATTAATACTCTAATACATACTGCAGGACATTAATACTGTTATACTGCAGGACATTAATACTGTTATACCACATACTGCAGGACATTAATACTGTTATACTGCAGGACATAAATATATGTAATACTGCAGGACATTAATACTGTTATACTGCAGGACATTAATACTGTTATACTGCAGGACATTAATACTGTTATACTGCAGGACATTAATACTGTAATACCACATACTGCAGGACATTAATACTGTAATACTCACATACTGCAGGACATTAATACTGTAATACTGCAGGACATTAATACTGTAATATACATACTGCAGGACATTAATACTGTAATACTGCAGGACATTACTACTGTAATACCACATACTGCAGGACATTAATACTGTAATACCACATACTGCAGGATATTAATACTGTAACACCACATACTGCAGGACATTAATACTGTAATACCCAGGACATACTGCAGGATATTAATACTGTAATACCACATACTGCAGGACATTAATACTGTAATACCACATACTGCAGGACATTAATACTGTTATACCCACATACTGCATGCCATGAATACTGTAATACCCACATACTGCAGGACATTAATACTGTAATGCCCACATACTGCAGGACATTAATACTGTAATACTGCAGGACATTAATACATACTGCAGGACATTAATACTGTTATACTGCAGGACATTATTACTGTTAAACTGCAGGACATTAATACTGTTATACTGCAGGACATTAATACTGTTATACTGCAGGACATTAATACTGTAATACCACAGACTGCAGGACATTAATACTGTAATACCCACATACTGCAGGACATTAATACTGTTATACTGCAGGACATTATTACTGTTAATACTGCAGGACATTAATACTGTTATACTGCAGGACATTAATACTGTAATACCACATACTGCAGGATATTAATACTGTAATACCACATACTGCAGGACATTAATACTGTAATTACATACTGCAGGACATTAATACATACTGCAGGACATTAATACTGTTAATACTGCAGGACATTAATACTGTTATACTGCAGGACATTAATACTGTTATACTGCAGGACATTAATACTGTAATATACTGCAGGACATTAATACTGTTATACTGCAGGACATTAATACTGTTATACTGCAGGACATTAATACTGTAATACCACATACTGCAGGACATTAATACTGTTATAATACCAGGACATTAATACTGTTATACTGCAGGACATACTGCAGGACATTAATACTGTTATACCACATACTGCAGGACATTAATACTGTTATACTGCAGGACATTAATACTGTTATACTGCAGGACATTAATACTGTTATACTGCAGGACATTAATACTGTTATACTGCAGGACATTAATACT
>NC_088231.1:26602732-26620232 GCF_036934945.1 Oncorhynchus masou masou
CATTGATATGGTACTCCCTGTATATAGCTCCACATTGATATGGTACTTCCTGTATATAGCTCCACGTTGATATATTACTCCCTGTATACAGCTCCACATTGATCTGGTACTGGTAATTCCTGTATGTAGCTCCACATTGATCTGGTACTGGTACTTCCTTTATATAGCTCCACATTGATCTGGTACTCCCTGTATATAGCTCCACGTTGATCTGGTACTCCCTGTATATAGCTCCACATTGATCTGGTACTGGTACTCCCTGTATATAGCTCCACATTGATCTGGTACTCCCTGTATATATCTCAACATTGATCTGGTACTGGTACTCCTTGTATATATCTCCACATTGATCTGGTACTGGTACTCCCTGTAAATAGCTCCACATTGATCTGGTGCTGGTACTTCCTGTGTATAGCTCCACATTGATCTGGTACTTCCTGTATATAGCTCCACATTGATCTGGTACTCCTTGTATATATCTCCACATTGATCTAGTACTACCTGTATATAGCTCCACATTGATCTGGTACTCCCTGTATATAGCTCCACATTGATCTGATCTGGTACTCCCTGTATATAGCTCCACATTGACCTGATACTGGTACTCCCTCTACATAGCTCCTCATTGATCTGGTACTCCCTGTGTATAGCCCCACATTGATCTGGTACTGGTACTCCCTGTATATAGCTCCACGTTGATCTGGTACTCCCTGTATATAGCTCCACATTGATCTGGTACTCCCTGTATATAGCTCCACATTCATCTGGTACTCCCTGTATATAGCTCCACGTTGATCTGGTGCTCCCTGTATATAGCTCCACATTGATCTGGTACTCCCTGTATATAGCTCCACATTGATCTGGTACTCCCTGTATATAGCTCCACGTTGATCTGGTACTCCCTGTATATAGCTCCACATTGATCTGGTACTGGTACTCCCTGTATATAGCTCCACATTGATCTGGTACTCCCTGTATATATCTCAACATTGATCTGGTACTGGTACTCCCTGTATATATCTCCACATTGATCTGGTACTGGTACTCCCTGTAAATAGCTCCACATTGATCTGGTACTGGTACTTCCTGTGTATAGCTCCACATTGATCTGGTACTTTCTGTATATAGCTCCACATTGATCTGGGACTCCTTGTATATCTCCACATTGATCTAGTACTACCTGTATATAGCTCCACATTGATCCTGTACTGGTACTTCCTGTATTATAGCTCCACATTGATCTGGTACTCCCTGTATATAGCTCCACGTTGATCTGGTACTCCCTGTATATAGCTCCACATTGATCTGGTACTGGTACTTCCCGTATATAGCTCCACATTGACCTGGTACTGGTACTTCCTGTATATAGCTCCACATTGATATGGTACTCCCTGTATATAGCTGCACATAGATCTGGTACTCCCTGTATATAGCTCCACGTTGATCTGGTACTCGCCGGTATATTGCTCCACATTGATCTGGTACTCCCTGTATATAGCTCCACATTGATCTGGTACTCCCTGTGTACAGCCCCACATTGATATGTTACTGGTACTCCCTGTATATAGCTCCACATTGATCTGGTACTCCCTGTATATAGCTCCACGTTGATCTGGTACTGGTACTCCCTGTTTATATCTCCACATTGATCTGGTACTGGTACTTCCTGTGTATAGCTCCACATTGATCTGGTACTTCCTGTGTATAGCTCCACATTGATCTGGTACTCCTTGTATATATCTCCACATTGATCTAGTACTACCTGTATATAGCTCCACATTGATCTGGTACTCCCTGTATATAGTTCCACGTTGATCTGGTACTCCCTGTATATAGCTCCACATTGATCTGGTACTCCCTGTATATAGCTCCACATTGATCTGATCTGGTACTCCCTGTATATAGCTCCACATAAATCTGGTACTCCCTGTATATTGCTCCACATTGATCTGGTACTCCCTGTATATAGCTCCACATTGTTCTGGTACTCCCTGTATATAGCTCCACATTGATCTGGTACTCCCTGTATATAGCTCCACGTTGATCTGGTACTCTCTGTATATAGCTCCACATTGATCTGGTACTGGTACTCCCTGTATATAGCTCCACATTGATCTGGTACTCCCT
Organism: Oncorhynchus masou masou; assembly: GCF_036934945.1. Lineage (NCBI taxonomy): Eukaryota > Metazoa > Chordata > Actinopteri > Salmoniformes > Salmonidae > Oncorhynchus > Oncorhynchus masou. Next base: position 26,604,860 of record NC_088231.1, read on the forward strand.
GTATATATCTCAACATTGATCTGGTACTGGTACTCACTGTATATATCTCCACATTGATCTGGTACTGGTACTCCCTGTAAATAGCTCCACATTGATCTGGTACTGGTACTTCCTGTGTATAGCTCCACATTGATCTGGTACTTCCTGTATATAGCTCCACATTGATCTGGTACTCCTTGTATATATCTCCACATTGATCTAGTACTACCTGTATATATCTCCACATTGATCTGGTACTGGTACTCCCTGTATATAGCTCCACATTGATCTGGTACTCCCTGTATGTAGCTTCACATTGATCTGGTACTGGTACTCCCTGTATATAGCTCCACATTGATCTGGTACTGGTACTCCCTGTATATAGCTCCACATTGATTTGGTATTCCCTGTATATAGCTCCACGTTGATCTGGTACTCCCTGTATATAGCTCCACATTGATCTGGTACTGGTACTCCCTGTATATAGCTCCACATTGATCTGGTACTCCCTGTATATAGCTCCACATTGATCTGGTACTGGTACTCCCTGTATATAGCTCCACATTGATCTGGTACTCCCTGTATATAGCTCCACATTGATCTGGTACTGGTACTCCCTGTATATAGCTCCACATTGATCTGGTACTGGTACTCCCTGTATATAGCTCCACATTGATCTGGTACTGGTACTCCCTGCTTGCTGCATACTGTATTCTTTGGTTTTTCGAGAGTAGATGTCTATTGTAGTGTGACGGAGTCGAGTAGTGAGGATGCGGTGACGAAGAGAAGGTTATAGAAGCAACAGCTGTGTTGGAATGCGATCAAAATTGATGGTGGTTTTGATGTTAAGTCTCAGGAAGACAAGGATCAAGGACCTGAAAGGACTGTAGTTGAAAGACATAGGAAGAAGAGAGACCATGCTGGCGAAGAGAGCTTGAAGAGGGCTGAAGGTAGGGAACCAGAGTAATGATGTGTCGGAGGAAAGTCGTGACGCTGTTTGATGAGACCACCAGGCCTCGTCTACACCCTATCTGATTAACCAATGCCTTAAAGGAAGAGATAGGTGAAGTCATACTAGCCCGGTTCATTGGAAATAGTAGACAGCTAGCCAACGCTCAGCAGGGGAAGATTCTTCAAATGGAAAATCTCAATGGGAAGACGATTAAAAGCCATGTCCCTGGAGCTTATGCTAGGTTGATCGGAATCGTCTCTGGTCTCCCACCACCCCATATCCACAGATGATATCAAAGACCATGTGACGGGAGGCAGAGTGATTGAGGCCTCAAAGCTGCTCAGTAGGAAAGAGAGGGTAAAAGATGAGTAAAGTAGAATGTAAACATTATTGAAACATTATTAAAATGACTTGTGTTCCATTATTAAAATGACTTGTGTTCCATTATTGAAGTGACTAGTGTTCCATTATTAAAGTGGCCAGTGATTCCAAGTCTATGTATATAGGCCATCAGCCTCTAAGGTGCAGGGTTGTGCAACCGGGTGAAAGGGAGGCAGAGTGATTGAAGCACACAAAGCTGATCAGTAGGATAGAGGGTAAAAAGCTATGAAAGCTGATCAGTGCTGCTGAGCTTTGAGAACGTTTCGCCTGGAAAAGTACAGATGAGTTTCCTTAGTAGCAATGTTAGAGAGGTTGTCCAGCTCCATTGTCGTGTTTACAATGACAAAGAAAGGGAGATGTAGCTGCTGAGTAAAGGGTTTGTTAGAGGTTAGAAAGGATGTATTTCTACATGTTCTTCTTAGCAGTACAGAATTGGGTCAACCGTGACCGATCGCACGCTGAAGCACAGTTAGGTGGCGACGTGCACCACGGACGGTTGTCGGCAGACCGACATTATATACCACAGAAGAAGTAGATTTCTACATGTGCAGGACATTAATACTGTAACACCCACATACTGAATGACATTACTACTGTTATACTGCAGGACATTAATACTGTTATACTGCAGGACATTAATACTGTAATACCCACATACTGCATGACATTAATACTGTTATACTGCAGGACATTAATACTGTTATACTGCAGGACATTAATACTGTTATACTGCAGGACATTAATATACTGCAGGACATTAATACTGTTATACTGCAGGACATTAATACTGTAATACCACATACTGCAGGACATTAATACTGTTATACTGCAGGACATTAATACTGTTATACTGCAGGACATTAATACTGTTATACTGCAGGACATTAATACTGTAATACTGCAGGACATTAATACTGTAATACTGCAGGACATTAATACTGTTATACCACATACTGAATGACATTAATACTGTAATACCCACATACTGCAGGACATTAATACTGTTATACTGCAGGACATTAATACTGTAATACTGCAGGACATTAATACTGTAATACTGCAGGACATTAATACTGTAATACTGCAGGACATTAATACTGTTATACCACATACTGAATGACATTAATACTGTAATACCCACATACTGCAGGACATTAATACTGTTATACTGCAGGACATTAATACTGTTATACTGCAGGACATTAATACTGTTATACTGCAGGACATTAATACTGTAATACTGCAGGACATTAATACTGTTATACCACATACTGAATGACATTAATACTGTAATACCCACATACTGCAGGACATTAATACTGTTATACTGCAGGACATTAATACTGTAATACCACATACTGCAGGATATTAATACTGTTATACTGCAGGACATTAATACTGTTATACCACATACTGAATGACATTAATACTGTAATACCCACATACTGCAGGACATTAATACTGTTATACTGCAGGACATTAATACTGTAATACCACATACTGCAGGACATTAATACTGTTATACTGCAGGACATTAATACTGTAATACCCACATACTGAATGACATTACTACTGGTATACTGCAGGTCATTAATACTGTTATACTGCAGGACATTAATACTGTAATACCCACATACTGATATGCAGGACATTAATACTACTGGTATACTGCAGGTTATACTGCAGGACATTAATACTGTTATACTGCAGGACATTAATACTGTAATACATACCAGGACATACTGTTATATGACATTAATACTGTTATACCACAGTTATACTGCAGGACATTAATACTGTTATACTGCAGGACATTAATACTGTAAGGACATTAATACTGAATGACATTACTACTGTTATACTGCAGGTCATTAATACTGTTATACTGCAGGACATTAATACTGTAATACCCACATACTGAATGACATTACTACTGTTATACCACAGACTGCAGGACATTAATACTGTTATACTGCAGGACATTAATACTGTTATACTGCAGGACATTAATACTGTTATACTGCAGGACATTAATACTGTAATACCACATACTGCAGGAATGACATTGCAGGACATTAATACTGTTATACTGCACAGACTGCAGGACATTAATACTGTTATACTGCAGGACATTAATACTGTTATACTGCAGGACATTAATACTGTAATACCACATACTGCAGGACATTAATACTGTAATACCCACATACTGCAGGACATTAATACTGTTATACTGCAGGACATTAATACTGTTATACTGCAGGACATTAATACTGTTATACTGCAGGACATTAATACTGTTATACTGCAGGACATTAATACTGTAATACCACATACTGCATGACATTACTACTGTAATACTGCAGGACATTAATACTGTTATACTGCAGGACATTAATACTGTTATACTGCAGGACATTAATACTGTAATACTGAAATACATTAATACTGTTATACTGCAGGACATTAATACTGTAATACCACATACTGCAGGACATTAATACTGTAATACCCACATACTGCAGGACATTAATACTGTAATACTGAAGGACATTAATACTGTAATACTGCAGGACATTAATACTGTTATACTGCAGGACATTAATACTGTTATACTGCAGGACATTAATACTGTTATACTGCAGGACATTAATACTGTTATACTGCAGGACATTAATACTGTAATACCACATACTGCAGGACATTAATACTGTAATACTGCAGGATATTAATAGTTATACTGCAGGACATGAATACTGTAATACCACATACTGCAGGACATTAATACTGTAATACCCACATACTGCAGGACATTAATACTGTAATACCCACATACTGCAGGACATTAATACTGTAATACCCACATACTGCAGGACATTAATACTGTAATACCACATACTGCAGGACATTAATACTGTAATACCACATACTGCAGGACATTAATACTGTAATACCACATACTGCAGGACATTAATACTGTAATACCACATACTGCTGGACATTAATACTGTTATACTGCAGGACATTAATACTGTTATACTGCAGGACATTAATACTGTTATACTGCAGGACATTAATACTGTAATACTGCAGGACATTAATACTGTTATACTGCAGGACATTAATACTGTTATACTGCAGGACATTAATAATACTGCAGGACATTAATAATACCACATACTGCAGGACATTAATACTGTAATACTGCAGGATATTAATAGTTATACTGCAGGACATGAATACTGTAATACCACATACTGCAGGACATTAATACTGTAATACCCACATACTGCAGGACATTAATACTGTAATACCCACATACTGCAGGACATTAATACTGTAATACCCACATACTGCAGGACATTAATACTCTAATACCCACATACTGCAGGACATTATTACTGTAATACTCACATACTGTAGGACATTAATACTGTAATACCCACATACTGCAGGACATTAATACTGTAATACCCACATACTGCAGGACATTAATACTGTTATACTGCAGGACATTAATACTGTTATACTGCAGGACATTAATACTGTTATACTGCAGGACATTAATACTGTAATACTGCAGGACATTAATACAGTTATACTGCAGGACATTAATACTGTAATACCCACATACTGCAGGACATTAATCGTGTAATACCCACATACTGCAGGACATTATTACTGTAATACCCACATACTGCAGGACATTAATACTGTTATACTGCAGGACATTAATACTGTAATACTGCAGGACATTAATACTGTAATACCACATACTGCAGGACTTTAATACTGTAATACCACATACTGCAGGACATTAATACTGTTATACTGCAGGACATTAATACTGTTATACTGCAGGACATTAATACTGTTATACTGCAGGACATTAATACTGTTATACTGCAGGACATTAATACTGTTATACTGCAGGACATTAATACTGTTATACTGCAGGACATTAATACTGTTATACTGCAGGACATTAATACTGTTATACTGCAGGACATTAATACTGTTATACTGCAGGACATTAATACTGTAATACCACATACTGCAGGACATTAATACTGTTATACTGCAGGACATTAATACTGTAATACCACATACTGCAGGACATTAATACTGTAATACCACATACTGCAGGACATTAATACTGTTATACTGCAGGACATTAATACTGTTATACTGCAGGACATTAATACTGTTATACTGCAGGACATTAATATTAATACTGCAGGACATTAATACTGTAATACCACATACTGCAGGACATTAATACTGTAATACCACATACTGCAGGACATTAATACTGTTATACTGCAGGACATTAATACTTTTATACAGGACATTAATACTGTTATACTGCAGGACATTAATACTGTAATACCCACATACTGCAGGACATTAATACTGTTATATACTGCAGGACATTAATACTGTTACCACATACTGCAGGACATTAATACTGTAATATACTGCAGGACATTAATACTGTTATACTGCAGGACATTAATACTGTAATACCACATACTGCAGGACATTAATACTGTTATACTGCAGGACATTAATACTGAAATACCACATACTGCATGACATTAATACTGATATACCACATACTGCAGTACATTAATACTGTAATACCCACATACTGCAGGACATTAATACTGTTATACTGCAGGACATTAATACTGTAATACCACATACTACAGGACATTATTACTGTTATATCACATACTGCAGGACATTAATACTGTAATACCCACATACTGCAGGACATTAATAATGTTATACTGCAGGACATTAATACTGTAATACCCACATACTGCAGGGCATTAATACTGTTATACCACATACTGCAGGACATTAATATTGTTATACTGCAGGACATTAATACTGTTATACTGCAGGACATTAATACTGTAATACCACATACTGCAGGACATTAATACTGTAATACCACATACTGCAGGACATTAATACTGTAATACCACATACTGCAGGACATTAATACTGTTATACTGCAGGACATTAATACTGTTATACCACATACTGCAGGACATTAATACTGTAATACCACATACTGCAGGACATTAATACTGTTATACTGCAGGACATTAATACTGTAATACCACATACTGCAGGACATTAATACTGTAATACCACATACTGCAGGACATTAATACTGTTATACTGCAGGACATTAATACTGTTATACCACATACTGCAGGACATTAATACTGTAATATCCACATACTGCAGGATATTAATACTGTAATACCCACATACTGCAGGACATTAATACTGTAATATCCACATACTGCAGGATATTAATACTGTAATACCCACATACTGCAGGACATTAATACTGTTATACTGCAGGACATTAATACTGTTATACCACATACTGCAGGACATTAATGTTGTTATACCACATACTGCAGGACATTAATACTGTTATACTGCAGGACATTAATACTGTAATACTGCAGGACATTAATACTGTTATACTGCATGACATTGATACTGTTATACTGCAGGACATTAATACTGTAATACCACATACTGCATGACATTAATACTGTTACACTGCATGACATTAATACTGTTATACCACATACTGCATGACATTAATACTGTAATACCACATACTGCATGACATTAATACTGTAATACTACATACTGCAGGACATTAATACTGTTATACTGCAGGACATTAATACTGTTATACTGCAAGACATTAATACTGTTATACTGCAGGACATTAATACTGTTATGCAGGACATTATATGCAGGACATTAATACTGTTACACTGCATGACATTAATACTGTTATACCACATACTGCAGGACATTAATACTGTTATACTGCAGGACATTAATACTGTTATACTGCAAGACATTAATACTGTTATACCACATACTGCAGGACATTAATACTGTTATACTGCAGGACATTAATACTGTTATACTGCAGGACATTAATACTGTAATACCACATACTGCAGGACGTTAATACTGTTATACCACATACTGCAGGACATTAATACTGTAATACCACATACTGCAGGACGTTAATACTGTAATACCACATACTGCAGGACATTAATACTGTTATACTGCAGGACATTAATACTGTTATACTGCAGGACATTAATACTGTTATAGCACATACTGCAGGACATTAATACTGTAATACCACATACTGCAGGACGTTAATACTGTTATACCACATACTGCAGGACATTAATACTGTAATACCACATACTGCAGGACGTTAATACTGTAATACCACATACTGCAGGACATTAATACTGTAATACTGCAGGACATTAATACTGTTATACCACATACTGCAGGACATTAATACTGTTATACTGCAGGACATTAATACTGTAATACCAGATACTGCATGACATTAATACTGTAATACCACATACTGCAGGACATTAATACTGTTATACTGCAGGACATTAATACTGTTATACTGCAGGACATTAATACTGTTATACTGCAGGACATTAATACTGTAATACCACATACTGCAGGACATTAATACTGTTATACCACATACTGCAGGACATTAATACTGTTATACTGCAGGACATTAATACTGTTATACTGCAGGACAGTAATACTGTTATACTGCAGTACATTAATACTGTTATACTGCAGGACATTAATACTGTTATACTGCAGGACATTATTACTGTTATACCACATACTGCAGGACATTAATACTGTAATACTGCAGGACATTAATACTGTTATACTGCAGGACATTAATACTGTAATACCAGATACTGCAGGACATTAATACTGTAATACCACATACTGCAGGACATTAATACTGTAATACCCACATAATGCAGGACATTAATACTGTAATACCACATACTGCAGGACATTAATACTGTAATACAACATACTGCAGGACATTCATATTGTAATACCACATACTGCAGGATATTAATACTGTTATACCACATACTGCAGGACATTAATACTGTAATACCACATTCTGCTAAATGACTTAAATGTAAATGTAAATGTACTGCAGGACATTAATACTGTAATACCCACATACTGCAGGACATTAATACTGTAATACCACATACTGCAGGACATTAATACTGTTATACCACATACTGCAGGACATTAATACTGTTATACTGCAGGACATTAATACTGTTATACCACATACTGCAGGACATTAATACTGTTATACTGCAGGACATTAATACTGTTATACTGCAGGACATTAATACTGTTATACTGCAGGACATTAATACTGTTATACTGCAGGACATTAATACTGTTATACTGCAGGACATTAATACTGTTATACTGCAGGACATTAATACTGTTATACTGCAGGACATTAATACTGTTATACTGCAGGACATTAATACTGTTATACTGCAGGACATTAATACTGTTATACTGCAGGACATTAATACTGTTATACTGCAGGACATTAATATATACTGCAGGACATTAATACTGTTATACTGCAGGACATTAATACTGTTATACTGCAGGACATTAATACTGTAATACCACATACTGCAGGACATTAATACTGTAATACCATATACTGCAGGACATTAATACTGTAATACCACATACTGCAGGACATTAATACTGTTATACCACATACTGCAGGACATTAATACTGGTATACCACATACTGCAGGACATTAACACTGTAATACCCACATACTGCAGGACATTATTACTGTAATACCACATACTGCAGGACATTAATACTGTTATACCACATACTGCAGGACATTAATACTGTTATACCACATACTGCAGGACATTAATACTGTTATACTGCAGGACATTAATACTGTTATACTGCAGGACATTAATACTGTAATACCACATACTGCAGGACATTAATACTGTTATACTGCAGGACATTAATACTGTTATACCACATACTGCAGGACATTAATACTGTAATACCACATACTGCAGGACATTAATACTGTAATACCCACATACTGCAGGACATTAATACTGTTATACTGCATGACATTAATACTGTTATACTGCAGGACATTAATACTGTAATACTGCACAACATTAATACTGTAATACCACATACTGCAGGACATTAATACTGTTATACTGCATGACATTAATACTGTTATACCACATACTGCAGGACATTAATACTGTTATACTGCAGGACATTAATACTGTAATACCACATACTGCAGGACAGTAAAACTGTTATACTGCAGGACATTAATACTGTGATACCACATACTGCAGGACATTAATACTGTTATACCACATACTGCAGGACATTAATACTGTTATACTGCATGACATTAATACTGTTATACTGCAGGACATTAATACTGTAATACTGCACAACATTAATACTGTAATACCACATACTGCAGGGCATTAATACTGTTATACCACATACTGCAGGACATTAATACTGTTATACTGCAGGACATTAATACTGTTATACTGCAGGACATTAATATTGTTATACTGCAAGACATTAATACTGTAAAACTGCAGGACATTAATACTGTAATACCACATACTGCAGGACATTCATACTGTTATACTGCAGGACATTAATACTGTTATACTGCAGGACATTAATACTGTAATACTGCAGGACATTAATACTGTTATACTGCAGGACATTAATACTGTTATACTGCAGGACATTAATACTGTAATACTGCAGGACATTCATACTGTTATACTGCAGGACATTCATACTGTAATACTGCAGGATATTAATACTGTTATACTGCAGGACATTAATGCTGTAATACTGCAGGACATTAATACTGTTATACTGCAGGACATTAATACTGTAATACCACATACTGCAGGACAGTAATACTGTTATACTGCAGGACATTAATACTGTTATACTGCAGGACATTAATACTGTAATACCACATACTGCAGGACATTAATACTGTAATACTGCAGGACATTAATACTGTTATACTGCAGGACATTAATACTGTAATACTGCAGGACATTAATACTGTTATACCACATACTGCAGGACATTAATACTGTTATACTGCAGGACATTAATACTGTAATACCACATACTGCAGGACATTAATACTGTTATACTGCAGGACATTAATACTGTAATACCACATACTGCAGGACATTAATACTGTAATACCACATACTGCAGGACATTAATACTGTAATACCACATACTGCAGGACATTAATACTGTTATACTGCAGGACATTAATACTGTAATACCACATACTGCAGGACATTAATACTGTAATACCACATACTGCAGGACATTAATACTGTAATACCACATACTGCATGACATTAATACTGTAATACTACATACTGCAGGACATTAATACTGTTATACTGCAGGACATTAATACTGTTATACTGCAGGACATTAATACTGTTATACCACATACTGCAGGACATTAATACTGTAATACCACATACTGTAGGACATTAATATTGTAATACTACATACTGCAGGACATTATTACTGTTATACTGCAGGACATTAATACTGTAATACCCACATACTGCAGGACATTAATACTGTAATACTGTTATACATACTGCAGGACATTAATACTGTAATACATTAATACATACTGCAGGACATTAATACTGTAATACCACATACTGCAGGACATTAATACTGTTATACTGCAGGACATTAATACTGTTATACTGCAGGACATGACTACTGTTATACTGCAGGACATTAATACTGTTAAACTGTAGGACATTATTACTGTAATACCACATACTGCAGGACATTAATACTGTAATACCACATACTGCAGGACATTAATACTGTAATACTACATACTGCAGGACATTATTACTGTTATACTGCAGGACATTAATACTGTAATACCCACATACTGCAGGACATTAATACTGTAATACCACATACTGCAGGACATTAATACTGCAATACCCACATACTGCAGGACATTAATACTGTAATACCCACATACTGCAGGACATTAATACTGTTATACTGCAGGACATTAATACTGTTATACTGCAGGACATGAATACTGTTATACCACATACTGCAGGACATTAATACTGTTATACCACATACTGCAGGACATTAATACTGTAATACTGCAGGACATTAATACTGTAATACCCACATACTGCAGGACATTAATACTGTTATACTGCAGGACATTAATACTGTTATACTGCAGGACATTAATACTGTAATACTGCAGGACATTAATACTGTTATACTGCAGGACATTAATACTGTTATACTGCAGGACAGTAATACTGTAATACTGCAGGACATTAATACTGTTATACCACATACTGCAGGACATTAATACTGTAATACCACATACTGCAGGACATTAATACTGTTATACTGCAGGACATTAATACTGTTATACTGCAGGACAGTAATACTGTAATACTGCAGGACAGTAATACTGTTATACCCACATACTGCAGGACATTAATACTGTTATACTGCAGGACAGTAATACTGTAATACTGCAGGACAGTAATACTGTTATACTGCAGGACATTAATACTGTTATACTGCAGGACAGTAATACTGTAATACTGCAGGACATTAATACTGTTATACCCACATACTGCAGGACATTAATACTGTTATACCCACATCTCCTCCGCTCCTCTCCTCCTGTCCTCTCCTCCTCTCCTCCTCTCCTCCTCCTCTCCTCCTCCTCTCCCCTTCCTCTCCTCTCCTCTCCTCCCCTCCTCCCCTCCTCTCCCCCTCCTCCCATCCCCTCTCCTCCTCTCCTCCCCTCCATTCTCCTCCACACCTCTCCTCTCCTCTCCTCCCATCCCCTCCCCCTCCCCTCCCCTATCCTCCCCCTCCTCCCCTCTCCTCTCCCTCCTCTCCTCTCCTCTCCCCTCCTCCCCTCCCCCTCCTCTCCCCTCCTCCCCTCCTCTCCGCCCCTCTCACCTCCTCTCCGCCCCCCTCTCCTCCCTCCTCCTCTCCTACCCTCTCCTCCTCTCCTCTCTGCTCCTCCCCTCCCCTCTCCTCCTCTCCCCTCTCCCCTCCCTCCCCTCTCCTCTCTCCCCTCTCCCTCTCCTCCTCCCCTCTCCTCCTCCTCCTCCTCCTCCTCCTCCTCTCCTCTCCTCCTCTCCTCCCCCTCCCCTCCTCCCCCTCTCCTCCTCCTCCTTCTCCTCTCCCTCCTCCCTCCCCTCTCCTCCTCCTCTCCCTCCTCTCCTTCCCTCCTCTCCCCCTCCTCCTCACCTCCTCCCTCCTCCTCCTCCTCCTCTCCTCTCCTCCCTCTGCTCCTCTGCTCCCTCCTCACCTCCTCCTCCTCCTCTCCCTCCCCCTCTCCTCCCTCTCTTCCCTCTCCTCCTCCCTCCCTCCTCCCTCTCCCTCCTCCCCCTCTCCTCCTCCTCCTCTCCTCCTCCTCCTCTCCCTCAACTCTGCTCCTCTCCTCCTCCTCCCTCCTCTCCTCCTCTCCTCCCTCCCCATCCTCTCCTCTCCTCCTCCTCTCTTCCTCCCTCCTCCCTCCCCTCCCTCCCCTCCACTCCTCCTCCTCCTCTCCTCCCTCCTCTCCCTCTCCTCCCCTCCTCTCCTCCTCCCTCCTCCTCCTCCTCCCCTCCCCCTCCTCTCCTCCGCTCTTCCTTCTCCCTCTCCTCTCCCTCCCCTCCCCCTCCCCGCTCTTTCTCCTCCTCTCCCTCCTCCCTCCCTCCTCCTCTCCTCCTCCTCTCCTTCCCTCCCCTCCTCCCCTCCGCTCCTCCTTCTCCTCTTCTCCCCTCCCCTCCTCTCCTCTGCTCTTCCTCCTCGTCTCCTCCTCCTCACCTCCTCCTCCTCCTCTCCTCCCCTCTCCTCCTCTCCTCCTCCCCTCTCCTCCTCCTCCTCTCCTCCCCTCTCCTCCTCCCCTCTCCTCCACCTCCTCCCTTCTCCTCCTCCTCCTCTCCTCACCTCTGCTCCTCTCCTCCTCCTCCCCTCCTCTCCTCTTCTCTCCTCTCCTCCTCCCATCCTCTCCTCTCCTCCTCCTCTCTTCCTCCTCTCCTCCCCTCCCCTCCTCCCTCCGCTCCTCCTCCTCCTCTCCGCCCCTCTGCTCCTCTCCTCCTCCCCTCCTCTCCTCTCCTCCTCCTCTCCTTCTCCTCTCCTCTCCTCTTTCTCTTTGACTTCCCCCAGTGGACTATGAATCTGTCACACTGGACTGGAGCGTGTCCCTGACTGTGTTTAGTCATCCTGTCTTCCCTCCATCCCTCCCTGCATCCATCCCCTGTCCCGAGGCTATCAGGCTGACCGCCACACGGCTGTGTGTGTATGACAGGTACATGTGGGGGTTTACAGGTGAGTAGTCAGAGATAAAGCAGGGAGGTTGTCAAGTATTTTTCTCTCTCTCCTTCATCCCTCTCTCTCTCTCTCTTCCGTTTCTCTCTAGTGAACTGTGCCATATGGGAGGCTGAGAAAGCATCCTCTCTCTGCCTCGGTCTGTCTCTGCCTCGGTCTGTCTCTGCATCGGTCTGTCTCTGCCTCGGTCTGTCTCTGCATCGGTCTGTCTCTGCCTCGGTCTGTCTCTGCCTCGGTCTGTCTCTGCATCGGTCTGTCTCTGCCTCGGTCTGTCTCTGCATCGGTCTGTCTCTGCCTCGGTCTGTCTCTGCATCGGTCTGTCTCTGCCTCGGTCTGTCTCTGCCTCGGTCTGTCTCTGCATCGGTCTGTCTCTGCCTCGGTCTGTCTCTGCCTCGGTCTGTCTCTGCCTCGGTCTGTCTCTGCCTCGGTCTGTCTCTGCATCGGTCTGTCTCTGCCTCGGTCTGTCTCTGCATCGGTCTGTCTCTGCCTCGGTCTGTCTCTGCCTCGGTCTGTCTCTGCATCGGTCTGTCTCTGCCTCGGTCTGTCTCTGCATCGGTCTGTCTCTGCCTCGGTCTGTCTCTGCCTCGGTCTGTCTCTGCATCGGTCTGTCTCTGCCTCGGTCTGTCTCTGCATCGGTCTGTCTCTGCATCGGTCTGTCTCTGCCTCGGTCTGTCTCTGCATCGGTCTGTCTCTGCCTCGGTCTGTCTCTGCCTCGGGCTGTCTCTGCCTGGGTCTGTCTCTGCCTCGGTCTGTCTCTGCCTCGGTCTGTCTCTGCCTCGGGCTGTCTCTGCCTGGGTCTGTCTCTGCCTCTGTCTGTCTCTGCTTGGATCTGTCTCTGCCTCAGTCTGTCTCTGTCTCGGTCTGTCTCTGTCTCTATCTGTTTCTGCCTCAGTCTGTCTCTATCTGTCTCTGCCTCTACCTGTCTCTGCCTCGGTCTGTCTCTACCTGTCTCTGCCTCGGTCTGTCTCTACCTGTCTCTGCCTCGGTCTGTCTCTACCTGTCTCTGCCTCGGTCTGTCTCTACCTGTCTCTGCCTCGGTCTGTCTCTACCTGTCTCTGCCTCGGTCTGTCTCTGCCTGGGTCTGTCTCTGCCTGTCTCTGCCTCGGTCTGTCTCTGCCTGGGTCTGTCTCTGTCTCAGTCTGTCTATGTCTCTATCTGTCTCTGCCTCTGCCTGTCTCTGCCTCGGTCTGTCTCTGCCTGTCTCTGCCTCGGTCTGTCTCTACCTGTCTCTGCCTCGGTCTGTCTCTGCCTGTCTCTGCCTCGGTCTGTCTCTGCCTGGGTCTGTCTCTGTCTCAGTCTGTCTATGTCTCTATCTGTCTCTGCCTCTGCCTGTCTCTGCCTCGGTCTGTCTCTACCTGTCTCTGCCTCGGTCTGTATCTACCTGTCTCTGCCTCGGTCTGTCTCTACCTGTCTCTGCCTCGGTCTGTCTCTACCTGTCTCTGCCTCGGTCTGTCTCTGCCTGTCTCTGCCTCGGTCTGTCTCTACCTGTCTCTGCCTCGGTCTGTCTCTACCTGTCTCTGCCTCGGTCTGTCTCTACCTGTCTCTGCCTCGGTCTGTCTCTACCTGTCTCTGCCTCGGTCTGTCTCTGCCTCGGTCTGTCTCTACCTGTCTCTGCCTCGGTCTGTCTATACCTGTCTCTGCCTCGGTCTGTCTCTACCTGTCTCTGCCTCGGTCTGTCTCTACCTGTCTCTGCCTCGGTCTGTCTCTACCTGTCTCTGCCTCGGTCTGTC
>NC_088231.1:26625232-26635232 GCF_036934945.1 Oncorhynchus masou masou
GTCAGCCATGATCTGCCGGATTCAACTGCCTGGCTGGGCTTCATCTCAGTACTGGGCTTCTTCTCAGTCCCGAGCTGCCCCTCAGTCCCGAGCTAACCCTCAGTCCCGAGCTGCCCCTCAGTTCCGAGCTGCCCCTCAGTCCCGAGCTGCCTCAGTCCCGAGCTGCCCCTCAGCCACGAGCTGCTCCTCAGTTCAGTGGGGTTCTGGGTGAGGACTATTCGGCCATGGTCGGCGGCGAGGGTGGATCATCCCAGGACGCGAAGGGGAGGAACAATGACATTTATGGAGTGGGGTCCACGTCCCGAGCCGGAACCGCCACCATGGACAGACGCCCACCCAGACCCTCCCTATGGTTTTGAGGTGCGTTCGGGAGTCCGCACCTTAGGGGGGGGTTCTGTCACGCCTTGGTCTTTGTATTTTGTGTTTTAGTTAATTAGTTGGTCAGGCCAGGGTGTGACATGGGTTTATGTTTGTTGTATTTCTTAGTGGGGTTTTTTAGTTATTGGGATTGTGGCTGATTAGGGGTGTGTGTTGCATAGGTTTGGCTGCCTGAGGCGGTTCTCAATCAGAGTCAGGTGATTCTCGTTGTCTCTGATTGGGAACCGTATTTCGGTAGCCTGGGTTTCACTTTGTATTTCGTGGGTGATTGTCCTTAGTGTCTTGATGTCCTTGTGCTGTGTTAGTTGACACCAGTTTAGGCTATTTCGGTTTTCATTTTCGTTTATTTGTTTTGTAGTGTTTTGTATTGATTCGTGTTACGTTTGTTTTATTAAACATGGATCACAATAGACACGCTGCAGTTTGGTCCGACTCTCCTTCACCATATGAAAACCGTGACACACACGCACACACACACACACACACGCACACTCACACACACTCCTGAACCACAAACCACTCTGCTACGTCTTTTCTCACTGGTGCCATGGCAACCCCAATGAGCCGGGGTTGATGTAAATTATGTGTGAGCGGGAAGAACAGAAAGAGGGGGAGGGGGAGAGAGAGAGAAAGGGGGAAAGAAAGTATGGAGTTAGAGAAAGTATGGGGTTGGAGAGAAAGTCTGGAGTTAGAGAGAGAAAGTATGGAATTAGAGAGAGAGAAAGTATGGAGTGAGAGAGAGAAAGTATGGAGTGAGAGAGAGAGAAAGTATGGAGTTAAGACAGGAGAAGTACTCCAGATATAACAGACCCTAGCCCCCCGACACATAAACTACTGCAGCATAAATACTGGAGGCTGAGACAGGGGGGGTCAGGAGACACTGTGGGACAATTAGGAGGCCTGCGTCTTGTGACCATAGCGTACGTGTAGGTATGTAGGGCAGGACCAAATCAGAGAGATAGGTAGGAGCAAGCCCATGTAATGCTTTGTAGGTTAGCAGTAAAACCTTGAAATCAGCCCTTGCCTTGATAGGAAGCCAGTGTAGGGAGGCACTGGAGTAATATGATCAATTGTTTTGGTTCTAGTCAGGATTCTAGCAGCCGTATTTAGCACTAACTGAAGTTTATTTAGTGCTTTATCCGGGTAGCCGGAAAGTAGAGCATTGCAGTAGTCTAACCTAGAAGTGACAATATATCCCATTTAGCAGACGCTTTTGTCCAAAGCGACTTACAAGTCGGCTGGGGCCACTATTTTTTACATATGGGTGGTCCCACAAAAGCATGGATTAACTTTTCTGCATCATTTTTGGACAGAAAGTTTCTGATTTTTGCAATGTTACGTAGATGGAAAAAAGCTGTCACTGATACAGTCTTGATATATTCTTCAAAAGAGAGATCAGGGTCCAGAGTAACGCCGAGGTCCTTCACAGCTTTATTTGAGACGACTGTACAACCATTAAGATTAATTGTCAGATTCAACAGAAGATCTCTTTGTTTCTTGGGACCTAGAACAAGCATCTCTGTTTTGTCCGAGTTTAAAAGTAGAAAGTTTGCAGCCATCCACTTCCTTATGTCTAAAACACAGGCTTCTAGTGAGGGCAATTTTGGGGAGTCACCATGTTTCATTGAAATGTACAGCTGTGTGTCATCCGCATAGCAGTGAAAGTGAACATTAACAAGCATCTTGTAGGACTGGGTTGTTAATGTGTTGCATGTTGTGGTTGTGATTTACACATCATAGACTTGCTGTTTAGAAGTTGTGGAACACAGTCAGGGGGTCAATGCAGCGTCAGCAACCCTGGTGATCAAATATTACATTAGCAGGTTCACAGGTAATGTGTCTCCATGTGATTCATTCAGGATTTTCCATTTCAATTCAATACAGGTTGTTTATAGAGTGGCAACTATTAGACAATGCAGGTGTCCTCATGAAAGGAAACAGTGTTTTGTCCATCCGCTTCCCTGGACAATGAAGTTATGAGTGTGTGTGTGTGTGTGTGTGTGTGTGTGTGTGTGTGTGTGTGTGTGTGTGTGTGTGTGTGTGTGTGTGTGTGTGTGTGTGTGTGTGTGTGTGTGTGTGTGTGTGTGTGTGTGTGTGTTTCTGTGTCTGTCTGTCTGTCTGTCTGTCTGTCTGTCTGTCTGTCTGTCTGTCTGTCTGTCTGTCTGTCTGTCTGGATCACTCCACACGTTAATTCATAAGACTGGTAAGATAGGTAAGGCCTGTCAGGAGGAGCGGAGCGGAGAGGAGGAGAGGGGAGGAGACACAAGTCTGAGAAAACAAGGACAGGAAGAAATGTAACAGTTCCTTATCTGTCAGAAACACAGCTGTCAGAAACACTTATCTGTCAGAAACACTTATCTATCAGAAACACATCTGTCAGAAACACTTATCTATCAGAAACACAGCTGTCAGAAACACTTATCTGTCAAAACACTTATCTGTCAGAAACACTTATCTGTCAGAAACACTTATCTGTTAGAAACACTTATCTGTTAGAAACACTTATCTGTCAAAACACTTATCTGTCAGAAACACTTATCTGTCAGAAACACTTATCTGTCAGAAACACTTATCTATCAGAAACACTTATCTGTCAGAAACACTTATCTGTCAGAAACACTTATCTGTTAGAAACACTTATCTGTCAGAAACACTTATCTGTTAGAAACACATATCTGTCAAAACACTTAGCTGTCAGAAACACTTATCTATCAGAAACACTTATCTGTCAGAAACACTTATCTGTCAGAAACACTTATCTGTTAGAAACACTTATCTGTTAGAAACACTTATCTGTCAAAACACTTATCTGTCAGAAACACTTATCTGTCAGAAACACTTATCTGTTAGAAACACGTATCTGTCAAAACACTTATCTGTCAGAAACACTTATCTGTCAGAAACACTTATCTGTTAGAAACACTTATCTGTCAAAACACTTATCTGTCAGAAACACTTATCTGTCAGAAACACTTATCTGTTAGAAACACGCATCTGTCAAAACACTTAGCTGTCAAAACACTTAGCTGTCAGAAACACTTATCTATCAGAAACACTTATCTGTCAGAAACACTTATCTGTCAGAAACACTTATCTGTTAGAAACACTTATCTGTCAAAACACTTAGCTGTCAGAAACACTTACCTGTCAGAAACACTGTCAGACACACTTATCTGTCAGAAACACTTATCTGTCGAAACACTTAGTTGTCAGAAACACAGCTGTCAGAAACACTTATCTGTCAAAACACCTACCTTTCAGAAACACTTATCTGTCGAAACACTTAGCTGTCAAAACACTTATCTGTCAGAAACACTTATCTATCAGAAACACTTATCTATCAGAAACACTTATCTATCGGAAACACTTAGCTGTCAGAAACACTTACCTGTTAGAAACACTTAGCTGTCAGAAACACTTACCTGTTAGAAACACTTAGCTGTCAAAAACACTTAGCTGTCAGAAACACTTACCTGTCAGAAACACTTATCTGTCAGAAACACTTATCTATTAGAAACACTTAGCTGTCAGAAACACTTACCTGTCAGAAACACTTATCTGTCAGAAAACATCTGTATCTGTCAGAAACACTTATCTGTCAGAAACACTTATCTGTCAGAAACACTTATCTGTCAGAAACACTTATCTGTCAGAAACACTTATCTGTAGAAACACTTATCTGTCAGAAACACTTATCTGTCAGAAACACTTAGAAACACTTATCTGTCAGAAACACTTATCTGTTAGAAACACGTATCTGTCAAAACACTTATCTGTCAGAAACACTTATCTGTCAGAAACACTTATCTGTTAGAAACACTTATCTGTCAAAACACTTATCTGTCAGAAACACTTATCTGTCAGAAACACTTATCTGTTAGAAACACGCATCTGTCAAAACACTTAGCTGTCAAAACACTTAGCTGTCAGAAACACTTATCTATCAGAAACACTTATCTGTCAGAAACACTTATCTGTCAGAAACACTTATCTGTTAGAAACACTTATCTGTCAAAACACTTAGCTGTCAGAAACACTTACCTGTCAGAAACACTGTCAGACACACTTATCTGTCAGAAACACTTATCTGTCGAAACACTTAGTTGTCAGAAACACAGCTGTCAGAAACACTTATCTGTCAAAACACCTACCTTTCAGAAACACTTATCTGTCGAAACACTTAGCTGTCAAAACACTTATCTGTCAGAAACACTTATCTATCAGAAACACTTATCTATCAGAAACACTTATCTATCGGAAACACTTAGCTGTCAGAAACACTTACCTGTTAGAAACACTTAGCTGTCAGAAACACTTACCTGTTAGAAACACTTAGCTGTCAAAAACACTTAGCTGTCAGAAACACTTACCTGTCAGAAACACTTATCTGTCAGAAACACTTATCTATTAGAAACACTTAGCTGTCAGAAACACTTACCTGTCAGAAACACTTATCTGTCAGAAACACTTATCTGTCAAAACACTTACCTGTCAGAAACACTTATCTGTCAGAAACACTTATCTGTCAGAAACACTTATCTGTTAGAAACACTTATCTGTCAGAAACACTTATCTGTCAGAAACACTTATCTGTCAGAAACACTTATCTGTTAGAAACACTTATCTGTCAAAACACTTAGCTGTCAAAACACTTAGCTGTCAAAACACTTATCTGTCAGAAACACTTATCTGTTAGAAACACTTATCTGTTAGAAACACTTACCTGTCAGAAACACTTAGCTGTCAGAAACACTTACCTGTCAGAAACACTTAGCTTTCAGAAACACTTACCTGTCAGAAACACGTATCTGTTAGAAACACTTATCTATCAGAAACACTTATCTGTTAGAAACACTTATCTGTCAGAAACACTTATCTGTTAGAAACACTTATATGTCAAAACACTTAGCTGTCAAAACACTTATCTATCAGAAACACTTAGCTGTCAGAAACACTTATCTGTCAGAAACACTTAACTGTCAGAAACACTTATCTGTCAGAAACACTTATCTGTTAGAAACACTTATCTGTTAGAAACACTTATCTATCAGAAACACTTAGCTGTCAGAAACACTTATCTGTCAGAAACACTTAACTGTCAGAAACACTTATCTGTCAGAAACACCTATCTGTTAGAAACACTTATCTATCAGAAACACTTATCTATCAGAAACATTTATCTATCAGAAACACTTATCTATCAGAAACACTTATCTATCAGAAACACAGCTGTCAGAAAGCCTAACTAATTCTGCCACACACTCACACCTTAGCCTAACTAAAGCTACCAATTTACCCCTACTTTCAACAAGCCTTACTGTACCTTGTGGGATCACACACTCACAGGATTAATTGCAATGAAATACCAGGACCCAAACCTGTAGTTATGATAGCTAGGTTTAGACAAAGGGAAGGAGGGAGGGAAGGACTGAGGGAAGGAAGGGAGGGAATGACTGAGTGAAGGAGGGAGGGAAGCCCTGAGGGGAGGACTGAGGGAAGGAGGGAGGGAAGCCCTGAGGGAAGGAGGGAGGGAAGGACTGAGGGAAGGAGGGAGGGAAGCCCTGAGGGAAGGAGGGAGGGTAGGACTGAGGGAAGGAGGGAAGGAAGCCTGAGGGAAGCCCTGAGGGAAGGACTGAGGGAAGTCCTCACAAAATGAGGTGGAAACTAAGCTGCACTTCCTGACCTCCTGCCAAATGTATGACAATATTAAAGACACACATTTCCCTCAGATTTCACAGTGTGAGAGAAAAATGACATATGAACTTGATTTGTTTAACATTAACAGTAAACAATTAATGTTCTTAATTAACAATAGTAGAGACATTACTTTAGTGCCAATGCCGTGCTTCTGAGAAAGGCTGGTTCATCGCTTCCACACTCACTCCCCGCAGATGGTCTGGGCCTGTCGTCAAGGACATGGGATGGAGATAAGCTTGAGGATCAAATAGACCTGTACCGTTTCAATTACTTCCAAGTAACCCGGTCACACGGCGTGAGACAAATAGCCTCTGAGAAGTGACCGCAGTTCTTCAGCCCATCTTGTTCTGTTCCCTATCTTCCAAGGGCACAGCTGTGGGGAGAGAGAAGAGAACAGAGACGAGCTTGGTGGAGAAGGGAGTAAACGGAACTGACCGTATCACTTGTTTGTTCACTGTGACCTCACACACCCGTTAACCTGGCCACAAGAAGATAACAGGGAAGCTTGTGATGCCTTGATCTGTTGGGGAGGGGTGGAACCAACCAAGACGAAGCAGTTGTTGGGTGTCCATATGAACTCTGTCTCTGTGTTGTTCCAGCCCTCCATTCACTCTGTGTGTATGTAGTGACCTTGCTCCCTTTTCAATAAGTGAATAAAGATGTAGTTTAAGTGTAACTCTGACATGTGGGGTACGTTTGTCTCTTCTCATTTGATAATACAGAAAAAAAACACCACAACAGATCCACAAAGAAATTGAAAACAAATCCGATTTTGATAAACTCCCACATCTACTGGGGGAATTACCACAGTGTGCCATCACAACAGCAAGATGTGTGACCTGTTGCCACAAGAAACGGGCAACCAGTGAAGAACAAACACCATTGTAAATACAACCCATATTTATGTTAATTTATTTTCCCGTATGTACAATAACCATTTGTACATTGTTTACAACACTGTATATATATATATATATAATAAATGTTGTTCCACTTCATGATTGATGTGGCAAAAGGTCGCAAAGTTCAAGAGGGCCGAATACTTTCGCAAGGCACTGTATATATAATATGACATTTGTAATTTCTTTATTGTTTTGGAACTATATTATCTACCTCACTTGCTTTGGCAACGTTTTAACATGAGAATTTGGACATAAATATCTGACAGCGTAAACCTACTAATAATTCTTTACAGAGGTTTTGAGACTCAATAAAGTGAACTTTAAAATGTGGGACAAACATCCATTTCAAGCCCTACATGCAGAATTATGTCCAAAGAAATGCGTGTATTGGACCGCTTGTAATGAAAATACAAAAAAGATCATTAACAGTTTCGCTACACCGAAATTCAAGTCCAATTTCAAGTCTCCAATTTAGTAAAGCACTTCAAGCACAAGAGCTGAGCCCAGAAACGAGCCAGTCAGCTGGTGTTGGACCTAACCAACCAAGCTGACACCAGCACTGCTTCAAAGAAGTAATTCAAATAAGCAAAATCAAAGGACTCATATTTACAACATTGGAGAAATGAAACAAAATCCCAAAGCCGACTAAATTGCTATCTGACCCTAAACAGAGAATATGAATTGGCTGACTCTCTCAACTCTGTCAGAGATACGAAGCAGAGACAGATCCTTACCAAGTACAGGCTGAGTGACCACCGATTGGCAATAGAAACCGGCAGACATAAAAAGACATGGCTACCCAAAGAGGAGCGTGTATGTGGGCACTGCATGACAGGGGAGGTAGAGACAGAGATGCACTTTCTCCTTTACTGTGATAAATATTCCTCACAAAGAGATTCATTATTCACAGATATTATTCTAAATGGCGCAATGTGTATATATATATACATATATGTATTTGCCTGAGAGACGCTGAATAATAACATCTGCATAGTAAATTACTTATTATTAGTGTAATTGTTATTGTTATTATCACTATTTCTATTGTTGTGATTATCATTCCAAATGGTAGTGGTACGTGTGGTAGGGGTGGTGGTAATGATAGCAGTTTAGTGGTGGTAGTAGGGGTGGTGGTAATGATAGCAGTTTAGTGGTGGTAGTAGTAGGGGTGATGGTAATGATAGCAGTTTAGTGGTGGTAGTAGTAGGGGTGATGGTAATGATAGCAGTTTAGTGGTGGTAGTAGTAGGGGTGATGGTAATGATAGCAGTTTAGTGGTGGCATTAGGGGTGATGGTAATGATAGCATTTTAGTGGTGGTAGTAGGGGTGATGGTAATGATAGCAGTTTAGTCATGGTAGTAGGGGTGATGGTAATCATAGCAGTTTAGTGGTGGTAGTAGGGGTGATGGTAATGATAGCAGTTTAGTGGTGGTAGTAGGGGTGATGGTAATGATAGCAGTTTAGTGGTGGTAGTAGTAGGGGTGATGGTAATGATAGCAGTTTAGTGGTGGTAGTAGTAGGGGTGATGGTAATGATAGCAGTTTAGTGGTGGTAGTAGTAGGGGTGATGGTAATGATAGCAGTTTAGTGGTGGTAGTAGTAGGGGTGATGGTAATGATAGCAGTTTAGTGGTGGCATTAGGGGTGATGGTAATGATAGCATTTTAGTGGTGGTAGTAGGGGTGATGGTAATGATAGCAGTTTAGTCATGGTAGTAGGGGTGATGGTAATCATAGCAGTTTAGTGGTGGTAGTAGGGGTGATGGTAATGATAGCAGTTTAGTGGTGGTAGTAGGGGTGATGGTAATGATAGCAGTTTAGTGGTGGTAGTAGTAGGGGTGATGGTAATGATAGCAGTTTAGTGGTGGTAGTAGTAGGGGTGATGGTAATGATAGCAGTTTAGTGGTGGTAGTAGTAGGGGTGATGGTAATGATAGCAGTTTAGTGGTGGCATTAGGGGTGATGGTAATGATAGCAGTTTAGTGGTGGTAGTAGGGGTGATGGTAATGATAGCAGTTTAGTCATGGTAGTAGGGGTGATGGTAATCATAGCAGTTTAGTGGTGGTAGTAGGGGTGATGGTAATGATATCAGTTTAGTGGTGGTAGTAGGGGTGATGGTAATGATAGCAGTTTAGTGGTGGTAGTAGGGATGATGGTAATGATAGCAGTTTAGTGGTGGTAGTAGTAGGGGTGATGGTAATGATAGCAGTTTAGTGGTAGTAGTAGTAGGGGTGATGTTAATGATAACAGTTTAGTGGTAGTAGTAGTAGTGGTGATGGTAATGATAGCAGTTTAGTGGTAGTAGTAGTAGGGGTGATGGTAATGATAGCAGTTTAGTGGTAGTAGTAGGAGTGATGGTAATGATAACTGTTTAGTGGTGGTAGTAGGGGTGGTGGTAATGATAGCAGTTTGGTGGTGGTAGTATTGATTATGGTAATGATAGCAGTTTGGTGGTGGTAGTATTGATTATGGTAATGATAGCAGTTTGGTGGTGGTAGTATTGATTATGGTAATGATAGCAGTTTAGTGGTGGTGTATTGATTATGGTAATGATAGCAGTTTAGTGGTGGTGGTAGTAGGGGTGATGGTAATGATAGCAGTTTAGTGGTGGTGGTAGGGGTGGTGGCAATGATAGCAGTTTAGTGGTGGTAGTATTGATTACGGTAATGATAGCAGTTTAGTGGTGGTAGTATTGATTATTGTAATGATAGTAGTTAGTGGTGGTAGTATTAGTAGTAGTCATGATGGTAGTTGTTGTTCTGATGTAATGGTGGTAGTGTTAGTAGTAGTAATGATGATGTAGTTGTAGTTCTGATGTAATGGTGGTACTGTTAGTAGTAATGATGATGGTAGTTGTAGTTCTGATGTAATGGTGGTAGTAGTAGTAATGATGATGGTAGTTGTAGTTCTGATGTAATATTAGTAGTAGTAGTCATGACAATGGTAGTTGTAGTTCTGATGTCATGGTGGTAGTAGTAGTAATGATGATGGTAGTTGTAGTATTGATGTAATGGTTGTAGTGTTAGT
>NC_088231.1:26640232-26670232 GCF_036934945.1 Oncorhynchus masou masou
CTCTCTCCACTAGACTACGCTCTCTCCACTAGGCTACCTGCCTCTCTCTCCACTAGAGTATGCTCTCTCCACTAGGCTACCTGCCTCTCTCTCCACTAGACTACGCTCTCTCCACTAGGCTACCTGCCTCTCTCTCCACAAGAGTACGCTCTCTCCAATAGGCTACCTGCCTCTCTCTCCACTAGGCTACCTGCCTCTCTCTCCACTAGAGTACGCTCTCTCCACTAGGCTACCTGACTCTCTCTCCACTAGGCTACGCTCTCTCCACTAGGCTACCTGCCTCTCTCTCCACTAGGCTACCTGCCTCTCTCTCCACTAGAGTATGCTCTTTCCACTAGGCTACCTGCCTCTCTCTCCACTACATTATGCTCTCTCCACTGGGCTACCTGCCTCTTTCTCCACTAGGCTACGCTCTCTCAACTAGGCTACCTGCCTCTCTCTCCACTAGACTACGCTCTCTCCACTAGGCTACCTGCCTCTCTGTCCACTAGGATACCTGCCTCTCTCTCCACTAGGCTACCTGCCTCTCTCTCCACTAGGCTACCTGCCTCTCTCTCCACGAGGATACCTGCCTCTCTCTCCACGAGGATACCTGCCTCTCTCTCCACTAGGGTACCTGCCTCTCTCTCCACTAGGCTACCTGCCTCTCTCTCCACTAGGCTACCTGCCCCTCTCTCCACTAGGCTACCTGCCTCTCTCTCCACTAGAGTACGCTCTCTCCACTAGGCTACCTGCCTCTCTCTCCACTAGACTACGCTCTCTCCACTAGGCTACCTGCCTCTCTCTCCACTAGAGTACGCTCTCTCCACTAGGCTACCTGCCTCTCTCTCCACTAGACTACGCTCTCTCCACTAGGATACCTGCCTCTCTGTCCACTAGGATACCTGCCTCTCTCTCCACTAGGCTACCTGCCTCTCTCTCCACTAGGCTACCTGCCTCTCTCTCCACTAGGCTACCTGCCTCTCTCTCCACGAGGATACCTGCCTCTCTCTCCACGAGGATACCTGCCTCTCTCTCCACTAGGGTACCTGCCTCTCTCTCCACTAGGCTACCTGCCTCTCTCTCCACTAGACTATGCTCTCTCCACTAGGCTACCTGCCTCTCTCTCCACTATGCTACGCTCTCTCCACTAGGATACCTGCCTCTCTCTCCACGAGGATACCTGCCTCTCTCTCAACTAGGGTACCTGCCTCTCTCTCCACTAGGCTACCTGCCTCTCTAACCACTAGGCTACCTGCCTCTCTCTCCACTAGGATACCTGCCTCTCTCTCCACTAGGATACCTGCCTCTCTCTCCGCTAGGCTACCTGCCTCTCTCTCCGCTAGGCTACCTGCCTCTCTCTCCACTAGGATACCTGCCTCTCTCTCCACTAGGCTACCTGCCTCTCTCTCCACTAGGCTACCTGCCTCTCTCTCCACTAGGATACCTGCCTCTCTCTCCACGAGGATACCTGCCTCTCTCTCCACGAGGATACCTGCCTCTCTCTCCACTAGAGTACGCTCTCTCCACTAGGCTACCTGCCTCTCTCTCCACTAGAGTACGCTCTCTCCACTAGGCTACCTGCCTCTCTCTCCACTAGACTACGCTCTCTCCACTAGGATACCTGCCTCTCTCTCCACTAGGCTACCTGCCTCTCTCTCCACTAGGCTACCTGCCTCTCTCTCCACTAGGCTACCTGCCTCTCTCTCCACTAGGATACCTGCCTCTCTCTCCACGAGGATACCTGCCTCTCTCTCCACGAGGATACCTGCCTCTCTCTCCACGAGGATACCTGCCTCTCTCTCCACGAGGATACCTGCCTCTCTCTCCACTAGGCTACCTGCCTCTCTCTCCACTAGAGTACGCTCTCTCCACTAGGCTACCTGCCTCTCTCTCCACTAGGCTACCTGCCTCTCTCTCCACTAGGCTACCTGCCTCTCTCTCCACTAGGCTACCTGCCTCTCTCTCCACTAGGCTACCTGCCTCTCTAACCACTAGGCTACCTGCCTCTCTAACCACTAGGCTACCTGCCTCTCTCTCCACTAGGATACCTGCCTCTCTCTCCACTAGGATACCTGCCTCTCTCTCCGCTAGGCTACCTGCCTCTCTCCGCTAGGCTACCTGCCTCTCTCTCTCCACTAGGATACCTGCCTCTCTCTCCGCTAGGCTACCTGCCTCTCTCTCCACTAGGATACCTGCCTCTCTAACCACTAGGATACCTGCCTCTCTCTCCACTAGGCTACCTGCCTCTCTCTCCACTAGGCTACCTGCCTCTCTCTCCACTAGGCTACCTGCCTCTCTCTCCACGAGGATACCTGCCTCTCTCTCCACGAGGATACCTGCCTCTCTCTCCACTAGGGTACCTGCCTCTCTCTCCACTAGGCTACCTGCCTCTCTCTCCACTAGACTACGCTCTCTCCACTAGGCTACCTGCCTCTCTCTCCACTATGCTACGCTCTCTCCACTAGGATACCTGCCTCTCTCTCCACGAGGATACCTGCCTCTCTCTCCACTAGGGTACCTGCCTCTCTCTCCACTAGGCTACCTGCCTCTCTCTCCACTAGACTACGCTCTCTCCACTAGGCTACCTGCCTCTCTCTCTCCACTGTGCTACGCTCTCTCCACTAGGATACCTGCCTCTCTCTCCACTAGGCTACCTGCCTCTCTCTCCACTAGGCTACCTGCCTCTCTCTCCACTAGGCTACCTGCCTCTCTAACCACTAGGCTACCTGCCTCTCTAACCACTAGGCTACCTGCCTCTCTCTCCACTAGGATACCTGCCTCTCTCTCCACTAGGATACCTGCCTCTCTCTCCGCTAGGCTACCTGCCTCTCTCTCCGCTAGGCTACCTGCCTCTCTCTCCACTAGGATACCTGCCTCTCTCTCCGCTAGTCTACCTGCCTCTCTCTCCACTAGGGTACCTGCCTCTCTCTCCACTAGGCTACCTGCCTCTCTCTCCACTAGACTACGCTCTCTCCACTAGGCTACCTGCCTCTCTCTCCACTATGCTACGCTCTCTCCACTAGGATACCTGCCTCTCTCTCCACGAGGATACCTGCCTCTCTCTCCACTAGGGTACCTGCCTCTCTCTCCACTAGGCTACCTGCCTCTCTCTCCACTAGACTACGCTCTCTCCACTAGGCTACCTGCCTCTCTCTCCACTGTGCTACGCTCTCTCCACTAGGATACCTGCCTCTCTCTCCACTAGGCTACCTGCCTCTCTCTCCACTAGGCTACCTGCCTCTCTCTCCACTAGGCTACCTGCCTCTCTAACCACTAGGCTACCTGCCTCTCTAACCACTAGGCTACCTGCCTCTCTCTCCACTAGGATACCTGCCTCTCTCTCCACTAGGATACCTGCCTCTCTCTCCGCTAGGCTACCTGCCTCTCTCTCCGCTAGGCTACCTGCCTCTCTCTCCACTAGGATACCTGCCTCTCTCTCCGCTAGTCTACCTGCCTCTCTCTCCGCTAGGCTACCTGCCTCTCTCTCCACTAGGCTACCTGCCTCTCTCTCCACTAGGATACCTGCTTCTCTCTCCACTAGGCTACCTGCCTCTCTCTCCACTAGGCTACCTGCCTCTCTCTCCACTAGGCTACCTGCCTCTCTCTCCACTAGAGTACGCTCTCTCCACTAGGCTACCTGCCTCTCTCTCCACTAGACTACGCTCTCTCCACTAGGCTACCTGCCTCTCTCTCCACTAGAGTACGCTCTCTCCACTAGGCTACCTGCCTCTCTCTCCACTAGAGTACGCTCTCTCCACTAGGCTACCTGCCTCTCTCTCCACTAGACTACGCTCTCTCCACTAGGATACCTGCCTCTCTCTCCACTAGGCTACCTGCCTCTCTCTCCACTAGGCTACCTGCCTCTCTCTCCACTAGGCTACCTGCCTCTCTCTCCACTAGGATACCTGCCTCTCTCTCCACGAGGATACCTGTCTCTCTCTCCACGAGGATACCTGCCTCTCTCTCCACGAGGATACCTGCCTCTCTCTCCACGAGGATACCTGCCTCTCTCTCCACTAGGCTACCTGCCTCTCTCTCCACTAGGCTACCTGCCTCTCTCTCCACTAGACTACGCTCTCTCCACTAGGCTACCTGCCTCTCTCTCCACTAGAGTACGCTCTCTCCACTAGGCTACCTGCCTCTCTCTCCACTAGGCTACCTGCCTCTCTCTCCACTAGGCTACCTGCCTCTCTCTCCACTAGGCTACCTGCCTCTCTAACCACTAGGCTACCTGCCTCTCTAACCACTAGGCTACCTGCCTCTCTCTCCACTAGGATACCTGCCTCTCTCTCCACTAGGATACCTGCCTCTCTCTCCGCTAGGCTACCTGCCTCTCTCTCCGCTAGGCTACCTGCCTCTCTCTCCACTAGGATACCTGCCTCTCTCTCCGCTAGGCTACCTGCCTCTCTCTCCACTAGGCTACCTGCCTCTCTCTCCGCTAGGATTCCTGCCTCTCTCTCCGCTAGGCTACCTGCCTATCTCTCCACTAGTATACCTGCCTCTCTCTCCACTAGGCTACCTGCCTCTTTCTCCACTAGGCTACCTGCCTCTCTCTCCACTAGGCTACCTGCCTCTCTCTCCACTAGGCTACCTGCCTCTCTCTCCGCTAGGATTCCTGCCTCTCTCTCCGCTAGGCTACCTGCCTATCTCTCCACTAGTATACCTGCCTCTCTCTCCACTAGGCTACCTGCCTCTTCTCCACTAGGCTACCTGCCTCTCTCCACTAGGCTACCTGCCTCTCTCTCCACTAGGCTACCTGCCCTCTCTCCACTAGGCTACCTGCCTCTCTCTCCACTAGGATACCTGCCTCTCTCTCCACTAGGCTACCTGCCTCTCTCTCCACTAGGCTACCTGCCTCTCTCTCCACTAGACTACCTGCCCTCTCTCCACTAGGCTACCTGCCTCTCTCTCCACTAGGATACCTGCCTCTCTCTCCGCTAGGCTACCTGCCTCTCTCTCCACTAGGCTACCTGCCTCTCTCTCCACTAGGCTACCTGCCTCTCTCTCCACTAGGATACCTGCCTCTCTCTCCACTAGGATACCTGCCTCTCTCTCCGCTAGGCTACCTGCCTCTCTCTCCACTAGGCTACCTGCCTCTCTCCGCTAGGCTACCTGCCTCTCTCTCCACTAGGCTACCTGCCTCTCTCTCCGCTAGACTACCTGCCTCTCTCTCCACTAGGCTACCTGCCTCTCTCTCCACTAGGATACCTGCCTCTCTCTCCGCTAGTCTACCTGCCTCTCTCTCCACTAGGCTACCTGCCTCTTTCTCCACTAGGCTACCTGCCTCTCTCTCCACTAGGCTACCTGCCTCTCTCTCCACTAGGATACCTGCCTCTCTCTCCGCTAGGCTACCTGCCTCTCTCTCCACTAGGCTACCTGCCTCTCTCTCCGCTAGGCTACCTGCCTCTCTCTCTCCACTAGGCTACCTGCCTCTCTCTCCACTAGGCTACCTGCCTCTCTCTCCGCTAGGCTACCTGCCTCTCTCTCCACTAGGCTACCTGCCTCTCTCTCCACTATGCTACCTGCCTCTCTCTCCACTAGGATACCTGCCTCTCTCTCCACTAGGCTACCTGCCTCTCTCTCCACTAGGCTACCTGCATCTCTCTCCACTAGGATACCTGCCTCTCTCTCCACTAAGCTACCTGCCTCTCTCTCCACTAGGATTCCTGCCTCTCTCTCCACTAGGCTACCTGCCTCTCTCTTCACTAGGATACCTGCCTCTCTCTCCACTAGGCTACCTGCCTCTCTCTCCACTAGGATACCTGCCTCTCTCTCCACTAAGCTATCTGCCTCTCTCTCCACTAGGCTACCTGCCTCTCTCTCCACTAGGCTACCTGCCTCTCTAACCACTAGGCTACCTGCCTCTCTCTCCACTAGGCTACCTGCCTCTCTCTCCACTATGCTACCTGCCTCTCTCTCCACTAGGATACCTGCCTCTCTCTCCACTAGGCTACCTGCCTCTCTCTCCACTAGGCTACCTGCCTCTCTCTCCACTAGGCTACCTGCCTCTCTAACCACTAGGCTACCTGCCTCTCTCTCCACTAGGCTACCTGCCTCTCTCTCCACTAGGCTACCTGCCTCTCTCTCCACTAGGCTACCTGCCTCTCTCTCCACTAGGCTACCTGCCTCTCTCTCCACTAGGCTACCTGCCTCTCTCTCCACTAGGCTACCTGCCTCTCTAACCACTAGCTCTACCTGGCGCCCCAAAATAAGGTCTTTATGGATGACCCCCTACAACAGGCCAGTGGAGAGAGAGGCACCTCATTGGTGTAACAACAGGCAAGTGGAGAGAGAGGCACCTCATTGGTGTAACAACAGGCCAGTGGAGAGAGAGGCAGCTCATTGGTGTAACAACAGGCAAATGGAGAGAGAGGCACCTCATTGGTGTAACAACATGCAAATGGAGAGAGAGGCACCACATTGGTGTAACAACAGGCCAGTGGAGAGAGAGGCAGCTCATTGGTGTAACAACAGGCCAGTGGAGAGAGAGGCACCTCATTGGTGTAACAACAGGCAAGTGGAGAGAGAGGCACCTCATTGGTGTAACAACAGGCCAGTGGAGAGAGAGGCAGCTCATTGGTGTAACAACAGGCAAATGGAGAGAGAGGCACCTCATTGGTGTAACAACATGCAAATGGAGAGAGAGGCACCACATTGGTGTAACAAAAGGCCAGTGGAGAGAGAGGCAGCTCATTGGTGTAACAACAGGCCAGTGGAGAGAGAGGCACCTCATTGGTGTAACAACAGGCAAGTGGAGAGAGAGGCACCTCATTGGTGTAACAACAGGCCAGTGGAGAGAGAGGCAGCTCATTGGTGTAACAACAGGCAAATGGAGAGAGAGGCACCTCATTGGTGTAACAACATGCAAATGGAGAGAGAGGCACCACATTGGTGTAACAACAGGCCAGTGGAGAGAGAGGCACCTCATTGGTGTAACAACAGGCCAGTGGAGAGAGAGGCACCTCATTGGTGTAACAACAGGCCAGTGGAGAGAGAGGCACCTCATTGGTGTAACAACAGGCCAGTGGAGAGAGAGGCACCTCATTGGTGTAAATACAGGCCAGTGGAGAGAGAGGCACCTCATTGGTGTAACAACAGGCCAGTGGAGAGAGAGGCACCTCATTGGTTTAACAAAAGACGACAGCAACAGTTTCACACTTTAACCAGAACCTTCACCGTAACTCAGTTACCACGGAAACTCTGTCGGTAAACAGATCGCATTCTCTCATTACGCGCAAATCCCGAAGCGCGGAGAAAACCTAAATATAATATCCCTCCGCCTCCTCCTGTACTAGCCGCTCTCTCATTTCCGTGAAAAATGTTCATAATTTGAATGATTATTCTCAGGGACTGTATGTAGGAGGAGATCATAGACAGTATTATGTTGTTGTAATAATATTAAATCTGCTATAGACAGACTGGACACACACACAGAGAACACACAGGACACACACACAGAGAACACACAGGACACACGGAGGACACACACGCACACACACACAGGACACACACACAGAGAACACACAGGACACACGGAGGACACACACGCACACACACACAGGACACACACACAGAGAACACACAGGACACACGGAGGACACACACAGGACACAAGACAGGAGCAGAGAGGACAATATCATTATTTCCTGGGGGAGAAAAGCGATTAGTGATCAGGTGACATGGTTTTGAAATGTGACGGTACTGGGAAGGAGGTTCTATGAGAAATATTACAGGAAAGAACGAACTGGGTGTGTTGAGGGGGAGGAGTGTACATCCATGTGTGTGTGTGTTGAGGGGGAGGAGTGTACATCCATGTGTGTGTGTTGAGGGGGGAGGAGTGTACATCCATGTGTGTGTGTGTTGGGGGAGGAGTGTACATCCATGTGTGTGTGTGTTGATGGGGAGGAGTGTACATCCATTTGTGTGTGTGTTGAGGGGGAGGAGTGTACATCCATGTGTGTGTGTGTTGAGGGGGAGGAGTGTACATCCATTTGTGTGTGTGTGTTGAGGGGGAGGAGTGTACATCCATGTGTGTGTGTGTTGAGGGGAGGAGTGTACATCCATGTGTGTGTGTGTTGAGGGGAGGAGTGTACATCCATGTGTGTGTGTGTTGAGGGGGAGGAGTGTACATCCATGTGTGTGTGTGTTGAGGGGAGGAGTGTACATCCATGTGTGTGTGTGTTGAGGGGAGGAGTGTACATCCATGTGTGTGTGTGTTGAGGGGAGGAGTGTACATCCATGTGTGTGTGTGTTGAGGGGAGGAGTGTACATCCATGTGTGTGTGTGTTGAGGGGAGGAGTGTACATCCATGTGTGTGTGTGTTGAGGGGGGAGGAGTGTACATCCATGTGTGTGTGTGTTGAGGGGAGGAGTGTACATCCATGTGTGTGTGTGTGTTGAGGGGGAGGAGTGTACATCCATGTGTGTGTGTGTTGAGGGGAGGAGTGTACATCCATGTGTGTGTGTGTTGAGGGGGAGGAGTGTACATCCATGTGTGTGTGTGTTGAGGGGAGGAGTGTACATCCATGTGTGTGTGTGTTGAGGGGGAGGAGTGTACATCCATGTGTGTGTGTGTTGAGGGGGAGGGAGTGTACATCCATGTGTGTGTGTGTTGAGGGGGAGGAGTGTACATCCATGTGTGTGTGTGTTGAGGGGGAGGAGTGTACATCCATGTGTGTGTGTGTTGAGGGGGAGGAGTGTACATCCATGTGTGTGTGTGTTGAGGGGGAGGAGTGTACATCCATGTGTGTGTGTTGAGGGGAGGAGTGTACATCCATGTGTGTGTGTGTTTCTCTGTGTGTGTGTTTCTCTGTGTGTGTTTCTCTGTGTGTGTGTTTCTCTGTGTGTGTTTCTCTGTGTGTGTTTCTCTGTGTGTGTTTCTCTGTGTGTGTTTCTCTGTGTGTGTGTTTCTCTGTGTGTGTTTCTCTGTGCGTGTTTCTCTCTGTGTGTGTTTGTCTGTGTGTGTGTTTCTCCGTGTGTGTTTCTCTGTGTGTTTCTCTGTGTGTGTTTCTCTGTTTGTGTTTCTCTGTGTGTGTTTCTCTGTGTGTGTTTCTCTGTGTGTGTTTCTCTGTGTGTGTTTCTCTGTGTGTGTGTTTCTCTGTGTGTGTGTTTCTCTGTGTGTGTTTCTCTGTGTGTGTTTCTCTGTGTGTGTTTCTCTGTGTGTGTTTCTCTGTGTGTGTTTCTCTGTGTGTGTGTTTCTCTGTGTGTGTTTCTCTCTGTGTGTGTTTGTCTGTGTGTGTGTTTCTCTGTGTGTGTTTCTCTGTGTGTTTCTCTGTGTGTGTTTCTCTGTGTGTGTTTCTCTGTGTGTGTTTCTCTCTGTGTGTGTTTGTCTGTGTGTGTGTTTCTCCGTGTGTGTTTCTCTGTGTGTTTCTCTGTGTGTGTTTCTCTGTTTGTGTTTCTCTGTGTGTGTTTCTCTGTGTGTGTTTCTCTGTGTGTGTTTCTCTGTGTGTGTTTCTCTGTGTGTGTGTTTCTCTGTGTGTGTGTTTCTCTGTGTGTGTTTTTCTGTGTGTGTTTCTCTGTGTGTGTTTCTCTGTGTGTGTTTCTCTGTGTGTGTTTCTCTGTGTGTGTGTTTCTCTGTGTGTGTTTCTCTGTGTGTGTTTCTCTGTGTGTGTTTCTCTGTGTGTGTTACTCTCTGTGTGTTTCATGTCCTTAAGGACCCCCTCTCTCTCATGAATAAACATGTTACAAACTAGATGATCAGAGCGACGCGGTGATGTGTAGTAATCTGCTACCAGAAACAAAACGATCCCCAGGGACACTTCCTGTCTTCCACTCTCACTTCCTGTCGTTTGGGATGCGCCCAAGCCTGTCTGGCGTCTCATGTCATTCACAGCAGAGTCTCAAGGCCACACAGGCCGCTAGCTAACAAGAGGATGAATAGAAATTAACACAAATTAACATGAACGTTCCCATTTCTAAAAACCTGTCTCATTGTCCATCCTGCATTTGATTGCAACCATACAGTGAGGGGAAAAAGTATTTGATCCCCTGCTGATTTTCTACGTTGCCCACTGACAAAGAAATGATCCGTCTGTAATTTTAATGGTGGGTTCATTTGAACATTGACAGAATAACATGCACAAAAAATCCAGAAAAACTCATATCAAAAATGTTATAAATTGATTTGCATTTTAATGAGGGAAATAAGTATTTGACCCCCTCTTAATCAGAAAGATGTCTGGCTCCCAGGTGCCTTTTACACAGGTAACGAGCTGAGATTAGGAGCACACTCTTAAAGGGAGTGCTCCTAATCTCAGTTTGTTACCTGTATAAAAGACACCTGTCCACAGAAGCAATCAATCAATCCGATTCCAAACTCTCCACCATGGCCAAGACCAAAGAGCTCTCCAAGAATGTCAGGGACAAGATTGTAGACCTACACAAGGCTGGAATGGGCTACAAGACCATCGCCAAGCAGCTTGGTGAGAAGGTGACAACAGTTGGTGCAATTATTTGCAAATGGAAGAAACACAAAAGAACTGTCAATCAACCTCGGCCTGGGGCTCCATGCAAGATCTCACCTCGTGGAGTTGCAATGATCATGAGAACGGTGAGGAATCAGCCCAGAACTACACGGGAGGAGCTTGTCAATGATCTCAAGGCAGCTGGGACCATAGTCACCAGGAAAACAATTGGTAACACACTACGCCACGAAGGACTGAAATCCTGCAGCACCCGCAAGGTCCCCCTGCTCAAGAAAGCACATATACATGCCCATCTGAAGTTTGCCAATGAACATCTGAATGATTCAGAGGACAACTGGGTCAAAGTGTTGTGGTCAGATGACACCAAAATGTAGCTCTTTGTTATCAACTCAACTCGCTGTGTTTGGAGGAGGAGGAATGCTGCCTCTGACCCTAAGATCACCATCCCCACCGTCAAACATGGAGGTGGAAACATTATGCTTTGGGTGTGTTTTTCTGCTAAGGGGACAGGACAACTTCATCGCATCAAAGGGCCGATGGACGGGGCCATGTACCTTCCCTCAGCCAGGGCATTGAAAATGGGTCGTGGATGGGTATTCCACATGAAAATGACCCAAAACACACGGCCAAGGCAACAAAGGAGTGGCTCAAGAAGAAGAACATTAAGGTCCTGGAGTGGCCTAGCCAGTCTCCAGACCTTGATCCCATAGAAAATCTGTGGAGGGAGCTGAAGGTTCGAGTTGCCAAACGTCAGCCTCGAAACCTTAATGACTTGGAGAAGATCTGCAAGGAGGAGTGGGACAAAATCCCTTCTGAGATGTGTGCAAACCTGGTGGCCAACTACGAGAAACGTCTGACCTCTGATTGACAACAAGGGTTTTGCCACCAAGTACTAAGTCATGTTTTGCAGAGGGGTCAAATACTTATTTCTGTCATTAAAATGCAAATCAATTTATAACATTTTTGACGTGTTTTTTCTGGATGTTTTTGTTGATATTCTGTCTCTCACTGTTTAAATAACCCTTATCATTAAAATTATAGACTGATCATTTGTTCCCTCACTGTAAGAACATGAATGTCTGTTACAATGATTGACTTGGGCTCTAAGCCTGATAACCATCTCAATAGAAATCCAGAGTCCATAGAATCTACAGTCCATAGAATCCACAGGATCCATAGAATCCACAGAGTCCATAGAATCTATAGAATCCATAGAGTCCATAGAATCCACAGTCCATAGAATCCACAGTTCATAGAATCCATAGAGTCCATAGAATCCTGATGACCAATAGAAATTCAGAGTCCATAGAATCCATAGAATCCTGATAACCAATAGAAATCCAGAGTCCATAGAATCCATAGAATCCATAGAATCTAGAATCTAGAATCTTATTCTAACTAGGAACATCGTCCTGTAATTCCAATCTAAATTGCATTTAATTCACAAGAGAAAGGAGGTCTGTTCTTGGGTCCTAAACACTAGAAACCCACCTAAACAGAGTCCAAGGTCAGATCCATAGGTCACATTAATCCCTGTGTCTTAGTGCCACTGTTCTGGTGTCATTACAGCCATCTGATGGTGGAGACATGGGAAAGGCCAGACCGTTTCATCTTATCACATTGTCTTAGTGCCACTGTTCTGGTGTCATTACAGCCATCTGATGGTGGAGACATGGGAAAGGCCAGACCGTTTCATCATATCACATTGTCTTAGTGCCACTGTTCTGGTGTCATTACAGCCATCTGATGATGGAGACATGGGAAAGGCCAGACCGTTTCATCATATCACATTGTCTTAGTGCCACTGTTCTGGTGTCATTACAGCCATCTGATGGTGGAGACATGGGAAAGGCCAGACCGTTTCATCATATCACATTGTCTTAGTGCCACTGTTCTGGTGTCATTACAGCCATCTGATGGTGGAGACATGGGAAAGGCCAGACCGTTTCATCTTATCACATTGTCTTAGTGCCACTGTTCTGGTGTCATTACAGCCATCTGATGGTGGAGACATGGGAAAGGCCAGACCGTTTCATCATATCACATTGTCTTAGTGCCACTGTTCTGGTGTCATTACAGCCATCTGATGGTGGAGACACGGAAAGGCCAGACCGTTTCATCTTATCACATTGTCTTAGTGCCACTGTTCTGGTGTCATTACAGCCATCTGATGGTGGAGACACGGGAAAGGCCAGACCGTTTCATCATATCACATTGTCTTAGTGCCACTGTTCTGGTGTCATTACAGCCATCTGATGGTGGAGACACGGGAAAGGCCAGACCGTTTCATCTTATCACATTGTCTTAGTGCCACTGTTCTGGTGTCATTACAGCCATCTGATGGTGGAGACATGGGAAAGGCCAGACCGTTTCATCATATCACATTGTCTTAGTGCCACTGTTCTGGTGTCATTACAGCCATCTGATGGTGGAGACATGGGAAAGGCCAGACCGTTTCATCATATCACATTGTCTTAGTGCCACTGTTCTGGTGTCATTACAGCCATCTGATGGTGGAGACATGGGAAAGGCCAGACCGTTTCATCATATCACATTGTCTTAGTGCCACTGTTCTGGTGTCATTACAGCCATCTGATGGTGGAGACACGGGAAAGGCCAGACCGTTTCATCTTATCACATTGTCTTAGTGCCACTGTTCTGGTGTCATTACAGCCATCTGATGGTGGAGACACGGGAAAGGCCAGACCGTTTCATCATATCACATTGTCTTAGTGCCACTGTTCTGGTGTCATTACAGCCATCTGATGGTGGAGACACGGGAAAGGCCAGACCGTTTCATCTTATCACATTGTCTTAGTGCCACTGTTCTGGTGTCATTACAGCCATCTGATGGTGGAGACATGGGAAAGGCCAGACCGTTTCATCATATCACATTGTCTTAGTGCCACTGTTCTGGTGTCATTACAGCCATCTGATGGTGGAGACATGGGAAAGGCCAGACCGTTTCATCATATCACATTGTCTTAGTGCCACTGTTCTGGTGTCATTACAGCCATCTGATGGTGGAGACATGGGAAAGGCCAGACCGTTTCATCATATCACATTGTCTTAGTGCCACTGTTCTGGTGTCATTACAGCCATCTGATGGTGGAGACACGGGAAAGGCCAGACCGTTTCATCATATCACATTGTCTTAGTGCCACTGTTCTGGTGTCATTACAGCCATCTGATGGTGGAGACATGGGAAAGGCCAGACCGTTTCATCATATCACATTGTCTTAGTGCCACTGTTCTGGTGTCATTACAGCCATCTGATGGTGGAGACACGGGAAAGGCCAGACCGTTTCATCATATCACATTGTCTTAGTGCCACTGTTCTGGTGTCATTACAGCCATCTGATGGTGGAGACATGGGAAAGGCCAGACCGTTTCATCTTATCACATTGTCTTAGTGCCACTGTTCTGGTGTCATTACAGCCATCTGATGGTGGAGACATGGGAAAGGCCAGACCGTTTCATCTTATCACATTGTCTTAGTGCCACTGTTCTGGTGTCATTACAGCCATCTGATGGTGGAGACATGGGAAAGGCCAGACCGTTTCATCATATCACATTGTCTTAGTGCCACTGTTCTGGTGTCATTACAGCCATCTGATGGTGGAGACACGGGAAAGGCCAGACCGTTTCATCATATCACATTGTCTTAGTGCCACTGTTCTGGTGTCATTACAGCCATCTGATGGTGGAGACATGGGAAAGGCCAGACCGTTTCATCATATCACATTGTCTTAGTGCCACTGTTCTGGTGTCATTACAGCCATCTGATGGTGGAGACATGGGAAAGGCCAGACCGTTTCATCATATCACATTGTCTTAGTGCCACTGTTCTGGTGTCATTACAGCCATCTGATGGTGGAGACATGGGAAAGGCCAGACCGTTTCATCATATCACATTGTCTTAGTGCCACTGTTCTGGTGTCATTACAGCCATCTGATGGTGGAGACACGGGAAAGGCCAGACCGTTTCATCTTATCACATTGTCTTAGTGCCACTGTTCTGGTGTCATTACAGCCATCTGATGGTGGAGACATGGGAAAGGCCAGACCGTTTCATCTTATCACATTGTCTTAGTGCCACTGTTCTGGTGTCATTACAGCCATCTGATGGTGGAGACATGGGAAAGGCCAGACCGTTTCATCATATCACATTGTCTTAGTGCCACTGTTCTGGTGTCATTACAGCCATCTGATGGTGGAGACACGGGAAAGGCCAGACCGTTTCATCATATCACATTGTCTTAGTGCCATTGTTCTGGTGTCATTACAGCCATCTGATGGTGGAGACATGGGAAAGGCCAGACCGTTTCATCATATCACATTGTCTTAGTGCCACTGTTCTGGTGTCATTACAGCCATCTGATGGTGGAGACATGGGAAAGGCCAGACCGTTTCATCATATCACATTGTCTTAGTGCCACTGTTCTGGTGTCATTACAGCCATCTGATGGTGGAGACATGGGAAAGGCCAGACCGTTTCATCATATCACATTGTCTTAGTGCCACTGTTCTGGTGTCATTACAGCCATCTGATGGTGGAGACACGGGAAAGGCCAGACCTTTTCATCATATCACATTTACATTTCCTGATATGGGGGAAAAAGGGGGAAAAAAGTTTAATGTTGGATTTGTATTCAACTTCTTAAAAAAAACAACGTTCCTAGCTCCTCTGATAGATGTCAGAGTGACAGTGACAGACAGAGAGGACAGGAGATGGAGAGATGAAGAAAGTGAGACAGAGAGAATATCTTTAGCTGATTATCCACTTTCTAATATATATCTCCTTTTTATCACTCGTCTTTATCAGTGGTCTTTATCTCTCGCCTCTCTGTGTGAACGACAGAGGGAGAAATGTCACTCCGTCAGCTTCAGGATCGCTCTCTTTCATCTTCTACCAGATCGGCAGAGAAAGAGGGATGTTTAAAGTCTGTCTGTGCGTGTGTGTGTGTGTGTGTGTGTGTGTGTGTGTGTGTGTGTGTGTGTGTGTGTGTGTGTGTGTGTGTGTGTGTGTGTGTGTGTGTGTGTGTGTGTGTGTGTGTGTGTGTGTGTGTGTGTGTGTGCGTGCGTGCGTGCGTGTGTGCGTGTGTGTGTGTGTGTGTGTGTGTGTGTGCGCACGCGAGATGCGTTGTTAAAAGCCTTAGCATGTCCCTATCCCGGCTAGATCATTTTGAAAAACGCAGAACAGTTTTAGTCAAATAGTTTGTGTGTCAGAATCCAAATGGAATGAAATCTACCTGGCATGGCGTAAAGACTTAAATGTGAAATATGACGGAGGAGGTGTTTTTTTCTATTTGAGAGATGGATAGGAGGATAAAGTATCTGAGGAGAGGAAGTCTTCCTTTTTCTTCATCCCTCGTTTCCAGGTTTCTAAAACACACACCTATCCCTCGTTTCCAGGTTTCTAAAACACACACCTATCCCTCGTTTCCAGGTTTCTAAAACACACACCTATCCCTCGTTTCCAGGTTTCCAGGTTTCTAAAACACACACCTATCCCTCGTTTCCAGGTTTCTAAAACACACACCTATCCCTCGTTTCCAGGTTTCTAAAACACACACCTATCCCTCGTTTCCAGGTTTCTAAAACACACACCTATCCCTCGTTTCCAGGTTTCTAAAACACACACCTATCCCTCGTTTCCAGGTTTCTAAAACACACACCTATCCCTCGTTTCCAGGTTTCTAAAACACGCACCCATCCCTCCTTCTGTTCGCCCCAGTTTTCTTTCGGCGTCTCAGTTTTTCCGACTCAGGTGGGATTATTGTCTGAGACGAAGTGGGGGATGTTATTCATCTATATACGAGCCCTGTCGTGTGTGTGTGTGTGCTTGCGTGCGTGTTTTCAATCTAACTATGAGCCCTATCACTGGCCTGGATTTAGTGTGAAACCTGGGAGAGATGGAGGACTTGGGTCAGTCCACAGCTCAAGACATAACCCCTTGAAACCTGAGAGAGATGGAGAACTTGGGTCTGTCCACAGCTCAAGACATAACCCCTTGAAACCTGGGAGAGATGGAGGACTTGGGTCTGTCCACAGCTCAAGACATAACCCCTTGAAACCTGGGAGAGATGGAGGACTTGGGTCTGTCCACAGCTCAAGACATAACCCCTTGAAACCTGGGAGAGATGGAGGACTTGGGTCTGTCCACAGCTACAGACATAACCCCTTGAAACCTGGGAGAGATGGAGGACTTGGGTCTGTCCACAGCTACAGACATAACCCCTTGAAACCTGGGAGAGATGGAGGACTTGGGTCTGTCCACAGCTACAGACATAACCCCTTGAAACCTGGGAGAGATGGAGGACTTGGGTCTGTCCACGGCTACAGACATAACCCCTTGAAACCTGGGAGAGATGGAGAACTTGGGTCTGTCCACAGCTCAAGATATAACCCCTTGAAACCTGGGGGAGATGGAGGACTTGGGTCTGTCCACGGCTCAAGATATAACCCCTTGAAACCTGGGAGAGATGGAGAACTTGGGTCTGTCCACAGCTCAAGATATAACCCCTTGAAACCTGGGAGAGATGGAGAACTTGGGTCTGTCCACAGCTCAAGATATAACCCCTTGAAACCTGGGGGAGATGGAGGACTTGGGTCTGTCCACAGCTCAAGATATAACCCCTTGCCATTGAATAGAACACTTGTATGTGAAGGACATGTGGTGGTATTGGTGTTAATGACATGTGGTGGTATTGACATGTGGTGGTATTGGTGGTATTGAGATGTGGTGGTATTGACATGTGGTGGTATTGGTGGTTATGACATGTGGTGGTATTGGTGGTATTGACATGTGGTGGTATTGGCATGTGGTGGTATTGGTGGTATTGACATGTGGTGGTATTGGTGGTAATGACAAGTGGTGGTATTGACATGTGGTGGTATTGACATGTGGTATTGACATGTGGTGGTATTGACATGTGGTGGTATTGACATGTGGTGGTATTGGTGGTATTGACATGTGGTGGTATTGGTGGTAATGACAAGTGGTGGTATTGACATGTGGTGGTATTGACATGTGGTGGTATTGACATGTGGTGGTATTGACATGTGGTGGTATTGACATGTGGTGGTAATGACATGTGGTGGTAATGACATGTGGTGGTATTGGTGGTAATGACATGTGGTGGTATTGACATGTGGTGGTATTGACATGTGGTGGTATTGACATGTGGTGGTATTGACATGTGGTGGTATTGACATGTGGTGGTATTGGTGGTAATGACATGTGGTGGTAATGACATGTGGTGGTATTGACATGTGGTGGAATTGACATGTGGTGGTAATGACATGTGGTGGTATTGGTGGTAATGACATGTGGTGGTATTGACATGTGGTGGTATTGACATGTGGTGGTATTGACATGTGGTGGTATTGACATGTGGTGGTATTGGTGTGAGAATGACATATAAGAGATGAGCCTGTAGAAATTAACAGTAATTTCAAGGCTGCTTTATACACACACACACACACACACACACACACACACACACACACACACACACACACACACACACACACACACACACACACACACAACACACACACAGAGTCGTTGTAGATGCTCCTCACTCTGCATAATAATAATTTTATGTCTGTCTGATTATTGTGCAGAGTGTGACTGTGTGGTGTGTGTGTGTGTGTGCGTCTCTTCTCGTGTGTGTGTATGTGTCTGGCATGTTTGTGCGTTTGCCAAGGGTCTGTTATTTGTAAAGTTACAGTTGACTAGTCAGAACAGATCAAAATTAATGACGTTCCCTGCCGAGCTTCACACACTCCGACGGCTGACTGACGAGCCTCCAGCGGCCACACACACACATACCTGGCAGACTCTGTTTCAATTAGCATTTTTATTAAGGGGAGAGCCGAGGAGCAGGGGGGAGAGGAGACCAGAGGGCGAGGGGGAGGAGGCGGGGTTGTGTGTCTGCATGTGTTTTGAGTGACATAAGAGGGAGCTGTTCTTATCAAAGCCTGAACCAGAAGGAGACTCAGGAGATCAGACAAAGAGGGGTGATTGACTGCTGAAAAAAGAGTGGAAAGGGAAAAGCCTAAAGGAGAGAGAGGGGTAGAAAGGTGGAGAATGTTGGTGTGGAATTGTTTTATGTGTGTGTGGTACAAGAGGGCTTGCACCTGGCTGTTCTAGAGATGGAACACATTCTCTATCTCTCTCACTCACACACTCTCTGCCTTCCTCTACTCTCCTCCCCTCCCCTCTCTATCTCTCTCACCCACACACTCTCTGCCTTCCTCTACTCTCCTCCCCTCCCCTCTCTATCTCTCTCACTCACACACTCTCTGCCTTCATTTCCTCTACTCTTCTCCCCTCCCCTCTCTATCGCTCTCACTCACACACTCTGCCTTCATTTCCTCCCCTCTCCTCTCCATCTCTCTCACTCACACACTCTCTGCCTTCATTTCCTCTCCTCCCCTCTCTATCACTCTCACTCACACACTCTCTGCCTTCATTTCCTCTCCTCCCCTCTCTATCTCTCTCACTCACACACTCTCTGCCTTCATTTCCTCTTCTCTCCTCGCCTCGCCTCGCCTCTCCTCTCATCTCCTCTCCTCTCCCCCCTCCCCTCTCCTCTCCTCTCCTCTCCTCTCCTATCCTCTACTCTCCTCTCCCTCCCCTCTCCTCCCTCTCTATCTCTCTCACTCACACACTCTCTGCCTTCATTTCCTCTTCTATCCTCGCCTCGCCTCGCCTCTCCTCTCATCTCCTCTCCTCTCCTCCACCTCTCCTCTCCTCTCCCCCCTCCCCCTCCCTCTCCTCTCCTCTCCTATCCTCTCCTCTCCTCCCTCCCTCTCCTCCCCCTCCCCTCCCCCTCCCCTCTCCTCTCCTCTCCTCTCCTCTCCTCTCCTCTCCTATCCTCTACTCTCCTCTCCTCTCCTCTCCTCTCCTCTCCTATCCTCTCCTCTCCTCTCCTCTCCTCTCCTCCCCTCTCCTCTCCTATCCTCTACTCTACTCTCCTCTCCTCTCCTCTCCTCCCCTCTCCTCTCTATATCTCTCTTGCTGCGTATGTTAATTCGTCTTCAGTCTATCGGGTGAAT
Organism: Oncorhynchus masou masou; assembly: GCF_036934945.1. NCBI lineage: Eukaryota > Metazoa > Chordata > Actinopteri > Salmoniformes > Salmonidae > Oncorhynchus > Oncorhynchus masou. The sequence continues at coordinate 26,659,704 of NC_088231.1, forward strand.
GAACCACAGGGTCACAAATTAAAGCAGACTCTAATTGGACCACTGAAAATAGGCGAGAGAGAACCGGTCTCCTGTCTGAACTTCATAAACGGTGTCATGACTTATTCTGCATCCCACTGCCGCAAATTAGACCCTTCCTGATTTCATTAAGACGGCCTGTTTCAGGGTCTGACTCCTAATGAACTCTCACTCCCTCTCTCTCTCGCGCATATTCTGTCCCTCTCATTCTTTAAAGTATACGGATTGTTGTAGTGGGATATAGGTAGGGCATCTCTCTCTCTTTCTCGCTCTCTGAGAGAGAGAGAGAGAGAGAGAGAGAGAGACCAAGGAGGGCCTACAGCAGCACCTAGATCTTATGCACAGATTCTGTCAGACCTGGGCCCTGACAGTAAATCTCAGTAAGACCAAAATAATGGTGTTCCAAAAAAGGTCCAGTCACCAGGACAACAAATACAAATTCCATCTAGACACTGTTGCCCTACAGCACACAAACAACTATACATACCTTGGCCTAAACATCAGCGCCACAGGTAACTTCCACAAAGCTGTGAACGATCTGAGAGACAAGGCAAGAAGGGCATTCTATGCCATCAAAAGGAACATAAATTTCAACATACCAATTAGGATTTGGCTAAAAATACTTGAATCAGTCATAGAGCCCATTGCCCTTTATGGTTGTGAGGTCTGGGGTCCGCTCACCACTAAATGGGACAAACACCAAATTGAGACTCTGCACGCAGAATTCTGCAAAAATATCCTCAGTGTACAACGTAGAACACCAAATAATGCATGCAGAGCAGAATTAGGCCGATACCCACTAATTATCAAAATCCAGAAAAGAGCAGTTAAATTCTATAACCACCTAAAAGGAAGCGATTCCCAAACCTTCCACAACAAAGCCATCACCTACAGAGAGATGAACCTGGAGAAGAGTCCCCTAAGCAAGCTGGTCCTGGGGCTCTGTTCACAAACACACCCTACAGAGCCCCATGACAGCAGCACAATTAGACCCAACCAAATCATGAGAAAACAAAAAGATAATTACTTGACACATTGGAAAGAATTAACAAAAAAACAGAGCAAACTAGAATGCTATTTGGCCCTACACAGAGAGTACACAGCGGCAGAATACCTGACCACTGTGACTGACCCAAAATTAAGGAAAGCTTTGACTATGTACAGACTCAGCGAGCATAGCCTTGCTATTGAGAAAGGCCGCCGTAGGCAGACATGGCTCTCAGAGAAGACAGGCTATGTGCTCACTGCCCACAAAATGAGGTGGAAACTGAGCTGCACTTCCTAACCTCCTGCCCAATGTATGACCATATTAGAGAGACATATTTCCCTCAGATTACACAGATCCACAAAGAATTCGAAAACAAATCCAATTTTGAAAAACTCCCATATCTACTGGGTGAAATTCCACAGTGTGCCATCAGAGCAGGAAGATTTGTGACCTGTTGCCACGAGAAAAGGGCAACCAGTGAAGAACACACACCATTGTAAATACAACCCATATTTATGCTTATTTATTTTATCTTGTGTCCTTTACCATTTGCACATTGTAAAAACACTGTATATATATATAATATGACATTTGTAATGTCTTTATTGTTTTGAAACTTCTGTATGTGTGACGTCTACTGTTACATTTTATTGTTTATTTCACTTTATATATTATATACCTTACTTGCTTTGGCAATGTTAACACATGTTTCCCATGCCAATAAAGCCCCTTGAATTGAATTGAATTGAGAGAGAGAGAGAGAGAGAGAGAGAGAGAGAGAGAGAGAGAGAGAGAGAGAGATAGAGAGTGGGAGGGGTAGAGAGAGAGAGAGAGAGAGAGAGAGGGTCTGTATAATGTTTACTGTTAATTTGTTATTGTTTATTTCACTTTTGTAAATTAACTATGTCACTTGCTTTGGCAATGTTAACACATGTTTCCCATGCCAATAAAGCCCCTTGAATTGAATTGAGAGAGAGAGAGAGAGAGAGAGAGAGAGAGAGAGAGAGAGAGAGAGAGAGAGGGAGGGAGAAGGGGAGAGAGAGGGAGTCAGAGTGAACATATGTGCTCTGGAACAGGTTGGATACATTCCATAAATGGTCAGGGACTCTGTACTCAATGTGCTCCATGCAGCAGGAGAAAGAAACACAGAGAGAAAGTTAATGGGGAGAGAGGAGGCAGAGAGATACAGAGTATTTCACTACACCCCCAATAACATCTGATAAATATTTATATGTGACTACTACATTTGATTTGATTTGATATGAAATGAAGAGTGCGAGAAAAAGGGAGAGACAGAGAGAGAGAGAGAGAGAGAGAGAGAGGTGTAAGGAGAGAGAGGGATGGAGAGACAGTGTGAGGAGACAGGAAAAGAGAGAGAGAGGGATGGAGAGAGTGTGAGGAGACAGGAAAAGAGAGAGAGAGGGATGGAGAGAGTGTGAGGAGACAGGAAAAGAGAGAGAGAGGGATGGAGAGAGTGTGAGGAGACAGGAAAAGAGAGAGAGGGATGGAGAGAGTGTGAGGAGACAGGAAAAGAGAGAGAGAGGGATGGAGAGAGTGTGAGGAGACAGGAAAAGAGAGAGAGAGGGATGGAGAGACAGTGTGAGGAGACAGGAAAAGAGAGAGAGAGGGATGGAGAGACAGTGTGAGGAGACAGGAAGAGAGAGAGAGGGATGGAGAGACAGTGTGAGGAGACAGGAAAAAGAGAGAGAGGGATGGAGAGAGTGTGAGGAGACAGGAAAGAGAGAGGGAGGGATGGAGAGAGTGTGAGGAGACAGGAAAAAGAGAGAGAGGGATGGAGAGAGTGTGAGGAGACAGGAAAAGAGAGAGAGGAATGGAGAGAGTGTGAGGAGACAGGAAAAGAGAGAGAGAGGGATGGAGAGAGTGTGAGGAGACAGGAAAAGAGAGAGAGGGATGGAGAGAGTGTGAGGAGACAGGAAAAGAGAGAGAGAGGGATGGAGAGAGTGTGGGGAGACAGGAAAAGAGAGAGAGAGGGATGGAGAGAGTGTGAGGAGACAGGAAAAAGAGAGAGAGAGGGATGGAGAGACAGTGTGAGGAGACAGGAAAAAGAGAGAGAGGGATGGAGAGGCAGTGTGAGGAGACAGGAAAAGAGAGAGAGGGGGATGGAGAGAGTGTGAGGAGACAGGAAAAGAGAGAGAGAGGGATGGAGAGAGTGTGAGGAGACAGGAAAAGAGAGAGAGAGGGATGGAGAGAGTGTGAGGAGAGAGAGAATATGTGTGAGAAGGAGGAGAGTCCAGCCCAGAGTTGGCTCAGTCTGCTGATGGTTTAGTTTAGTGTCAGTTTGAGACAGGCTGATTGATGGACTCCCTAGAGGAGCAGGTTGGGCGGTGGAAGGACCCCATAATGAGACCTCCCAACTCGGCTGATTCGTTCACCTTTACAACACAGAGGGTGTGTGTGTGTGTGTGTGTGTGTGTGTGTGTGTGTGTGTGTGTGTGTGTGTGTGTGTGTGTGTGTGTGTGTGTGTGTGTGTGTGTGTGCGTGTGCGTGTGCGTGTGTGTGTGTGTGTGTGCGTGCGTGCGTGTGCGTGTGTCAACGATGGAGAGGGCAGCCCTGTACCCTGATATTAATCATAGAGCCAGTCACTCCCTTGACCCCGTCCCACAATGCATCAGCCGGAGGGCCACAGGTGAGTGAAGGGGCGTGTGATGGAGTGGCCCCTAGAGGCAGAACATTTTTTGGGCTTCTGAAATGGAACCCAATCCCTTATTTGTTGGACAACTGTTCATTATAATGGATAAATGAATAGTTCAGAAATTTGACATATTTCCATGTTTGCTTCCTTAAAATTAGGATTTACTACTTGTTTACTTACCTTGACAGGAGTCTGGCAACAGGAAGTGATCATCCACACTTTGGTTTTGTTAACCTCGCCACTGCAAAAAAAATAAACAACAGTTGCATGTTTCGGTCAACTCCTCTACTTTAGCAAGTACCAAATGTCATCTATAGACTTTCTTCAAAGTCCGTAAACGAATATACACGTGTCAAATCTCCGAACTATTCTGTGGCGTCGAGGTCAGGATCCAGGGAGGCCTGAAGTGATGTTAGATATGTGCCCGAGGGGAAAGAAACAGGGAGTGAGAGAAGGATGATTGAAGGTGAAACGAGGGCGTTTCTCTCTGTACGATCTGTCCATCACAGAGAGATCAAACCTGGAAATGGGACGGAGCTGTCAGGTCCTTTAATCTCTCTTCAATGTCAGAGATGATAGGATCATCATATATATATTAGACTGACAAATAATAGGACTGGGATCCTTTAAATACACACAGACACACACACACACACGCGCGCGCACACACACACGCACACGCGCACACACACACACACGCACACGCGCACACACACACACACGCGCGCACACACACACGCACACACACACACACACACACACGCACACACACACACACGCGCACACACACACACACACACACACACACAACAGAGCGACAGACATGCACCTCATATCCTCTACACGTCTCCATAAATCTACGACTGTTCTTCATTTCTTTCCTCTGTTCCGTCGTTCAACAGCACTGCTCGCTCAGCCACTTCTCTCCCATCCATGTCTCTCTCTCTCTACCTGCTCCTGGTGAAACCCATCCCTCGCTCACGCCTGTTCCGCCCCCCCCTCCATCCATCCACATCTCTCCTTCCTCTCCTCCTCTTCGTCTCCGCTCCACATCTCTCCTTCCTCTCCTCCTCTTCGTCTCCGCTCCACATCTCTCCTTCCTCTCCTCCTCTTCGTCTCCGCTCCACATCTCTCCTTCCTCTCCTCCTCTTCGTCTCCGCTCCACATCTCTCCTTCCTCTCCTCCTCTTCGTCTCCGCTCCACATCTCTCCTTCCTCTCCTCCTCTTCGTCTCCGCTCCACATCTCTCCTTCCTCTCCTCCTCTTCGTCTCTGCTCCACGCCACAGCTCCTTTTTCACACCTATCAGGCTTTTCAGTTGTTCCTCTTCTTATCTCTCCCCAGAAAACCTGCTTTCTGTTTCTTCTGTCTTCTGTTGTTGTCCTCTCCTTGTTTCCCCAGCCGTAACACAAGAAGAAGAAACAACATGAGCTGGAGAAAGAGACAAAGCGAGGGAGGCATGAACTGGAGAAAGAGATACAACGAGGGAGGCATGAGCTGGAGAAAGAGATAAAACGAGGGAGGCATGAACTGGAGAAAGAGACAAAGCGAGGGAGGCATGAACTGGAGAAAGACGAGGGAGGCATGAACTGGAGAAAGAGATAAAACGAGGGAGGCATGAACTGGAGAAAGAGATAAAACGAGGGAGGCATGAACTGGAGAAAGACGAGGGAGGCATGAACTGGAGAAAGAGACAAAGCGAGTGAGGCATGAACTGGAGAAAGAGATAAAACGAGGGAGGCATGAACTGGAGAAAGACGAGGGAGACATGAACTGGAGAAAGAGACAAAGCGAGGGAGGCATGAACTGGAGAAAGACGAGGGAGGCATGAACTGGAGAAAGAGATAAAACGAGGGAGGCGTGAACTGGAGAAAGACGAGGGAGGCATGAACTGGAGAAAGACGAGGGAGGAATGAACTGGAGAAAGAGACAAAGCGAGGGAGGCAAGATCTGGAGAAAGATGAGGGAGGCATGAACTGGAGAATGACGAGGGAGGCATGAACTGGAGAGATATGAGGGAAGCATGAACTGGAGAAAGAGACAAAGCGAGGGAGGCATGAACTGGAGAAAGACGAGGGAGGCATGAACTGGAGAAATAGACAAAGCGAGGGAGGCATAAACTGGAGATAGAGATAAAACGAGGGAGGCATGAACTGGAGAAAGATGAGGGAGGCATGAACTGGAGAAAGACGAGGGAGGAATGAACTGGAGAAAGAGACAAAGCGAGGGAGGCATGAACTGGAGAAAGACGAGGGAGGAATGAACTGGAGAAAGAGACAAAGCGAAGGAGGCAAGATCTGGAGAAAGACGAGGGAGGCATGAACTGGAGAAAGATGAGGGAGGCATGAACTGGAGAAAGACAAGGGAGGCATGAACTGGAGAAAGACGAGGGAGGCATGAACTTGAGAAAGATGAGGGAGGCATGAACTGGAGAAAGATGAGGGAAGCATGAACTGGAGAAAGATGAGGGAGGCATGAACTGGAGAAAGATGAGGGAAGCATGAACTGTAGAAAGATGAGGGAAGCATGAACTGGAGAAAGAGACAAAGCGAGGGAGGCATGAACTGGGGGAAGACAAGGGATGTGAAGAAGAGAGACGAGGAAAAAAAGTGGATGTTTCTTCAAAGGGAAAAGGGGGAAACATCTCCACGGCAACAGCAATGTGAGATCCATTAGTGGAGTAAGAGAGGGGAGAAGTGTCAGCTGGGAATTGTAGTCTTCCCTTGACACACAGTCACAGATTAGTATCACTCTGGCCTCTAGACTGTTAACTGTCTCTATGTTACATATTGAGACAGTTCAGTGGTATCACTCAGGCCTTTAGACTGTTAACTGTCTCTATGTTACATATTGAGACAGTTCAGTGGTATCACTCAGGCCTCTAGACTGTTAACTGTCTCTATGTTACATATTGAGACAGTTCAGTGGTATCACTCAGGCCTCTAGACTGTTAACTGTCTCTATGTTACATATTGAGACAGTTCAGTGGTATCACTCAGGCCTCTAGACTGTTAACTGTCTCTATGTTACATATTGAGAAAGGTTCAGTGGTATCACTCAGGCCTTTAGACTGTTAACTGTCTCTATGTTACATATTGAGACAGTTCAGTGGTATCACTCAGGCCTTTAGACTGCTAACTGTCTCTATGTTACATATTGAGACAGTTCAGTGGTATCACTCAGGCCTTTAGACTGTTAACTGTCTCTATGGTACATATTGAGACAGTTCAGTGGTATCACTCAGGCCTTTAGACTGCTAACTGTCTCTATGTTACATATTGAGACGGTTCAGTGGTATCACTCAGGCCTTTAGACTGCTAACTGTCTCTATGTTACATATTGAGACAGTTCAGTGGTATCACTCAGGCCTTTAGACTGTTAACTGTCTCTATGTTACATATTGAGACAGTTCAGTGGTATCACTCAGGCCTCTAGACTGTTAACTGTCTCTATGTTACATATTGAGACAGTTCAGTGGTATCACTCAGGCCTCTAGACTGTTAACTGTCTCTATGTTACATATTGAGACAGTTCAGTGGTATCACTCAGGCCTCTAGACTGTTAACTGTCTCTATGTTACATATTGAGACAGTTCAGTGGTATCACTCAGGCCTTTAGACTGTTAACTGTCTCTATGGTACATATTGAGACAGTTCAGTGGTATCACTCAGGCCTTTAGACTGTTAACTGTCTCTATGTTACATATTGAGACAGTTCAGTGGTATCACTCAGGCCTCTAGACTGTTAACTGTCTCTATGTTACATATTGAGACAGTTCAGTGGTATCACTCAGGCCTTTAGACTGTTAACTGTCTCTATGGTACATATTGAGACAGTTCAGTGGTATCACTCAGGCCTCTAGACTGTTAACTGTCTCTATGTTACATATTGAGACAGTTCAGTGGTATCACTCAGGCCTCTAGTCTGTTAACTGTCTCTATGGTACATATTGAGACAGTTCAGTGGTATCACTCAGGCCTCTAGTCTGTTAACTGTCTCTATGGTACATATTGAGACAGTTCAGTGGTATCACTCAGGCCTTTAGACTGCTAACTGTCTTTATGTTACATATTGAGACAGTTCAGTGGTATCACTCAGGCCTTTAGACTGCTAACTGTCTCTATGTTACATATTGAGACAGTTCAGTGGTATCACTCAGGCCTTTAGACTGTTAACTGTCTCTATGTTACATATTGAGACAGTTCAGTGGTATCACTCAGGCCTCTAGACTGTTAACTGTCTCTATGTTACATATTGAGACAGTTCAGTGGTATCACTCAGGCCTCTAGACTGTTAACTGTCTCTATGTTACATATTGAGACAGTTCAGTGGTATCACTCAGGCCTCTAGACTGTTAACTGTCTCTATGTTACATATTGAGACAGTTCAGTTGTATCACTCAGGCCTTTAGACTGTTAACTGTCTCTATGGTACATATTGAGACAGTTCAGTGGTATCACTCAGGCCTTTAGACTGTTTACTGTCTCTATGTTACATATTGAGACAGTTCAGTGGTATCACTCAGGCCTCTAGACTGTTAACTGTCTCTATGTTACATATTGAGACAGTTCAGTGGTATCACTCAGGCCTTTAGACTGTTAACTGTCTCTATGGTACATATTGAGACAGTTCAGTGGTATCACTCAGGCCTCTAGACTGTTAACTGTCTCTATGTTACATATTGAGACAGTTCAGTGGTATCACTCAGGCCTCTAGTCTGTTAACTGTCTCTATGGTACATATTGAGACAGTTCAGTGGTATCACTCAGGCCTCTAGACTGTTAACTGTCTCTATGTTACATATTGAGACAGTTCAGTGGTATCACTCAGGCCTCTAGTCTGTTAACTGTCTCTATGGTACATATTGAGACAGTTCAGTGGTATCACTCAGGCCTTTAGACTGTTAACTGTCTCTATGTTACATATTGAGACAGTTCAGTGGTATCACTCAGGCCTCTAGTCTGTTAACTGTCTCTATGGTACATATTGAGACAGAGTCTGGGAGCAGGGAGATGGGGAATAAATAGGTTTTGTGAGTCTTTTACCTCTTGGGTTTGATGTGGGCAGTATTGAAATGTGTGTGTGTGTGTGTGTGTGTGTGTGTGTGTGTGTGTGTGTGTGTGTGTGTGTGTGTGTGTGTGTGTGTGTGTGTGTCTGTGTGTGTGTGTGTGTGTGTGTGTGTGTGTGTGTGTGTGTGTGTGTGTGTGTGTGTGTGTGTGTGTGTGTGTGTGTGTGTGTGTGTGTGTGTGTGTGTGTGTGTGTGTGTGTGTGTGTGTGTGTGTGCTTGCGTGAGTGTGTGTGCGAACGGTCCCTCCATCTGTCTGTTTTTGTCTCTGACCAACTAGATCTCACGGTTAGAAAAATTAGACTTCAGATTCTGACGTTTGTCCACATTGCTCCAAATGTCAAATTTCTAGGTGTATTAGACATCCTGAGTTTCTCCTCCTGCTGTTTCTCCTCCTGCTGTTTCTCCTCCTGCTGTGTCTCCTCCTGCTGTGTCTCCTCCTGCTGTGTCTCCTCCTGCTGTGCTCCTCCTGCTGTGTCTCCTCCTGCTGTGTCTCCTCCTGCTGTGTCTCCTCCTGCTGTGTCTCCTCCTGCTGTGTCTCCTCCTGCTGTGTCTCCTCCTGCTGTGTCTCCTCCTGCTGTGTCTCCTCCTGCTGTGTCTCCTCCTGCTGTGTCTCCTCCTGCTGTTTCTCCTCCTGCTGTTTCTCCTACACACACACACACACACAACAGAGCAACAGACATGCACCTCATATCCTCTACACGTCTCCATAAATCTACGACTGTTCTTCATTTCTTTCCTCTGTTCTGTCGTTCAACAGCACTGCTCGCTCAGCCACTTCTCTCCCATCCATGTCTCTCTCTATCTACCTGTCCTGGTGAAAGCCATCCCTCGTTCACGCCTGTTCGCCCCCCCTCCATCCATCCACATCTCTCCTTCCTCTCCTCCTCTTCGTCTCCGCTCCACATCTCTCCTTCCTCTCCTCCTCTTCGTCTCTGCTCCACGCCACAGCTCCTTTTTCACACCTATCAGGCTTTTCAGTTGTTCCTCTTCTTATCTCTCCCCAGAAAACCTGCTTTCTGTTTCTTCTGTCTTCTGTTGTTGTCCTCTCCTTGTTTCCCCAGCCGTAACACAAGAAGAAGAAACAACATGAGCTGGAGAAAGAGACAAAGCGAGGGAGGCATGAACTGGAGAAAGAGATACAATGAGGGAGGCATGAACTGGAGAAAGAGATAAAACGAGGGAGGCATGAACTGGAGAAAGAGATAAAATGAGGGAGGCATGAACTGGAGAAAGAGACAAAGCGAGGGAGGCATGAACTGGAGAAAGATGAGGGAGGCATGAACTGGAGAAAGAGATAAAACGAGGGAGGCATGAACTGGAGAAAGAGATAAAACGAGGGAGGCATGAACTGGAGAAAGACGAGGGAGGCATGAACTGGAGAAAGAGACAAAGCGAGGGAGGCATGAACTGGAGAAAGAGATAAAACGAGGGAGGCATGAACTGGAGAAAGACGAGGGAGACATGAACTGGAGAAAGAGACAAAGCGAGGGAGGCATGAACTGGAGAAAGACGAGGGAGGCATGAACTGGAGAAAGAGATAAAACGAGGGAGGCGTGAACTGGAGAAAGACGAGGAGGCATGAACTGGAGAAAGACGAGGGAGGAATGAACTGGAGAAAGAGACAAAGCGAGGAGGCAAGATCTGGAGAAAGATGAGGGAGGCATGAACTGAGAAAGACGAGGAGGCATGAACTGGAGAATGACGAGGAGGATTGAACTGGAGAAAGATGAGGGAGGCATGAACTGGAGAGATATGAGGGAAGCATGAACTGGAGAAAGAGACAAAGCGAGGGAGGCATGAACTG
>NC_088231.1:26672732-26675232 GCF_036934945.1 Oncorhynchus masou masou
GTCTGTCCTGAACTGGTCCCTCCATCTGTCTGTTTTTGTCTCTGACCAACTAGATCTCACGGTTAGAAAAATTAGACTTCAGATTCTGACGTTTGTCCACATTGCTCCAAATGTCAAATTTCTAGGTGTATTAGACATCCCTGAGTTTCTCCTCCTGCTGTTTCTCCTCCTGCTGTTTCTCCTCCTGCTGTGTCTCCTCCTGCTGTGTCTCCTCCTGCTGTGTCTCCTCCTGCTGTTGCTCCTCCTGCTGTGTCTCCTCCTGCTGTGTCTCCTCCTGCTGTGTCTCCTCCTGCTGTGTCTCCTCCTGCTGTGTCTCCTCCTGCTGTGTCTCCTCCTGCTGTGTCTCCTCCTGCTGTGTCTCCTCCTGCTGTTTCTCCTCCTGCTGTTTCTCCTACACACACACACACACACAACAGAGCAACAGACATGCACCTCATATCCTCTACACGTCTCCATAAATCTACGACTGTTCTTCATTTCTTTCCTCTGTTCTGTCGTTCAACAGCACTGCTCGCTCAGCCACTTCTCTCCCATCCATGTCTCTCTCTATCTACCTGTCCTGGTGAAAGCCATCCCTCGTTCACGCCTGTTCGCCCCCCCCCCCCCCCCTCCATCCATCCACATCTCTCCTTCCTCTCCTCCTCTTCGTCTCCGCTCCACATCTCTCCTTCCTCTCCTCCTCTTCGTCTCTGCTCCACGCCACAGCTCCTGCTTTTCACACCTATCAGGCTTTCAGTTGTTCCTCTTCTTATCTCTCCCCAGAAAACCTGCTTTCTGTTTCTTCTGTCTTCTGTTGTTGTCCTCTCCTTGTTTCCCCAGCCGTAACACAAGAAGAAGAAACAACATGAGCTGGAGAAAGAGACAAAGCGAGGGAGGCATGAACTGGAGAAAGAGATACAATGAGGGAGGCATGAACTGGAGAAAGAGATAAAACGAGGGAGGCATGAACTGGAGAAAGAGATAAAATGAGGGAGGCATGAACTGGAGAAAGAGACAAAGCGAGGGAGGCATGAACTGGAGAAAGATGAGGGAGGCATGAACTGGAGAAAGAGATAAAACTCTGAGGGAGGCATGAACTGGAGAAAGAGATAAAACGAGGAGGCATGAACTGGAGAAAGTCTCTCTCTAGGAGGCATGAACTGGAGAAAGAGACAAAGCGAGGAGGCATGAACTGGAGAAAGAGATAAAACGAGGAGGCATGAACTGGAGAAAGACGAGGGAGACATGAACTGGAGAAAGAGACAAAGCGAGGGAGGCATGAACTGGAGAAAGACGAGGGAGGCATGAACTGGAGAAAGAGATAAAACGAGGGAGGCGTGAACTGGAGAAAGACGAGGGAGGCATGAACTGGAGAAAGACGAGGGAGGAATGAACTGGAGAAAGAGACAAAGCGAGGGAGGCAAGATCTGGAGAAAGATGAGGGAGGCATGAACTGGAGAAAGACGAGGGAGGCATGAACTGGAGAATGACGAGGGAGGATTGAACTGGAGAAAGATGAGGGAGGCATGAACTGGAGAGATATGAGGGAAGCATGAACTGGAGAAAGAGACAAAGCGAGGGAGGCATGAACTGGAGAAAGACGAGGGAGGCATGAACTGGAGAAAGAGACAAAGCGAGGGAGGCATAAACTGGAGAAAGAGATAAAACGAGGGAGGCATGAACTGGAGACAGACGAGGGAGGCATGAACTGGAGAAAGACGAGGAGGAATGAACTGGAGAAAGAGACAAAGCGAGGGAGGCATGAACTGGAGAAAGAGATAAAACGAGGAGGCATGAACTGGAGACAGACGAGGGAGGCATGAACTGGAGAAAGACGAGGGAGGAATGAACTGGAGAAAGAGACAAAGCGAAGGAGGCAAGATCTGGAGAAAGACGAGGGAGGCATGAACTGGAGAAAGATGAGGGAGGCATGAACTGGAGAAAGACGAGGGAGGAATGAACTGGAGAAAGAGACAAAGCGAGGGAGGCATGAACTGGAGAAAGATGAGGGAGGCATGAACTGGAGAATGACGAGGGAGGCATGAACTGGAGAAAGATGAGGAAGGCATGAACTGGAGAAAGATGAGGGAGGCATGAACTGGAGAGATATGAGGGAAGCATGAACTGGAGAAAGAGACAAAGCGAGGGAGGCATGAACTGGAGAAAGACGAGGGAGGCATGAACTGGAGAAAGAGACAAAGCGAGGAGGCATAAACTGGAGAAAGAGATAAAACGAGGGAGGCATGAACTGGAGACAGACGAGGGAGGCATGAACTGGAGAAAGACGAGGGAGGAATGAACTGGAGAAAGAGACAAAGCGAGGGAGGCATGAACTGGAGAAAGAGATAAAACGAGGGAGGCATGAACTGGAGACAGACGAGGGAGGCATGAACTGGAGAAAGACGAGGGAGGAATGAACTGGAGAAAGAGACAAAGCGAAGGAGGCAAGATCTGGAGAAAGACGAGGGAGGCATGAACTGGAGAAAGATGAGGGAGGCATGAACTGGAGAAAGACAAGGGA
>NC_088231.1:26680232-26692732 GCF_036934945.1 Oncorhynchus masou masou
GTCTGAGGACGACTGGGGGTCTGAATCAGTACGTTAAATAATGTGTTGACCTATTTAAAGGTGTGTTGTTTGTGTGTGTGTCCCTCTGTGTGGGTGTGTGTTCATCAGGGTGTGACCTTCTGTGCGTGTGTGTGTCCATCCATGTGTGTCTGTCCGTGTGGGTGTGTGTGGGCGTGTCCATCCATGTGTGTGTGTGTGTCCGTCAGTGTGTGACCTTCCTTGTGTGTGTTTGTGTGTATGTGTGTCCGTCCGCGTGTATGTGTGGGTTTTTGTGTGTGTCTCCTTGTGTGTCTGCGTGTGTGTCTGCGTGTGTCTGCTGGTGTGTCTGCGTATGTGTGTGTGTGTGTGTGTGTGTGTGTGTGTGTGTGTGTGTGTGTGTGTGTGTGTGTGTGTGTGTGTGTGTGTGTGTGTGTGTGTGTGTGTGTGTGTGTGTGTGTGTGTGTGTGTGTCTAATGTGCTCTAAGTATCAGTAGATTCGTAGAGCCAAATGGAACAATGGAACAAATGGACTATTTAGTGTCTTCCACTGACCAATCAGGTGGCCCCCCATGGACACACACATTCTACCAGACAGACAGAGAGCACTTTAGTTTCACAGTGAGGAACTATAGGAAAACAACTAGGCACTTCTAAACAGGTTTCAGTGGAGGACACACACACACACACACTCACTAAAACACACACACACACACTCACTCCAACTCTATCCCCTACTGTTAGCTGACAACACACTTCAGACAGGAAACAGGAAAAGAGGCCTCGTCTGTCTGATATGCTGCTGTGCTGTGAGAGGTGTGTGTGTCTTTTTGTGCAGTCTTCTGTTTATGTGTTTTGCTGTGCAGTGTGTGTGTGTGTGTGTGTGCGTGTGTGTGTGTGTGCGTGTGCGTGTGCGTGTGTGTGTGTGTGTGTGTGTGTGTGTGTGTGTGTGTGTGTGTGTGTGTGTGTGTGTGTGTGTGTGTGTGTGTGTGTGTGTGTGTGTGTGTGTGTGTGTGTCAAGCTATGCAGTGTGTGAGTCCTCCACTAACTCCCCCTCCCCAAAAAATGACAACCTCTCCTCCTCTCTCCTCAACCTCTCCTCTCTCCTCAACTTATCCTCAACCTCTCCTCTCCTCTCTCCTCAACCTCCCCTCAACCCCTCACTCAACCTCTCCTCAACCTCTCCTCTCTCCTCAACTTCTCCTCAACCTCTCCTCAACCTCTCCTCTCCTCTCTCCTCAACCTCTCCTCAACCTCCCCTCAACCCCTCCCTCAACCTCTCCTCCACCTCTCCTCTCCCTCTCATATCTCTCTGTTTCATCCTCCCCTCTCTTCTCCTCAACCTCTCCCTCTCTGCCTCTCTCCTCTCCCTCTACTCTCCCTCTCCTCTCCTACTGTCTCTCTCTCTCCCCCCCTCTCTCTCTCTAGAACTAGACAATACCACCTCAGGCTGGTTCCTTCTCCTGTCCTCTCCTCTTTGTCTTTTCTATTTCCTGTTATGCAATGTCAGAGAAGCACTAGGCTTTCTTATACAAGAACAATACTATATTATACCAGAGTACTACTATATTATACCAGAGTAGTACTAAATTATACCAGAGTAGTACTATATTATACAAGAGTAGTACTATATTATACCAGAGCAGTACTATATTATACCAGAATAGTACTATATTATACCAGAGTAGTACTATATTATACCAGAGTAGTACTATATTATACCAGAGCAGTACTATATTATACCAGAGTAGTACTATATTATACCAGAGCAGTACTATATTATACCTGAGCAGTACTATATTATACCAGAGTAGTACTATATTATACCAGAGCAGTACGATATTATACCAGAGCAGTACTATATTATACCAGAGCAGTACTATATTATACCAGAGTAGTACTATATTATACCAGAGTAGTACTATATAATACTAGAGCAGTACTATATTATACCAGAGCAGTACTATATTATACCAGAGCAGTACTATATTATACCAGAGCAGTACTATATTATACCAGAGTAGTACTATATTATACCAGAGCAGTACTATATTTTACCAGAGTAGGACTATATTATACCAGAGCAGTACTATATTTTACCAGAGTAGTACTATATTATACCAGAGCAGTACTATATTATACCAGAGCAGTACTATATTATACCAGAGCAGTACTATATTATACCAGAGTAGTACTATATTATACCAGAGCAGTACTATATTTTACCAGAGTAGGACTATATTATACCAGAGGAGTACTATATTTTACCAGAGTAGGACTATATTATACCAGAGTAGTACTATATTATACCAGAGCAGTACTATATTTTACCAGAGTAGGACTATATTATACCAGAGGAGTACTATATTATACCAGAGGAGTACTATATTATACCAGAGTAGTACTATATTATACCAGAGTAGTACTATATTATACCAGAGTAGTACTATATTATACCAGAGTAGTACTATATTATACCAGAGCAGTACTATATTATACCAGAGCAGTACTATATTATACCAGAGTAGTACTATATTATACCAGAGCAGTACTATATTTTACCAGAGTAGGACTATATTATACCAGAGGAGTACTATATTTTACCAGAGTAGGACTATATTATACCAGAGTAGTACTATATTATACCAGAGCAGTACTATATTTTACCAGAGTAGGACTATATTATACCAGAGGAGTACTATATTATACCAGAGGAGTACTATATTATACCAGAGTAGTACTATATTATACCAGAGTAGTACTATATTATACCAGAGTAGTACTATATTATACCAGAGTAGTACTATATTATACCAGAGCAGTACTATATTATACCAGAGCAGTACTATATTATACCAGAGCAGTACTATATTATACCAGAGTAGTACTATATTATACCAGAGTTGTACTATATTATACCAGAGTAGTACTATATTTTACCAGAGTAGTACTATATTATACCAGAGTTGTACTATATTATACCAGAGCAGTACTATATTATACCAGAGTTGTACTATATTATACCAGAGTAGTACTATATTATACCAGAGTTGTACTATATTATACCAGAGCAGTACTATATTATACCAGAGTTGTACTATATTATACCAGAGTAGTACTATATTATACCAGAGTTGTACTATATTATACCAGAGCAGTACTATATTATACCAGAGTAGTACTATATTATACCAGAGCAGTACTATATTATACCAGAGTAGTACTATATTATACCAGAGCAGTACTATATTATACCAGAGTAGTACTATATTTTACCAGAGTTGTACTATATTATACCAGAGTAGTACTATATTATACCAGAGCAGTACTATATTATACCAGAGCAGTACTATATTATACCAGAGCAGTATGATTTTTTTAATTTAAATTTTATTTATTTCACCTTTATTTAACCAGGTAGGCTAGTTGAGAACAAGTTCTCATTTGCAACTGCGACCTGGCCAAGATAAAGCATAACGATTCGATACATACAACACGGAGTTACACATGGAATAACAAAAACATACAGTCAATAATACAGTAGAACAACATAAATCAAAAAGTCTATATACAGTGAGTGCAAATGAGGTAAGTTAAGGAAATAAATAGGCCTTGGTGGCGAAGTAATTACAATATAGCAATTAAACACTGGAATGGTAGATGTGCAGAAGATGAATGTGCAGTTAGAGATACTGGGGTGCAAAGGAGCAAAATAAATAAATACCAGTATGGGGATGAGGTAGGTAGATGGGCTGTTTACAGATGGGCTATGTACAGGTGCAGTGATCTGTAAGCTGATCTGACAGCTGGTGCTTAAAGCTAGTGAGGGAGATGTGAGTCTCCTGCTCAGAGATTTTTGCAATTCGCTCCAGTCATGGGCAGCAGAGAACTGTAAGGAAAGACGACCAAAGGAGAAATTGGCTTTGGGGGTGACCAGTGAGATATACCTACTGGAGCACGTGCTATGAGTGGGTGCTGCTATGGTGACCAGTGAGCTGAGATAAGGCGGGGCTTTACCAAGCAGAGACTTGTAGATGACCTGTAGCCAGTGGGTTTGGCGACGAGTATGAAGCGAGGGCCAACCAACGAGAGCGTACAGGTCGCAATGGTGGGTAGTATAAGGGGCTTTGGTGACAAAACGGATGGCACTGTCATAGACTGCATCTAGTTTGTTGAGTAGAGTGTTGGAGGCTATTTTGCAAATGACATCGCCGAAGTCAAGGATCAGTAGGATGGTCAGTTTTACGAGGGTATGTTTGGCAGCATGAGTGAAGGATGCTTTGTTGCAATGTAGGAAGACGATTCTAGATTTAATTTTGGATTGGAGATGCTTAATGCGAGTCTGGAAGGAGAGTTTACAGTCGAACCAGACACCCAGGTATTTGTAGTTGTCCACGTATTCTAAGTCAGAGACGTCCAGGGTAGTGATGCTGGACGGGCGAGCAGGTGCGGGCAGTGATTGATTGAATAGCATGCATTTAGTTGTACTTGCGTTTAAGAGCAGTTGGAGGCCACGGAAGGAGAGTTGTATGGCATTGAAGCTCGTCTAGAGGTTAGTTAACACAGAGTCCAAAGAAGGGCCAGAAGTATACAGAATGGTGTCGTCTGCGTAGAGGTGGATCAGAGACTCACCAGCAGTGCAGATTATACCTACAGTATATAGTGAACTACCATCAACCAGGGCCCTATTCCCTATATAGTGCACTACCATCGACCAGGGCCCTATTCCCTATATAGTGCACTACCATCGACCAGGGCCCTATTCCCTATATAGTGTACTACCATCGACAAGGGCCCTATTCCCTATATAGTGCACTACCATCGACCAGGGCCCTATTCCCTATATAGTGTACTACCATCGACCAGGGCAGTAGTGAGCCATTTCCATCTGCTGCCAAATGTGTTGAAAGGTTTTCGATAGTAAATACTATGCTACCGCACGCATCCATCCTCCTCTCCTGCTCCATCCCTTTCTCCCCCTCTCTTCCTCTCTCTCCCCCTCTCTTCCTCTCTCTCTCTCCCCCTCTCTTCCTCTCTCTCTCTCTCTCTCTCCCCCTCTCTTCCTCTCTCTCTCTTCCTCCCTCTCTCTCTCTCTCTCTCTCTCTCTCTCTCCTCTCTCTCTCCCTCTGTTTCTCTCTCTTCCTCTCTCTCTCCCTCTCTCTTCCTCTCTCTCTCCCCCTCTCTTCCTCTCTCTCTCTCCCCCTCTCTTTCTCCCTCTCTCTTCCTCCCTCTCCCTCTCTCTTCCTCTCTCTCGCCCCCTCTCTTCCTCCCTCTCTCTTCCTCCCTCTCTCTCTCTCTCTCTCTCTCTCTCCTCTCTCTCTCCCTCTGTTTCTCTCTCTTCCTCACTCTCTCCCCCTCTCTTCCTCCCCCTCTCCTCCTCCTCCTCTCTCTCTCCCTCTGTTTCTCTCTCTTTCTCTCTCTCCTTCTCTCTCTCTCTCTCTCTCTCTCCTTCTCTCAACTTCTCTCTCTCTCTCCCTCTCTTACTCTCCCCTTCTCCCTCCCCCTCTTTCTCTCTCTCTCTCTCTCTCTCTCTCTCTCTTTCTGACCCTTTCTCTCTCTCTCTCTCCTCTCGCTCTCTCTCTCTCTCTCTCTCTCTCTCTCTCTCTCTCTCTCTCTCTCTCTCTCTCTCTCTCCCCTCTCTCTCCCCCTCCCTTCTTCAATCTTTCCTATCCATATTCATGTCATCTTTATATGGATATGCCTGTAATGTCCTGGCTGCTGTTTGTAACCATAACATCCTGGCTATACAAGGAGGGCTGATTTACACAATAATAACTTGGGATTCGGACAGAAATACCATTATCACCACACACACACACACACACACACACACACACACAACACACAACACACAACACACAACACACAACACACAACACACACACATACAAACACACACCCTTTCCATCCTCCTATAGTTCATACCTCCCACCACTTCACCACAAATCACGTCTCTAGTAGTATGACAGTGTGTGTGTGTGTTGTGTGTTGTGTGTTGTGTGTGTGTGTGTGTGTGTGTGTGTGTGTGTGTGTGTGTGTGTGTGTGTGTGTGTGTGTGTGTGTGTGTGTGTGTGTGTGTGTGCGTGGAGGGGGGAGGGGAGTGGGGGGCATAACTGACAAAGACAGTAGCTACAATCTCTACATTAGAGGAACTGGAAATTCAGATGTATAAAAATGGCATAAAGACAGAACAATGAAATTAACAGTGAATATTACTTATTAACTTTCAGTCTCATCCCAGCACCAGCCCCTTCAACCAGCTGCCACACCCACTCTGACTGAAATCTGTTCATTGGCTGCCTCATCCCAGCACCAGCCCCTTCAATCAGCTGCCACACCCACTCTGACTGAAATCTGTTCATTGGCTGCCTCATTCCAGCACCAGCCCCTTCAACCAGCTGCCACACCCACTCTGACTGAAATGTGTTCATTGGCTGCCTCATTCCAGCACCAGCCCCTTCAACCAGCTGCCACACCCACTCTGACTGAAATGTGTTCATTGGCTGTCTCATCCCAGCACCAGCCCCTTCAATCAGCTGCCACACCCACTCTGACTGAAATCTGTTCATTGGCTGCCTCATTCCAGCACCAGCCCCTTCAACCAGCTGCCACACCCACTCTGACTGAAATGTGTTCATTGGCTGTCTCATCCCAGCACCAGCCCCTTCAATCAGCTGCCACACCCACTCTGACTGAAATGTGTTCATTGGCTGTCTCATCCCAGCACCAGCCCCTTCAATCAGCTGCCACACCCACTCTGACTGAAATCTGTTCATTGGCTGCCTCATTCCAGCACCAGCCCCTTCAACCAGCTGCCACACCCACTCTGACTGAAATGTGTTCATTGGCTGTCTCATCCCAGCACCAGCCCCTTCAATCAGCTGCCACACCCACTCTGACTGAAATGTGTTCATTGGCTGTCTCATCCCAGCACCAGCCCCTTCAATCAGCTGCCACACCCACTCTGACTGAAATGTGTTCATTGGCTGTCTCATCCCAGCACCAGCCCCTTCAATCAGCTGCCACACCCACTCTGACTGAAATGTGTTCATTGGCTGCCTCATCCCAGCACCAGCCCCTTCAACCAGCTGCCACACCCACTCTGACTGAAATGTGTTCATTGGCTGCCGTGATACAGGATCAAAAGGCATTCGAGGAAGACAAGGAGCAAGAGGAAACAGAAATAAGCCAATCACTGTCAGTGTGACAGATGTTCCCCTGGCCTATAGCAGATGCCAAACACTGTCAGAGTGGCCGATGTACAACTGGCCTATAGTGGGTGCCAAGCAGATGCCAAACACTGGACCACGCACTCTGCAAGATTCATGGTCCTTTCCAGCAAGTTAAAGTAAATGCTGCCTACAGCCCACACATCTATGCAAAAGACAAACTGTCGTTAAATATTTAGTCTGTCAATAGATTATTTAGTTTCTGTCTCCTGCCGTGGTATAGGCTCTGAGATGAAATAGGCAGTGATGTCTCGCTCCTGTCAAACACTAATACAGTAGCCTACCCATTACCGTCAAATATGTTGACCCCCCTAGAGTCAATGTCCGCACCCCAGCGCAAATGTCATTGGCATAATTCTAAAACCCCTATAGAAATCAGTCAGTTTAAGTAGGAGACATCTGGGTTTTATTGTTGTTTTGGATGCGACTAAATCCAAGGCATCCGCTGATGTCGCACCTCTGCATCTACAGGTGAAAGGTCAAATCAAATCAAATCTAGTTGTATTGGTCACGTACACGTGTTCAGCAGTTATGTTATTGTGGGTGTAGCGAAGTGCTTGTGTTTCCAGCTCCAACAGTGTAGTAATATCTAACAAGTCAAATCTAAAGTAAAGTTATTTAATTAAAAATGTATAAGTATTTGGACGAGCAACGTCAGAGCGTCATAGACTAAGATACAATAGAATAGAATAGAAGACAGTAAATACATATGAGACGAGTAATACAAAATATGTACACATTATTAAAGTGACAAGTGTTCCGTTATTAAAGTGGCCAGGGATTTCTAGTCTATGTACAGAATCTTCTGTAGCCTCTGAACGGTTTGACTTACTGACTATTAGGACCCCTCTATGGGAAGGACCCCTCTAGGGGAAGGGCCCCTCTAGGGGAAGGACCCCTCTAGGGGAAGGACACCTTTATGGGAAGGACCCCTCTAGGGGAAGGACCCCTCTATGTGAAGGACCCCTCTATGTGAAGGACCCTCTAGGGGAAGGACCCCTCTAGGGGATGGACCCTTCTATGGGAAGGACCCCTCTAGGGGAAGGACCCTCTATGGGAAGGACCCCTCTATGGGAAGGACCCCTCTAGGGGAAGGACCCCTCTATGTGAAGGACCCCTCTAGGGGATGGACCCCTCTATGGGAAGGACCCCTCTAGGGGAAGGACACCTCTAGGGGAAGGACCCCTCTAGGGGAAGGACCCCTCTATGTGAAGGACCCCTCTAGGGGAAGGACACCTCTAGGGGAAGGACCCCTCTGGGGGAAGGACACCTCTATGGGAAGGACCCCTCTAGGGGAAGGACACCTCTAGGGGAAGGACCCCTCTAGGGGAAGGACCCCTCTAGGGGAAGGGCCCCTCTAGGGGAAGGACCCCTCTAGGGGAAGGACCCCTCTAGGGGAAGGACCCCTCTAGGGGAAGGAAGTGGAGACTCTCCCGTTCTTCTATGACTCCCACAAGCGTTCTGGGACTCTGGTCTGAAGACAATACAGACGAACTTCCAACTTCTGCCTGTAGCGTCTGAACAGTTTGGACGACACACTAATATGACCCTCTGTGGAAAGGTGAGACTCTCAGAAACACGTACATGTTGGTTGTTTTGATCGAGGACGCCCACAACCCTCACATGACTCTTCTGAATGTCACCCGGTACCCGTTGAAAGAATGAATGGAAGTAAATATGGAGACCATGTGACAACCAAAAAGAGGTTAAATGCAAGTGAAAAACAAACAACACGTGTTTCCTGACTTGTCTTATAACTCTCAGATAGAGGACAGACGCTTCACTTTTCTGGGACTGTTGTTCCGTGGAGTGAATATGTTATTCATCGTGTTTCTATGGGCTAATAGCAGTAAGGACTATCTGTGTATTTACTTTTGAGCTGGCTTGGGTATTGAATGAGCGACTTGATAAATGGCAGCCTAATATTTGTTGTTTAGAAGGAATAAACAAGTTAAGTCAGAAAAGGAGACCTGAGTCCTGCAATAAGACCAGGATTCAGACCTACAGTTTATAATAACATGAGAGACATGTCCTGCAATAAGACCAGGATTCAGACCTACAGTTTATAATAACATGAGAGACATGTCCTGCTATAAGACCAGGATTCAGACCTACAGTTTATAATAACATGAGACATGTCCTGCAATAAGACCAGGATTCAGACCTACAGTTTATAATAACATGAGAGACATGTCCTGCTATAAGACCAGGATTCAGACCTACAGTATATAATAACATGAGAGACATGAGAGACATGTCGTGCTATAAGACCAGGATTCAGACCTACAGTTTATAATAACATGAGACATGTCCTGCAATAAGACCAGGATTCAGACCTACAGTTTATAATAACATGAGAGACATGTCCTGCAATAAGACCAGGATTCAGACCTACAGTTTATAATAACATGAGAGACATGTCCTGTGTTACGGATACAGTTATCCTGTGTGTGTGTGTGTATCCTGTGTGTGTGTTTCTTTTCTCTCCTTCTCCCCTCACAGGTGAAAATCATCACTCCCCAATCAGTCAACAACCAATCATCAATCAGAAGACACACCTCCTCCAATTTCCTGACCTATCACAGTTCCTTCCCCATGGTTTAAAAACCCCATTTGTTTGTTCTACAGCTCAGCTCAGCTCAGCTCAATCTCTCTGTAAATGCCATGTCTGTAGGTCTCTGTGTTTCACTCTCGCTTTGTGTCGTAACCTCTCTTTTGTTTAAGCACCTCATAGCACTTTGTCATCACCTGTGAGTATTGTTTTTGGTTATGGTGTTTGTGTTTGATTGCTGGTGGAAAAGGGGGAAACCAAGACAAGTCGCCCATGGGCATACACTACCCGTAGGTGAACTTTGTTAAATACACTAGTTAGAACTGGGCGGACCACCCACTGTATTTTTGGTTAGTTAGTTAGCTGTTGTTAAAGTAGGCTAGTCTAGCTTAGGGGTGTTTTTGAATACTTATTGTTTCTTTCCTTGGGTCCAGCTCAGCCCCTTTTCCTGCTCCCCCCCATTACCGTGTGTTTATAAATAAACCTAGAGTTTGACGGTAGATTTCAGTTGTCGTGCTTATTTCGTTCACACTTTTCCTTTGTCACAATAATAATTTGCATGAGTTATGTTACGAGTCTCATTACCATCCCCCCTAGACTGTCGGGCCAAAAGGGATTCGTAACATAAGTGGGGGCTCATCCGGGATATCTGTCATAACTGACACCCATGCCGCTCATGTAGATTGTTGTAGTGGTATAGTTCAGTGTTGAGCGTCATAGCTGAAGTAGCATTAGTGTTTGCTATTTCCTTTGGCACTTGTGAAGTAGTGTAAAAATGACTACTTTTGATTTGAAATCTTTTTTGGATAACCCTTCGTGGGAGGTTTTTGACAAATGTCGTAGAGTTGATTTAATGACCTTGGCTGACCATTATTCAGTATCGATTCCGCAGAGTTTAGTTAAGGCGGAGGTGAAACGGATAGTATTAAATGTATTGTTGGAAGAGCAGGTGCTTGTGTTACCGCTGCCTGAGCCTACTACCCCTGTAGCGGATGTTGCTGCTCCTGTAAGACCATTGGTGTCTGATAATGAGGGAGAGGCTAAAACACCAGCCACATTGTCCCATTTTGATCCACTCTCCCCACTGTCAAATGGTGATGCCAGGAGGGATGTCTGTTTAGCACAGTTCCAACTGGAGGTGGAAGAGAGAGCCCAAATTAGGCGAGAGACTCTCCAGTTGGAGATGTGTAAAATAGAGGCAGAAAAAGAACGAGAACAACGGCATTTAGAGATGTGTAAAATTGAGGCAGACAGAGAACAAAGGCAGTTGGAGTTCAAAATGCGCCAGATGGAACTTGAGGCAGAGACAGCGAGGCTAGCCTCCGGTCCTACTGTGCCTGTTTGTGAGCCGTCCTCACCTGTTGTGTCCTCAAACACGTTTGACATTAGTAGGCAGATTGCCTTAGTACCTTTGTTCAGAGAGTCAGAGGTTGACTCCTATTTTTGTGTATTTGAGCGTATAGCCGTAGCATTGAAATGGCCTGAAGAGGTTTGGTGCCTATTACTTCAGTGTAAATTAACTGGTAAAGCCCAAGAGGTTTTGTCAGCGCTACCTCTGGAGGACAGTTTGAATTATGAAGTGGTCAAAGCTACTGTTCTTCGTGCCTATGAGCTTGTGCCTGAGGCATACCGACAGAGATTTAGGTCTCATAGAAAGTCTTCTAGTAATACTTATGTGGAATTTGCTAGAGACAAGGGAAATCTGTTTGATAAATGGCATGCTGCTAGTAAGGTAACTGATTTCAACTCTCTCCGGGAGTTAATCTTGTTGGAAGAGTTTAAAAATTGCTTACCCGAACGCATTGTAGTTTACCTAAACGAACAGAAAGTATCCACCCTGGCAGAAGCGTCTGTGTTGGCAGACGAGTTTGTGTTGACGCACAAGAGTGTGTTTTCGGCTCAAACTGAGAGTAGAGCTACTGAGTTTCCTACCTTTAGTCCTAGTCGGCCAGCAGTAGTATGTCAAGCACGCCAGAAGAATGAGCGTCCATGTTTCTATTGTCATAAAGTAGGACATATGATTAATGATTGCTTCCTGCTTAAACGCAAACAAGGGATGCCTCTTCGTGCCAAGCCACCAACAGGTGTTGCTCTAATTCGTACGGTTGTGAGGTCTGCAACAAAACAGGTGCCTCAGGGTAACTGTAGTTTGAAAGTCTCAGTCCCCGACCGCAGTTATGAACCATTCATTTTCGAGGGTTTGTGTCCCTAACGAATGACGAAGCGTCTCAGCGTCCGGTTAAAATCCTTAGAGATACTGGTGCGGCGCAGTCGTTTATATTGTCTGATGTGTTGCCCTTATCTGATGATACATACTGTGGTTCCAGTGTGTTAGTGCAGGGTATTGAAATGGGTTTTGTCCCAGCGCCATTGCACTTTGTGAAAGTACACTCTGAGTTAATCAGTGGAATATTCAGAGTGGGGGTACGCCCTATGTTGCCAGTGAAAGGTGTGACCTTCATAATGGGTAACGATATTGCCGGAGGAAAGGTGGTACCCGTATTGGAAGTATTGGATAAAAGTGACCACTCTCTCTCGAATGAGCTGGCACAGAATTATCCACATGTGTTCCCCGCTTGTGCTGTCACTCGTGCTCAGGCACGACAAGAGGGTGATGAGAGAGATTTGTCGAACACTGTTCTGTTCAAAGAGGTTGATCAAGAGGATGGATTGTGTGATCCCTCTGAGAAGCATGGACAGGTGCGCCCTGTTAATGCCAAGGTCTTGGCTATAACTGCATTCCC
>NC_088231.1:26697732-26699716 GCF_036934945.1 Oncorhynchus masou masou
GTGTATTGGGGATCTCAGAGAGAAGGTTATTCACTCTGCCTCCTGTGTATTGGGGATCTCAGAGAGAGAAGGTTATTCACTCTGCCTCCTGTGTATTGGGGATCTCAGAGAGAGAAGGTTATTCACTCTACCTCCTGTGTATTGGGGATCTCAGAGAGAGAAGGTTATTCACTCTGCCTCCTGTGTATTGGGGATCTCAGAGAGAAGGTTATTCACTCTACCTCCTGTGTATTGGGGATCTCAGAGAGAAGGTTATTCACTCTGTCTCCTGTGTATTGGGGATCTCAGAGAGAGAAGGTTATTCACTCTGCCTCCTGTGTATTGGGGATCTCAGAGAGAAGGTTATTCACTCTACCTCCTGTGTATTGGGGATCTCAGAGAGAAGGTTATTCACTCTACCTCCTGTGTATTGGGGATCTCAGAGAGAGAAGGTTATTCACTCTACCTCCTGTGTATTGGGGATCTCAGAGAGAAGGTTATTCACTCTACCTCCTGTGTATTGGGGATCTCAGAGAGAGAAGGTTATTCATTCTACCTCCTGTGTATTGGGGATCTCAGAGAGAGAAGGTTATTCATTCTACCTCCTGTGTATTGGGGATCTCAGAGAGAAGGTTATTCACTCTACCTCCTGTGTATTGGGGATCTCAGAGAGAAGGTTATTCACTCTACCTCCTGTGTATTGGGGATCTCAGAGAGAGAAGGTTATTCATTCTACCTCCTGTGTATTGGGGATCTCAGAGAGAAGGTTATTCACTCTACCTCCTGTGTGGGGATTGGGATCTCAGAGAGAAGGTTATTCACTCTACCTCCTGTGTATTGGGGATCTCAGAGAGAGAAGGTTATTCACTCTACCTCCTGTGTATTGGGGATCTCAGAGAGAGAAGGTTATTCATTCTCTACCTCCTGTGTATTGGGGATCTCAGAGAGAAGGTTATTCACTCTGCCTCCTGTGTATTGGGGATCTCAGAGAGAAGAAGGTTATTCATTCATTCTACCTCCTGTGTATTGGGGATCTCAGAGAGAAGGTTATTCACTCTACCTCCTGTGTATTGGGGATCTCAGAGAGAAGGTTATTCACTCTGCCTCCTGTGTATTGGGGATCTCAGAGAGAAGGTTATTCACTCTACCTCCTGTGTATTGGGGATCTCAGAGAGAGAAGGTTATTCACTCTACCTCCTGTGTATTGGGGATCTCAGAGAGAAGGTTATTCACTCTACCTCCTGTGTATTGGGGATCTCAGAGAGAAGGTTATTCACTCTACCTCCTGTGTGTGGGGATCTGAGAAGGTTATTCTCTACCTCCTGTGTATTGGGGATCTCAGAGAGAAGGTTATTCACTCTACCTCCTGTGTATTGGGGATCTCAGAGAGAAGGTTATTCACTCTGCCTCCTGTGTATTGGGAATCTCAGAGAGAGAAGGTTATTCATTCTACCTCCTGTGTATTGGGGATCTCAGAGAGAAGGTTATTCATTCTACCTCCTGTGTATTGGGGATCTCAGAGAGAGAAGGTTATTCATTCTACCTCCTGTGTATTGGGGATCTCAGAGAGAAGGTTATTCACTCTGCCTCCTGTGTATTGGGGATCTCAGAGAGAAGGTTATTCACTACCTCCTGGTTCAGAGGAAGGATCTCAGAGAGAAGGTTATTCACCTCCTGTGTATTGGGGATCTCAGAGAGAAGGTTATTCATTCTACCTCCTGTGTATTGGGGATCTCAGAGAGAAGGTTATTCACTCTACCTCCTGTGTATTGGGGATCTCAGAGAGAGAAGGTTATTCACTCTACCTCCTGTGTATTGGGGATCTCAGAGAGAAGGTTATTCACTCTGCCTCCTGTGTATTGGGGATCTCAGAGAGTTATTCAAGGTTATTCACTCTACCTCCTGTGTATTGGGGATCTCAGAGAGAAGGTTATTCACTCTACCTCCTGTGTATTGGGGATCTCAGAGAGAAGGTTATTCACTCTACCTCCTGTGTATTGGGGAT
>NC_088231.1:26700216-26712716 GCF_036934945.1 Oncorhynchus masou masou
TCCCCAATCTGAGATCCCCAGATACACAGGAGGTAGAGTGAATAACCTTCTCTCTCTGAGATCCCCAATACACAGGAGGCAGAGTGAATAACCTTCTCTCTCTGAGATCCCCAATACACAGGAGGCAGAGTGAATAACCTTCTCTCTGAGATCCCCAATACACAGGAGGAGAGTGAATAACCTTCTCTCTGAGATCCCCAATACACAGGAGGTAGAATGAATAACCTTCTCTCTGAGATCCCCAATACACAGGAGGCAGAATGAATAACCTTCTCTCTCTGAGATCTAATACACAGAGGCAGAGTGAATAACCTTTCTCTCTGAGATCCCAATACACAGGAGGTAGAATGAATAACCTTCTCTCTGAGATCCCCAATACACAGGAGGTAGAATGAATAACCTTCTCTCTCTGAGATCCCCAATACACAGGAGGCAGAATGAATAACCTTTCTCTCTGAGATCCCCAATACACAGGAGGTAGAATGAATAACCTTCTCTCTCTGAGATCCCCAATACACAGGAGGCAGAGTGAATAACCTTCTCTCTGAGATCCCCAATACACAGGAGGTAGAGTGAATAACCTTCTCTCTGAGATCCCCAATACACAGGAGGTAGAGTGAATAACCCTTCTGAGATCTCTCTGAGATCCCCAATACACAGGAGGTAGAGTGAATAACCTTCTCTCTCTGAGATCCCCAATACACAGGAGGTAGAGTGATTAACCTTCTCTCTCTGAGATCCCCAATACACAGGAGGTAGAGTGAATAACCTTCTCTCTGAGATCCCCAATACACAGGACCTTTCTCTCTGGTAGAGTGAATAACCTTCTCTCTCTGAGATCCCCAATACACAGGAGGTAGAGTGAATAACCTTCTCTCTCTGAGATCCCCAATACACAGGAGGTAGAGTGAATAACCTTCTCTCTGAGATCCCCAATACACAGGAGGTAGAATGAATAACCTTCTCTCTCTGAGATCCCCAATACACAGGAGGTAGAGTGAATAACCTTCTCTCTCTGAGATCCCCAATACACAGGAGGCAGAGTGAATAACCTTCTCTCTGAGATCCCCAATACACATGAGGTAGAATGAATAACCTTCTCTCTCTGAGATCCCCAATACACAGGAGGTAGAATGAATAACCTTCTCTCTCTGAGATCCCCAATACACAGGAGGTAGAGTGAATAACCTTCTCTCTGAGATCCCCAATACACAGGAGGTAGAGTGAATAACCTTCTCTCTGAGATCCCCAATACACAGGAGGTAGAGTGAATAACCTTCTCTCTCTGAGATCCCCAATACACAGGAGGTAGAGTGAATAACCTTCTCTCTGAGATCCCCAATACACAGGAGGTAGAGTGAATAACCTTCTCTCTGAGATCCCCAATACACAGGAGGTAGAGTGAATAACCTTCTCTCTCTGAGATCCCCAATACACAGGAGACAGAGTGAATAACCTTCTCTCTGAGATCCCCAATACACAGGAGGTAGAGTGAATAACCTTCTCTCTGAGATCCCCAATACACAGGAGGCAGAGTGAATAACCTTCTCTCTCTGAGATCCCCAATACACAGGAGACAGAGTGAATAACCTTCTCTCTGAGATCCCCAATACACAGGAGGTAGAGTGAATAACCTTCTCTCTGAGATCCCCAATACACAGGAGGCAGAGTGAATAACCTTCTCTCTCTGAGATCCCCAATACACAGGAGGTAGAGTGAATAACCTTCTCTCTGAGATCCCCAATACACAGGAGGCAGAGTGAATAACCTTCTCTCTCTGAGATCCCCAATACACAGGAGGCAGAGTGAATAACCTTCTCTCTGAGATCCCCAATACACAGGAGGTAGAGTGAATAACATTCTCTCTCTGAGATCCCCAATACACAGGAGGTAGAGTGAATAACCTTCTCTCTCTGAGATCCCCAATACACAGGAGGTAGAGTGAATAACCTTCTCTCTCTGAGATCCCCAATACACAGGAGGTAGAGTGAATAACCTTCTCTGAGATCCCCAATACACAGGAGGCAGAGTGAATAACCTTCTCTCTGAGATCCCCAATACACAGGAGGCAGAGTGAATAACCTTCTCTCTCTGAGATCCCCAATACACAGGAGGTAGAG
The DNA here is from genome assembly GCF_036934945.1 of Oncorhynchus masou masou. NCBI lineage: Eukaryota > Metazoa > Chordata > Actinopteri > Salmoniformes > Salmonidae > Oncorhynchus > Oncorhynchus masou. Next base: position 26,702,337 of record NC_088231.1, read on the forward strand.
TGAATAACCTTCTCTCTCTGAGATCCCCAATACACAGGAGGTAGAGTGAATAACCTTCTCTCTCTGAGATCCCCAATACACAGGAGGCAGAGTGAATAACCTCTCTGAGATCCCCAATACACAGGAGGCAGAGTGAATAACCTCTCTGAGATCCCCAATACACAGGAGGTAGAGTGAATAACCTCTCTGAGATCCCCAATACACAGGAGGTAGAGTGAATAACCTTCTCTCTGAGATCCCCAATACACAGGAGGCAGAGTGAATAACCTTCTCTCTGAGATCCCCAATACACAGGAGGTAGAGTGAATAACCTTCTCTCCGAGATCCCCAATACACAGGAGGTAGAATGAATAACCTTCTCTCTGAGATCCCCAATACACAGGAGGTAGAGTGAATAACCTTCTCTCTGAGATCCCCAATACACAGGAGGTAGAGTGAATAACCTTCTCTCTGAGATCCCCAATACACAGGAGGTAGAGTGAATAACCTTCTCTCTCTGAGATCCCCAATACACAGGAGGCAGAGTGAATAACCTTTCTCTCTGAGATCCCCAATACACAGGAGGCAGAATGAATAACCTTCTCTCTCTGAGATCCCCAATACACAGGAGGTAGAGTGAATAACCTTCTCTCTGAGATCCCCAATACACAGGAGGTAGAATGAATAACCTTCTCTCTCTGAGATCCCCAATACACAGGAGGTAGAGTGAATAACCTTCTCTCTGAGATCCCCAATACACAGGAGGTAGAGTGAATAACCTTCTCTCTCTGAGATCCCCAATACACAGGAGGCAGAGTGAATAACCTTCTCTCTGAGATCCCCAATACACAGGAGGTAGAGTGAATAACCTTCTCTCTCTGAGATCCCCAATACACAGGAGGTAGAATGAATAACCTTCTCTCTCTGAGATCCCCAATACACAGGAGGCAGAGTGAATAACCTCTCTGAGATCCCCAATACACGGGAGGCAGAGTGAATAACCTCTCTGAGATCCCCAATACACAGGAGGTAGAGTGAATAACCTTCTCTCTGAGATCCCCAATACACAGGAGGTAGAGTGAATAACCTTCTCTCTGAGATCCCCAATACACAGGAGGCAGAGTGAATAACCTTCTCTCTCTGAGATCCCCAATACACAGGAGGTAGAGTGAATAACCTTCTCTCTCTGAGATCCCCAATACACAGGAGGTAGAGTGAATAACCTTTCTCTCTGAGATCCCCAATACACAGGAGGTAGAGTGAATAACCTTCTCTCTCTGAGATCCCCAATACACAGGAGACAGAGTGAATAACCTTCTCTCTCTGAGATCCCCAATACACAGGAGGCAGAGTGAATAACCTTCTCTCTGAGATCCCCAATACACAGGAGGTAGAGTGAATAACCTTCTCTCTCTGAGATCCCCAATACACAGGAGGTAGAGTGAATAACCTTCTCTCTCTGAGAGGGAACAAACATGTGAGAGAGACAATGTATGTTCATGCACGTGTGTGTGTGTGTGTGCATGCGTGTGCATGTGTGTGTGTGTGTGTGTGTGTGTGTGTGTGTGTGTGTGTGTGTGTGTGTGTGTGTGTGTGGTGTGTGTGTGTGTGTGTGTGTGTGTGTGTGTGTGTGTGTGTGTGTGTGTGTGTGTGTGTGTGTGTGTGTGTGTGTGTGTGTGTGTGTGTGTGTGTGCGTGCGTGCGTGCGTGCGTGCGTGCGTGTGTGTGTGCGCGTGCGTGCGAGAGTGTGTGTGAATATAGTTGCAGTAGGTGTCATTGAGGATGGGATAATTGAAACCCGCGGCTTGGAGAGACAGGGATAACATGCTGCAAAGCCTCCTGGGTAGTCTTCGCTGCTCTGTTGTAAACGCCCCTGATACTCTAACACCAGTGGAGGACGGGGAGTGTGTGTAAACTTGGGTCAAAATCTGTTTGTGTCTGTATCACTCTGTGTGTGTGTGTGTATCAGTGTGTGTGTGTGTGTGTGTGTGTGTATCGCTCTGTGTGTGTGTGTGTATCGCTCTGTGTGTGTGTCTGTATCGCTCTGTGTGTGTGTCTGTATCACTCTGTGTGTGTGTCTGTATCACTCTGTGTGTGTGCATGTATCAGTGTCTGTGTATCTGTGTGTGTGTGTCTGTATCACTCTGTGTGTGTGTCTGTATCACTCTGTGTGTGTGTCTGTATTACTCTGTGTGTGTGCATGTATCAGTGTGTGTGTATCTGTGTGTGTGTGTGTGTGTGTGTGTGTGTGTGTGTGTGTGTGTGTGTGTGTGTGTGTGTGTGTGTGTGTGTGTGTGTGTGTGTGTGTGTGTGTGTGTGTATCTGTGTGTGTATCTGTGTGTGTATCTGTGTGTGTTCATGTATCAGTGTGTGTGTATCTGTGTGTGTATCTGTGTGTGTATCTGTGTGTGTGCGTGTATCAGTGTGTGTGTGTGTGTGTGTGTGTGTGTGTGTGTGTGTGTGTGTGTGTGTGTGTGTGTGTGTGTGTGTGTGTGTGTGTGCGTAAAAGACAAGGGGCTTCATTTATCAAGGTGAACACTCACAAAACATCCTAAACTCTTGTGTGCTCCAGTTTTCCAGGTGGGTGTTTCCATTCTGAACCTGATGGTAATGTACGTCTCCAAAGACACAGGTCCCACCATCTGGACGCACAACTTACAGGGGCTGATCAGTTGTATTGCCCGCAAATATTGTTATTTTGTGGGGAAACGGAAGGGTTTGATGCACAGGAAATATAATAAAGGTTCGGATAATGAAATCGTTCAAACGTGATTGTCATGATTTAACAGATGCATTTAACGTCATTAAGACGATCACATTCCAGGATGTTGTCTGATATGTTTCTTCACATGTTATTATAAACTGTAGGTCTGAATCCTGGTCTTATTGCAGGACATGTCTCTCATGTTATTATAAACTGTAGGTCTGAATCCTGGTCTTATAGCAGGACATGTCTCTCATGTTATTATAAACTGTAGGTCTGAATCCTGGTCTTATAGCAGGACATGTCTCTCATGTTATTATAAACTGTAGGTCTGAATCCTGGTCTTATAGCAGGACATGTCTCTCATGTTATTATAAACTGTAGGTCTGAATCCTGGTCTTATTGCAGGACATGTCTCTCATGTTATTATAATCTGTAGGTCTGAATCCTGGTCTTATAGCAGGACGTCTCTCATGTTATTATAAACTGCAGGTCTGAATCCTGGTCTTATTGCAGGACATGTCTCTCATGTTATTATAAACTGTAGGTCTGAATCCTGGTCTTATAGCAGGACATGTCTCTCATGTTATTATAAACTGTAGGTCTGAATCCTGGTCTTATTGCAGGACATGTCTCTCATGTTATTATATACTGTAGGTCTGAATCCTGGTCTTATTGCAGGACATGTCTCTCATGTTATAATAAACTGTAGGTCTGAATCCTGGTCTTATTGCAGGACATGTCTCTCATGTTATTATAAACTGTAGGTATGAATCCTGGTCTTATTGCAGGACATGTCTCATGTTATTATAAACTGTAGGTCTGAATCCTGGTCTTATAGCAGGACATGTCTCTCATGTTATTATAAACTGTAGGTCTGAATCCTGGTCTTATAGCAGGACATGTCTCTCATGTTATTATATACTGTAGGTCTGAATCCTGGTCTTATTGCAGGACATGTCTCTCATGTTATTATATACTGTAGGTCTGAATCCTGGTCTTATTGCAGGACATGTCTCTCATGTTATTATATACTGTAGGTCTGAATCCTGGTCTTATAGCAGGACATGTCTCTCATGTTATTATAAACTGTAGGTCTGAATCCTGGTCTTATTGCAGGACATGTCTCTCATGTTATTATAAACTGTAGGTCTGAATCCTGGTCTTATAGCAGGACATGTCTCTCATGTTATTATAAACTGTAGGTCTGAATCCTGGTCTTATTGCAGGACGTCTCTCATGTTATTATAAACTGTAGGTCTGAATCCGGATCATATAGCAGGACATGTCTCTCATGTTATTATACACTGTAGGTCTGAATCCTGGTCTTATTGCAGGACATGTCTCTCATGTTATTATAAACTGTAGGTCTGAATCCTGGTCTTATTGCAGGACATGTCTCTCATGTTATTATAAACTGCAGGTCTGAATCCTGGTCTTATTGCAGGACATGTCTCTCATGTTATTATAAACTGCAGGTCTGAATCCTGGTCTTATTGCAGGACATGTCTCTCATGTTATTATAAACTGTAGGTCTGAATCCTGGTCTTATTGCAGGACATGTCTCTCATGTTATTATAAACTGTAGGTCTGAATCCTGGTCTTATAGCAGGACATGTCTCTCATGTTATTATATACTGTAGGTCTGAATCCTGGTCTTATTGCAGGACGTCTCCTTTTCTGACTTAACTTGTTTATTCCTTCTAAACAACAAATATTAGGCTGCCATTTATCAAGTCGCTCATTCAATACCCAAGCCAGCTCAAAAGTAAATACACAGATAGTCCTTACTGCTATTAGCCCATAGAAACACGATGAATAACATATTCACTCCACGGAACAACAGTCCCAGAAAAGTGAAGCGTCTGTCCTCTATCTGAGAGTTATAAGACAAGTCAGGAAACACGTGTTGTTTGTTTTTCACTTGCATTTAACCTCTTTTTGGTTGTCACATGGTCTCCATATTTACTTCCATTCATTCTTTCAACGGGTACCGGGTGACATTCAGAAGAGTCATGTGAGGGTTGTGGGCGTCCTCGATCAAAACAACCAACATGTACGTGTTTCTGAGAGTCTCACCTTTCCACAGAGGGTCATATTAGTGTGTCGTCCAAACTGTTCAGACGCTACAGGCAGAAGTTGGAAGTTCGTCTGTATTGTCTTCAGACCAGAGTCCCAGAACGCTTGTGGGAGTCATAGAAGAACGGGAGAGTCTCCACTTCCTTCCCCTAGAGGGGTCCTTCCCCTAGAGGGGTCCTTCCCCTAGAGGGGCCCTTCCCCTAGAGGGGTCCTTCCCCTAGAGGGGTCCTTCCCCTAGAGGGGTCCTTCCCCTAGAGGGGCCCTTCCCCTAGAGGGGTCCTTCCCCTAGAGGGGTCCTTCCCCTAGAGGGGTCCTTCCCCTAGAAGTGTCCTTCCCCTAGAGGGGTCCTTCCCATAGAGGTGTCCTTCCCCTAGAGGGGTCCTTCCCCTAGAGGTGTCCTTCCCCTAGAGGGGTCCTTCCCCTAGAGGGGTCCTTCACATAGAGGGGTCCTTCCCCTAGAGGGGTCCTTCCCCTAGAGGTGTCCTTCCCCTAGAGGGGTCCTTCCCATAGAGGGGTCCATCCCCTAGAGGGGTCCTTCACATAGAGGGGTCCTTCCCCTAGAGGGGTCCTTCCCATAGAGGGGTCCTTCCCATAGAGGGGTCCTTCCCCTAGAGGGGTCCTTCCCATAGAAGGGTCCATCCCCTAGAGGGGTCCTTCCCCTAGAGGGGTCCTTCACATAGAGGGGTCCTTCACATAGAGGGGTCCTTCCCCTAGAGGGGTCCTTCCCATAAAGGTGTCCTTCCCCTAGAGGGGTCCTTCCCCTAGAGGGGCCCTTCCCCTAGAGGGGTCCTTCCCATAGAGGGGTCCTAATAGTCAGTAAGTCAAACCGTTCAGAGGCTACAGAAGATTCTGTACATAGACTAGAAATCCCTGGCCACTTTAATAACGGAACACTTGTCACTTTAATAATGTGTACATATTTTGTATTACTCGTCTCATATGTATTTACTGTCTTCTATTCTATTCTATTGTATCTTAGTCTATGACGCTCTGACATTGCTCGTCCAAATACTTATACATTTTTAATTAAATACCTTTACTTTAGATTTGACTTGTTAGATATTACTACACTGTTGGAGCTGGAAACACAAGCACTTCGCTACACCCACAATAACATAACTGCTGAACACGTGTACGTGACCAATACAACTAGATTTGATTTGATTTGACCTTTCACCTGTAGATGCAGAGGTGCGACATCAGCGGATGCCTTGGATTTAGTCGCATCCAAAACAACAATAAAACCCAGATGTCTCCTACTTAAACTGACTGATTTCTATAGGGGTTTTAGAATTATGCCAATGACATTTGCGCTGGGGTGCGGACATTGACTCTAGGGGGGTCAACATATTTGACGGTAATGGGTAGGCTACTGTATTAGTGTTTGACAGGAGCGAGACATCACTGCCTATTTCATCTCAGAGCCTATACCACGGCAGGAGACAGAAACTAAATAATCTATTGACAGGCTAAATATTTAACGACAGTTTGTCTTTTGCATAGATGTGTGGGCTGTAGGCAGCATTTACTTTAACTTGCTGGAAAGGACCATGAATCTTGCAGAGTGCGTGGTCTACTGTTTGGCATCTGCTTGGCACCCACTATAGGCCAGTTGTACATCGGCCACTCTGACAGTGTTTGGCATCTGCTATAGGCCAGGGGAACATCTGTCACACTGACAGTGATTGGCTTATTTCTGTTTCCTCTTGCTCCTTGTCTTCCTCGAATGCCTTTTGATCCTGTATCACGGCAGCCAATGAACATATTTCAGTCAAAGTGGGTGTGGCAGCTGGTTGAAGGGGCTGGTGCTGGGATGAGGCAGCCAATGAACACATTTCAGTCAGAGTGGGTGTGGCAGCTGGTTGAAGGGGCTGGTGCTGGGATGAGACAGCCAATGAACACATTTCAGTCAGAGTGGGTGTGGCAGCTGATTGAAGGGGCTGGTGCTGGGATGAGACAGCCAATGAACACATTTCAGTCAGAGTGGGTGTGGCAGCTGATTGAAGGGGCTGGTGCTGGGATGAGACAGCCAATGAACACATTTCAGTCAGAGTGGGTGTGGCAGCTGGTTGAAGGGGCTGGTGCTGGAATGAGGCAGCCAATGAACAGATTTCAGTCAGAGTGGGTGTGGCAGCTGGTTGAAGGGGCTGGTGCTGGAATGAGGCAGCCAATGAACACATTTCAGTCAGAGTGGGTGTGGCAGCTGGTTGAAGGGGCTGGTGCTGGGATGAGACTGAAAGTTAATAAGTAATATTCACTGTTAATTTCATAGTTCTGTCTTTATGCCATTTTTATACATCTGAATTTCCAGTTCCTCTAATGTAGAGATTGTAGCTACTGTCTTTGTCAGTTATGCCCCCCCCCTCCCCTCCCCCTCCACACACACACACACACACACACACACACACACACACACACACACACACACACACACACACACACACACACACACACACACACACACACAACACACAACACACAACACACAACACACACACACTGTCATACTACTTGAGACGTGATTTGTGGTGAAGTGATGGGAGGTATGAACTATAGGAGGATGGAAAGGGTGTGTGTTTGTATGTGTGTGTGTTGTGTGTTGTGTGTGTGTGTGTGTGTGTGTGTGTGTGTGTGTGTGTGTGTGTGTGTGTGTGTGTGTGTGTGTGTGTGTGTGTGTGTGGTGATAATGGTATTTCTGGCCGAATCCCAAGTTATTATTGTGTAAATCAGCCCTCCTTGTATAGCCAGGATGTTATGGTTACAAACAGCAGCCAGGACATTACAGGCATATCCATATAAAGATGACATGAATATGGATAGGAAAGATTGAAGAGGGGAGGGGGAGAGAGAGTGGAGAGAGAGAGAGAGAGAGAGAGAGAGAGAGGGAGAGAGAGAGAGAGAGAGGGGGAGAAGGGGATAGAGAGAGGGAGAGAGAGAGAGAAGTAGAGAGAGGGAGAGAGAGAAGTAGAGAGAGGGAGAGAGAGAGAGAGGGGGAGAGAGAGAAGGAGAGAGAGAGATGGAGAGAGAGAAGGAGAGAGAGAGAGAAAGAGAGAGAAACAGAGGGAAAGAGAGAGAGGAAGAGAGAGGGAGGAGGAGAGGGGGGGAAGAGAGGGGGAGAGAGAGAGGAAGAGAGAGAAACAGAGGGAGAGAGAGAGGACAGAGAGAGAGAGAGAGAGAGAGGAAGAGAGAGAGAGGAAGAGAGGGGGAGAGAGAGAGAGAGGAAGAGAGGGGGAGAGAGAGAGAGGAAGAGAGGGGGAGAGAGAGAGGAAGAGAGAGGGAGCGAGAGAGGAAGAGAGAGAAACAGAGGGAGAGAGAGAGGAGAGAGAAAGAGAGAGAGAGAGGGAGGAAGAGAGAGAGAGGAAGAGAGGGGGAGAGAGAGAGAGAGGAAGAGAGGGGGAGAGAGAGAGAGGAAGAGAGGGGGAGAGAGAGAGAGAGAGAGAGAGAGGGAGGAAGAGAGAGAGAGGAAGAGAGGGGGGAGAGAGAGAGGGAGGAAGAGAGGGGGAGAGAGAGAGAGGAAGAGAGGGGGAGAGAGAGAGGAAGAGAGGGGGAGAGAGAGAGAGGAAGAGAGGGGGAGTGGGAGGAAGAGAGGGGGAGAGAGAGAGAGAGAGAGAGAGAGAGAGAGAGGAAGAGAGGGGGAGAGAGAGAGAAAGGAAGAGAGGGGGAGAGAGAGGAAGAGAGAGAGAGGAAGAGAGGGGGAGAGAGAGAGAGGAAGAGAGGGGGAGAGAGAGAGAGGAAGAGAGGGGGAGAGAGAGGAAGAGAGGTGGAGAAAGGGATGGAGCAGGAGAGGAGGATGGATGCGTGCGGTAGCATAGTATTTACTATCGAAACTCTTTCAACACATTTGGCAGCAGATGGAAATGGCTCACTACACTTCCTGAGTGAGTTAAAAGCTACTGGCAAAACGGACCAATCATGTCTCAGACTCAGAATGGTTTCTTGAAAGCCATAGAATTGAAGCTGCACTTTGAGACTAGAACATATATCTCAAATGGCACCACATTCCTTACTGGCCCTGGTTGATGGTAGTGCACTATATAGGGAATAGGGCCCTGGTTGATGGTAGTGCACTATATAGGGAATAGGGCCCTGGTTGATGGTAGTGCACTATATAGGGAATAGGGCCCTGGTCGATGGCAGTGCACTATATAGGGAATAGGGCCCTGGTCGATGGCAGTGCACTATATAGGGAATAGGGCCCTGGTCGATGGCAGTGCACTATATAGGGAATAGGGCCCTGGTCGATGGCAGTGCACTATATATGGAATAGGGCCCTGGTCGATGGTAGTACACTATATAGGGAATAGGGCACCGGTTGATGGTAGTACACTATATACTGTAGGTATAATCTGCACTGCTGGTGATTCTCTGATCCACCTCTACGCAGACGACACCATTCTGTATACTTCTGGCCCTTCTTTGGACTCTGTGTTAACTAACCTCTAGACGAGCTTCAATGCCATACAACTCTCCTTCTGTGGCCTCCAACTGCTCTTAAATGCAAGTAAAACTAAATGCATGCTATTCAACCGATCACTGCCCGCACCTGCCCGCCCATCCAGCATCACTACTCTGGACGGCTCTGACTTAGAATACGTGGACAACTACAAATACCTGGGTGTCTGGTTCGACTGTAAACTCTCCTTCCAGACTCACATTAAGCATCTCCAATCCAAAATGAAATCTAGAATCGTCTTCCTACATTGTAACAAAGCATCCTTCACTCATGCTGCCAAACATACCCTCGTAAAACTGACCATCCTACTGATCCTTGACTTTGGCGATGTCATTTGCAAAATAGCCTCCAACACTCTACTCAACAAACTAGATGCAGTCTATGACAGTGCCATCCGTTTTGTCACCAAAGCCCCATATACTTCCCACCACTGCGACCTGTACGCTCTCGTTGGTTGGCCCTCGCTTCATACTCGTCGCCAAACCCACTGGCTACAGGTTATCTACAAGTCTCTGCTAGGTAAAGCCCCGCCTTATCTCAGCTCACTGGTCACCATAGCAGCGCCCACTCATAGCACGTGCTCCAGTAGGTATATCTCACTCGTCACCCCCAAAGCCAATTTCTCCTTTGGTCGTCTTTCCTTCCAGTTCTCTGCTGCCCATGACTGGAACGAATTGCAAAAATCTCTGAGCAGGAGACTCACATCTTCCTCACTAGCTTTAAGCACCAGCTGTCAGAGCAGCTTGCAGATCACTGCACCTGTACATAGCCCATCTGTAAACAGCCCATCTATCTACCTACGTCATCCCCATACTGTATTTATTTATTTTGCTCCTTTGTACCCCAGTATCTCTACTTGCACATTCCTCTTCTGCACATCTACCATTCCAGTGTTTAATTGCTATATTGTAATTACTTCGCCACCAAGGCCTATTTATTTCCTTATCTTACCTCATTTGCACTCACTGTATATAGACTTTTTGTTTTATGTTATTCTACTGTATTATTGACTGTATGTTTTTGTTATTCCATGTGTAACTCCGTGTTGTATGTATCGAATCGTTATGCTTTATCTTGGCCAGGTCGCAGTTGCAAATGAGAACTTGTTCTCAACTAGCCTACCTGGTTAAATAAAGGTGAAATAAATAAAATTTAAATTAAAAAAA
>NC_088231.1:26720216-26747716 GCF_036934945.1 Oncorhynchus masou masou
ACAGTCTAAAGGCCTGAGTGATACCACTGAACTGTCTCAATATGTAACATAGAGACAGTTAACAGTCTAGAGGCCTGAGTGATACCACTGAACTGTCTCAATATGTACCATAGAGACAGTTAACAGACTAAAGGCCTGAGTGATACCACTGAACTGTCTCAATATGTACCATAGAGACAGTTAACAGTCTAAAGGCCTGAGTGATACCACTGAACTGTCTCAATATGTAACATAGAGACAGTTAACAGTCTAAAGGCCTGAGTGATACCACTGAACTGTCTCAATATGTAACATAGAGACAGTTAACAGTCTAAAGGCCTGAGTGATACCACTGAACTGTCTCAATATGTAACATAGAGACAGTTAACAGTCTAGAGGCCTGAGTGATACCACTGAACTGTCTCAATATGTACCATAGAGACAGTTAACAGTCTAAAGGCCTGAGTGATACCACTGAACTGTCTCAATATGTAACATAGAGACAGTTAACAGTCTAGAGGCCTGAGTGATACCACTGAACTGTCTCAATATGTACCATAGAGACAGTTAACAGACTAAAGGCCTGAGTGATACCACTGAACTGTCTCAATATGTACCATAGAGACAGTTAACAGTCTAAAGGCCTGAGTGATACCACTGAACTGTCTCAATATGTAACATAGAGACAGTTAACAGTCTAAAGGCCTGAGTGATACCACTGAACTGTCTCAATATGTAACATAGAGACAGTTAACAGTCTAGAGGCCTGAGTGATACCACTGAACTGTCTCAATATGTACCATAGAGACAGTTAACAGTCTAAAGGCCTGAGTGATACCACTGAACTGTCTCAATATGTAACATAGAGACAGTTAACAGTCTAAAGGCCTGAGTGATACCACTGAACTGTCTCAATATGTAACATAGAGACAGTTAACAGTCTAGAGGCCTGAGTGATACCACTGAACTGTCTCAATATGTAACATAGAGACAGTTAACAGTCTAAAGGCCTGAGTGATACCACTGAACTGTCTCAATATGTAACATAGAGACAGTTAACAGTCTAGAGGCCTGAGTGATACCACTGAACTGTCTCAATATGTAACATAGAGACAGTTAACAGTCTAAAGGCCTGAGTGATACCACTGAACTGTCTCAATATGTACCATAGAGACAGTTAACAGTCTAAAGGCCTGAGTGATACCACTGAACTGTCTCAATATGTAACATAGAGACAGTTAACAGTCTAAAGGCCTGAGTGATACCACTGAACTGTCTCAATATGTAACATAGAGACAGTTAACAGTCTAGAGGCCTGAGTGATACCACTGAACTGTCTCAATATGTACCATAGAGACAGTTAACAGTCTAAAGGCCTGAGTGATACCACTGAACTGTCTCAATATGTACCATAAAGACAGCAGTCTAGAGGCCTGAGTGATACTAATCTGTGACTGTGTGTCAAGGGAAGACTACAAGTCCCAGCTGACACTTCTCCCCTCTCTTACGCCACTAATGGATCTCACATTGCTGTTGCCGTGGAGATGTTTCCCCCTTTTCCCTTCGAAAGAAACATCCACTTTTTTTCCTCGTCTCTCTCTTCTGCACATCCCTTGTCTTCCCCCAGTTCATGCCTCCCTCATCTTTCCCCAGTTCATGCCTCCCTCGCTTTGTCTCTTTCTCCAGTTCATGCCTCCCTCATCTTTCTCCAGTTCATGCCTCCCTCATCTTTCTCCAGTTCATGCCTCCCTCGCTTTGTCTCTTTCTCCAGTTCATGCCTCCCTCATCTTTCTCCAGTTCATGCCTCCCTCGCTTTGTCTCTTTCTCCAGTTCATGCCTCCCTCGCTTTGTCTCTTTCTCCAGTTCATGCCAACCTCGTCTTTCTCCAGTTCATGCCTCCATCGTCTTTCTCCAGTTCATGCCTCCCTCGTCTTTCTCCAGTTCAAGCCTCCCTCGTCTTTCTCCAGATCTTGCCTCCCTCGCTTTGTCTCTTTCTCCAGTTCATGCCTCCCTCGTTTTATCTCTATCTCCAGTTCATGCCTCCCTCGCTTTGTCTCTTTCTCCAGTTCATGCCTCCCTCATCTTTCTCCAGTTCATGCGTCCCTCATCTTTCTCCAGTTCATGCCTCCCTCATCTTTCTCCAGTTCATGCCTCCCTCGCTTTGTCTCTTTCTCCAGTTCATGCCTCCCTCATCTTTCTCCAGTTCATGCCTCCCTCGCTTTGTCTCTTTCTCCAGTTCATGCCTCCCTCGCTTTGTCTCTTTCTCCAGTTCATGCCAACCTCGTCTTTCTCCAGTTCATGCCTCCCTCGTCTTTCTCCAGTTCATGCCTCCCTCGTCTTTCTCCAGTTCAAGCCTCCCTCGTCTTTCTCCAGATCTTGCCTCCCTCGCTTTGTCTCTTTCTCCAGTTCATTCCTCGCTCATCTTTCTCCAGTTCATGCCTCCCTCGTTTTATCTCTATCTCCAGTTCATGCCTCCCTCGCTTTGTCTCTTTCTCCAGTTCATGCCTCCCTCGTCTTTCTCCAGTTCATGCCTCCCTCGCTTTGTCTCTTTCTCCAGTTCATGCTTCCCTCATATTTCTCCAGTTCATGTGTCAGGACCCGGTTTCGAACCTGGGTCTCCAGAGTGAGAAACAGTCACTTAACCAACTGAGCCACGAATAGTCAGCAGAACCCAGAAGATGAGGCAGACACAGCAGTACTTAAGACGGTGTATTTAATAAAGAAAAATCCTTAAATACAAAAAATGGCAAATCCAAAAGGTGGTAGGACAAGCACAAAAAGGCCTCAAAAGAAACTCACAAAAAATAAACAAAAACAAAAAACAGAATACCACAAGAGCGTCACCCGGAATCGACAAGAGTACACAGAACACTAGGGCAGGGTGCTAACATACAAACACAGAGCACAGAACTGAGGGAAACTAAGGGTTTAAATACAATAAGAGGAAACGAGGCACAGGTGCAAATAATTAATGGGGATCAAGGGAAAAACATAAGGACAAAAAGCACAATGGGGGCATCTACTGACCAAAACCCGGAACAACCCTGGCCAAATCCTGACAGAATCCCCCCCCTAGGAACGGCTCCTGACGTTCCTACCAGCTCTCTCAGGGTGGAGGACCCTGAACTGACGAATGAGGTCAGGGTCCAGGATGTCTTTGGCAGGAACCCAGGAGCGCTCCTCAGGACCGTAGCCTTCCCAGTCCACCAGATACTGCCAGGACCGCTGCACCCGGCGGGAATCCAGTATCCGGTGGACGGTATAAGCCGGCTGGCCTCCAATGACACGAGGCGGAGGGGGAGGTCTGTCTGCCGGGACAAGGGGAGAAAAAACAACAGGTTTTAACAATGAAACATGAAATGTGGGATTAATCTTAAGGGATCTGGGTAAGTGTAGGCGATAAGAAACTGGGTTAACTCTCCTGGCAACCTTGAAGGGACCGATGTATTTTTGGGACAGCTTGCGAGACTCCACCCGTAGAGGTAAGTCTCTTGTGGAGAGCCAGACTCTCTGGCCGGGGCGCAGGGTAGGCCCGGGACAGCGACGTCTGTTGGCTTGTTGTTGATACCTCTGTGAGGAACGCATAAGATTAAGACGGGTCTTCCTCCACATAAGCCGACAGCGTCTGACGAACTTCAAGGCTGAAGGCACTCTGACTTCTGCCTCCTGGTCCGGGAACAATGGAGGAGGATAGCCAAACTGACACTCGTGCGGGGACATACCAGTGGAGGAGGAGCGCAAGGTGTTGTGCGCGTATTCGGCCCAAACAATAAAGGATGACCATGTGGACGGGTTGTCACGAGTCATACATCGGAGGGTGGTTTCCAGCTCTTGATTCATCCTCTCGGTTTGGCCGTTGGACTCCGGATGGTACCCTGAAGATAGACTGGCAGAAGCCCCCATGAGTTGGCAGAAGGCCTTCCAAAACCTTGAGGCGAACTGGGGACCTCTGTCAGAAACCACATCTTGAGGAATGCCGAAGACTCGGAACACATGATTAATTACCAACTCAGCCGTTTCCTTGGCAGAAGGTAACTTAGTCAGAGGGACGAACCTGGCCGCCTTTGAAAACCTGTCGATTATGACTAGGATAGTAGTATTGCCATGGGATGGAGGAAGTCCAGTAATAAAGTCCAATGAGATATGGGACCAGGGTCTGTGGGGAACAGGTAAAGGGTGAAGGAGTCCTTGAGGGCGGAGGTGAGAAGATTTGCCCTGGCAGCACACGGGGCAGGCATTGACGAAAGTGGCAACGTCTTCTCTTATGGTAGGCCACCAGAACTTACGCTGGATGAACTCCAAGGTGCGACCTACGCCCGGATGACAAGTGAGGCGAGAGGAGTGCCCCCACAGAAGGACCTGAGTCCTCACTGCCTTGGGGACAAACAACCGATTGGCAGCGCCTCCTTTAGGGTCCGGTTCGCTAGCTTGAGCACGTCTCACGGTATCCTCAACTTGCCACGAGATCGGAGCCACAATCTTAGCAGCAGGAAGGACAGGCATGTCCGTGTCATCTCGAATGGCAGGAGCGTAGACTCGGGACAGGGCATCCGGTTTGAGATTCTTCGACCCGGGCCGATAGGTGAGGATAAACTGGAATCGATTGAAGAAAAGAGACCATCTAGCTTGTCTAGAGTTCAATCGCTTCGCCTGCTGGATATACTCCAGATTTTTGTGGTCCGTAAGCACTTGAAACGGGTGAGAAGCCCCTCGAGCCAGTGTCTCCATTCCTTCAATGCCATCTTAACCGCTAGGAGTTCACAATCCCCCACATCGTAGTTCCTCTCAGTCGGGGTAAGCCGGTGTGAGAAGAAAGCGCACGGATGAAGCTTCTTGTCTTCACCCCTCTGAGACAGGACAGCTCCAACACCAACCTCTGATGCGTCTACCTCCACCACAAATGGTTCATCCGTAGTCGGTAGTATCAGGATGGGAGCAGAGAGGACGCGCTGCTTGAGTCCTTGGAAGGCCGTCTCAGCTTCTCTTCCCCACAAAAACCTTGCATTGCCACCTTTGGTTAAAGCTGAGAGAGGAGCTGCCACCAAACTGAAGTTCTTGATGAACTTGCGGTAAAAGTTTGTGAAGCCCAGGAAACGCTGAACATCCTTAACGGATTTGGGGGTGGGCCAAT
This sequence comes from Oncorhynchus masou masou, assembly GCF_036934945.1. Classification (NCBI taxonomy): domain Eukaryota; kingdom Metazoa; phylum Chordata; class Actinopteri; order Salmoniformes; family Salmonidae; genus Oncorhynchus; species Oncorhynchus masou. Next base: position 26,725,327 of record NC_088231.1, read on the forward strand.
CCGCTACCTCCCCTACCTTCCTAGGGTCCATTTGGACTCGACCGGGTTCCACTACAAATCCCAGGAATTGTACTCGGGATGAATGGAATTCACATTTTTCCGGCTTAACGTACGGATGGCTGTCTAGGAGGCGTTTGAGTACTTGTCTGACATGCTTAGTGTGTTCTTGAAGGGAGCTCGAAAAGATGAGGATGTCATCCAAGTAAACAAACACAAATATGTTAAGCATATCCCTAAGCACATCGTTTATGAGCGCTTGGAACACCGCTGGGGCGTTGGTCAGGCCGAAGGGCATCACCAAGTATTCATAGTGACCAGTAGGCGTGTTGAAAGCGGTCTTCCACTCGTCACCAGGTCTGATCCGCACAAGATGGTATGCGTTCCGCAGGTCAAGCTTAGTGAAAACAACTGCTTCCTGGAGCAGCTCGAAGGCTGTGGCCATAAGGGGTAGCGGGTAACGGTTACGGACGGTTATGTCATTGAGTCCCCGGTAGTCGATGCAAGAACGTAATCCACCGTCTTTCTTGGCCACAAAGAAAAACCCTGCTCCCGCCGGGGAGGTGGATGGACGCATGAGGCCTGCTTCCAGAGCGTCCTTGATGTAGGTATCCATAGCAGCTCGTTCGGGTGGAGATGGGGAAAAGATCCGACCCCTGGGGGGGCAAGTGCCCGGAAACAGGTCGATGGGGCAATCGTAAGGTCTATGGGGTGGTAGCATGGTGGCCCTCTGTTTGCTAAACACCAGTTTGAGGTCATGGTAACACTCGGGAACTCGGGTCAGGTCGATGGATTCTAAAGACTCGGGAGTAGAACTCGGGAATTCTGGAAAATACAAGTAGCTTGGCACGTAGGACCCCACTGCTTGATAGTGCCCACAGACCAGTCGATGTGAGGGTTATGGCTGTGAAGCCAGGGGTATCCAAGGACGAGAGGGAACTCGGAACAGGAGATCAAATGAAAGTTCATCAATTCCTGGTGTTGTGAAACTGAAAGTCGCAAGGAGGTAGTGACATGAGTGACAAGTCCAGATCCCAAAGGGCTTCCATCCAATGTAGTAACCCTCATGGGGTCACTTAGAGGTTCAGAGGGAACGCCATTCTCCTTCGCCCAGACACCATCCATGAAGTTACCTGCGGCTCCAGAGTCTACCAAGGCTTGAAGGTGAAGCTTGTGGTTATCCCAGGAGAAGGTGACTGGAATGAGCAGACGGGAGTTGGACGGATGGGAGGAGGTTATGTTTCCCGTTACAGTCCCCCCCCGGTCTGTACGGGACAGAGCGTTTCCCTGGAGCCCGGGACACGTGGAACGGAAATGGCCCGGTTTGCCGCAATATAGACAGCGTCGCTCCCTCATCCGGCGGTCTCTCTCAGCCTGGGAGATGCGTCCAATCTGCATGGGTTCCGGTGGAGCCAGCGATGATAAAGGTGGGGACTCGGAGCTGGAACTGATAGGGGCTAGAGGTCTACGGTTGAGTTCTCTCTCTCAGACGCTGGTCAATGCGTGAGGCCAACTTGATCAGGGACTCGAGATTGTCCGGTGGTTCCCGAGTGGCCAGTTCATCTTGGATAGTGTCGGAAAGGCCTTTCAGAAAGCACACCGTGAGCGCCTCGTTGTTCCAGCCACTCGCTGCTGCCACCGTGCGGAACTGGATGGCATTGTCCGTCACGCTGCGCCAACCTTGATGGAGAGTCAGGAGCTGTTTGGCTGAGTCAGAACCACTGCTTGGGCCTTGAAACACTCGTTTGAATTCCTCAGCAAAGACAGAGTAGCTGGCACAGCAGGAACTATGGGCATCCCACACAGCAGTAGCCCAGGCCAGGGCTTTTTCCGACAGCAGGGTGATGATATATGCGATCTTAGACCGGTCGGTGGGAAACGACGAGGGTTGCAGCTCAAAGGAGAGAGAACATTGAGTGAGAAACCCTTTACAAGCACTTGGATCACCTGAGAACCGTTGGGGAGGTGGAAGACGAGGTTCAGCCAGGGGGTTAACTGCCATGGGTACGTGAACCTGAGGTACTGGGACGGGAACTGTTGCCGGGGTAAGTCGATCAGATATTTGCTTAATGGAAGTCAGCATCTCCGACAGAAGATGAGAATGTCTAGCCATTAAGGCCTCTTGCTGAACCAGGGCGGCTTCGTGGCGTTGGACAGTCTCCTGGTGGTGGGACAGCGTGGCAAAAAGGTCCTGGGAACTGGCTGCCTCTGGGTTCATTTTTGGCTCTGTGTTTCTGTCAGGACCCGGTTTCGAACCTGGGTCTCCGGAGTGAGAAACAGTCACTTAACCAACTGAGCCACGAATAGTCAGCAGAACCCAGAAGATGAGGCAGACACAGCAGTACTTAAGACGGTGTATTTAATAAAGAAAAATCCTTAAATACAAAAAATGGCAAATCCAAAAGGTGGTAGGAAAAGCACAAAAAGGCCTCAAAAGAAACTCACAAAAAATAAACAAAAACAAAAAACAGAATACCACAAGAGCGTCACCCGGAATCGACAAGAGTACACAGAACACTAGGGCAGGGTGCTAACATACAAACACAGAGCACAGAACTGAGGGAAACTAAGGGTTTAAATACAATAAGAGGAAACGAGGCACAGGTGCAAATAATTAATGGGGATCAAGGGAAAAACATAAGGACAAAAAGCACAATGGGGGCATCTACTGACCAAAACCCGGAACAACCCTGGCCAAATCCTGACATCATGCCTCCCTCATCTTTCTCCAGTTCATTCCTCCCTCATCTTTCTCCAGTTCATGCCTCCCTCATCTTTCTCCAGTTCATGCCTCCCTCATCTTTCTCCAGTTCATGCCTCCCTCATCTTTCTCCAGTTCATGCCGCCCTCGTCTTTCTCCAGTTCATGCCTCCCTCATCTTTCTCCAGATCTTGCCTCCCTCGTTTTATCTCTTTCTCCAGTTCATGCCTCCCTCGTCTTTCTCCAGTTCATGCCTCCCTCGCTTTGTCTCTTTCTCCAGCTCATGTTGTTTCTTCTTCTTGTGTTACGGCTGGGGAAACAAGGAGAGGACAACAACAGAAGACAGAAGAAACAGAAAGCAGGTTTTCTGGGGAGAGATAAGAAGAGGAACAGCTGAAAAGCCTGATAGGTGTGAAAAAGGAGCTGTGGCGTGGAGCGGAGACGAAGAGGAGGAGAGGAAGGAGAGATGTGGAGCGGAGACGAAGAGGAGGAGAGGAAGGAGAGATGTGGAGCGGAGACGAAGAGGAGGAGAGGAAGGAGAGATGTGGAGCGGAGACGAAGAGGAGGAGAGGAAGGAGAGATGTGGAGCGGAGACGAAGAGGAGGAGAGGAAGGAGAGATGTGGAGTGGAGACGAAGAGGAGGAGAGGAAGGAGAGATGTGGAGCGGAGACGAAGAGGAGGAGAGGAAGGAGAGATGTGGAGCGGAGACGAAGAGGAGGAGAGGAAGGAGAGATGTGGAGCGGAGACGAAGAGGAGGAGAGGAAGGAGAGATGTGGAGCGGAGACGAAGAGGAGGAGAGGAAGGAGAGATGTGGATGGATGGAGGGGGGGGGGCGAACAGGCGTGAGCGAGGGATGGGTTTCACCAGGAGCAGGTAGATAGAGAGAGACATGGATGGGAGAGAAGTGGCTGAGCGAGCAGTGCTGTTGAACGACAGAACAGAGGAAAGAAATGAAGAATAGTCGTAGATTTATGGAGACGTGTAGAGGACATGAGGTGCATGTCTGTCGCTCTGTTGTGTGTGTGTGTGTGTGTGTGTGTGTGTGTGTGTGTGTGTGTGTGTGTGTGCGTGTGTGTGTGTGCGCGTGTGTGTGTGTGTGTGTGTGTGTGCGTGTGTGTGTGTGTGTGTGTGTGTGTCTGTGTGTATTTAAAGGATCCCAGTCCTATTATTTGTCAGTCTAATATATATATGATGATCCTATCATCTCTGACATTGAAGAGAGATTAAAGGACCTGACAGCTCCGTCCCATTTCCAGGTTTGATCTCTCTGTGATGGACAGATCGTACAGAGAGAAACACCCTCGTTTCACCTTCAATCATCCTTCTCTCACTCCCTGTTTCTTTCCCCTCGGCACATATCTAACATCACTTCAGGCCTCCCTGGATCCTGACCTCGACGCCACAGAATAGTTTGGAGATTTGACACATGTGTATATTCGTTTACGGACTTTGAAGAAAGTCTATAGATGACATTTGATAAATGCTAAAGTAGAGGAGTTGACCGAAATATGCAACTGTTGTTTATTTTTTTTGCAGTGGCGAGGTTAACAAAACCAAAGTGTGGATGATCACTTCCTGTTTCCAGACTCCTGTCAAGGTAAGTAAACAAGTAGTAAATCCTATTTTAAGGAAGCAAACATGGAAATATGTCAAATTTCTGAACTATTCATTTATCCATTATAATGAACAGTTGTCCAACAAATAAGGGATTGGGTTCCATTTCAGAAGCCCAAAAAATGTTCTGCCTCCAGGGGCCACTCCATCACACGCCCCTTCACTCACCTGTGGCCCTCCGGCTGATGCATTGTGGGATGGGGTCAAGGGAGTGACTGGCTCTATGATTAATATCAGGGTACAGGGCTGCCCTCTCCATCGTTGACGCACGCACGCACACACGCACGCACACACACACGCACGCAAGCACGCACGCACACACACACACACACACACACACACACACGCACGCACACACACACACACACACACCCTCTGTGTTGTAAAGGTGAACGAGTCAGCCGAGTTGGGAGGTCTCATTATGGGGTCCTTCCACCGCCCAACCTGCTCCTCTAAGGAGTCCATCAATCAGCCTGTCTCAAACTGACACTAAACTAAACCATCAGCAGACTGAGCAAACTCTGGGCTGGACTCTCCTCCTTCTCACACATATTCTCTCTCTCTTTTCCTGTCTCCTCACACTCTCTCCATCCCCCTCTCTCTCTTTTCCTGTCTCCTCACACTCTCTCCATCCCTCTCTCTCTCTTTTCCTGTCTCCTCACACTCTCTCCATCCCTCTCTCTCTCTTTTCCTGTCTCCTCACACTCTCTCCATCCCTCTCTCTCCTTACACCTCTCTCTCTGTCTCTCCCTTTTTCTCGCACTCTTCATTTCATATCAAATCAAATCAAATGTAGTAGTCACATATAAATATTTATCAGATGTTATTGGGGGTGTAGTGAAATACTCTGTATCTCTCTGCCTCCTCCCTCCCCATTAACTTTCTCTCTGTGTTTCTTTCTCCTGCTGCATGGAGCACATTGAGTACAGAGTCCCTGACCATTTATGGAATGTATCCAACCTGTTCCAGAGCACATATGTTCACTCTCCCTCCCTCTCTCTCTCTCTCTCTTTCTCTCTGTCTCTGTCTCTCTCTCTCTCTCTCTCTCTCTCTCTCTCTCTCTCTCTCTCTCTCTCTCTCAATTCAATTCAAGGGGCTTTATTGGCATGGGAAACATGTGTTAACATTGCCAAAGCAAGTGACATAGTTAATTTACAAAAGTGAAATAAACAATAACAAATTAACAGTAAACATTATACAGACCCCTCTCTCTCTTTCTCTCTCTCTCTCTCTACCCCTCCCACTCTCTATCTCTCTCTCTCTCTCTCTCTCTCTCTCTCTCTCTCTCTCTCTCTCTCTCTCAGAGAGCGAGAAAGAGAGAGAGATGCCCTACCTATATCCCACTACAACAATCCGTATACTTTAAAGAATGAGAGGGACAGAATATGCGCGAGAGAGAGAGGGAGTGAGAGTTCATTAGGAGTCAGACCCTGAAACAGGCCGTCTTAATGGAATCAGGAAGGGTCTAATTTGCGGCAGTGGGATGCAGAATAAGTCATGACACCGTTTATGAAGTTCAGACAGGAGACCGGTTCTCTCTCGCCTATTTTCAGTGGTCCAATTAGAGTCTGCTTTAATTTGTGACCCTGTGGTTCATTCACCCGATAGACTGAAGACGAATTAACATACGCAGCAAGAGAGAGATAGAGAGGAGAGGAGAGGAGAGGAGAGGCGAGGGGAGGAGAGGAGAGGGGAGGAGAGGAGAGGAGAGTAGAGGATAGGAGAGGAGAGGAGAGGAGAGGAGAGGGGAGGAGAGGAGAGGAGAGGGGAGGGGGGGAGAGGGGAGGGGAGGGGAGGCGAGGCGAGTCGAGGCGAGGCGAGTCGAGGCGAGGAGAGGAGAGGAGAGGAGAGGAGAAGAGAGGAGAGGAGAGGAGAGGAGAGAAGAGGAAATGAAGGCAGAGAGTGTGTGAGTGAGAGAGATAGAGAGGGGAGGGGAGGAGAGGAGAGGAAATGAAGGCAGAGAGTGTGTGAGTGAGAGAGATAGAGAGGGGAGGGGAGGAGAGTAGAGGAAGGCAGAGAGTGTGTGAGTGAGAGCGATAGAGAGGGGAGGGGAGGAGAGGAGAGGAAGTGAAGGCAGAGAGTGTGTGAGAGAGAGATAGAGAGGAGAGGGGAGGAAATGAAGGCAGAGAGTGTGTGAGTGAGAGCGATAGAGAGGGGAGGGGAGGAGAGGAGAGTAAATGGAGGCAGAGAGTGTGTGAGTGAGAGCGATAGAGAGGGGAGGGGAGGAGAGTAGAGGAAATGAAGGCAGAGAGTGTGTGAGTGAGAGAGATAGAGAGGGGAGGGGAGGAGAGTAGAGGAAGGCAGAGAGTGTGTGAGTGAGAGAGATAGAGAGGGGAGGGGATGAGAGTAGAGGAAGGCAGAGAGTGTGTGAGTGAGAGAGATAGAGAATGTGTTCCATCTCTAGAACAGCCAGGTGCAAGCCCTCTTGTACCACACACACATAAAACAATTCCACACCAACATTCTCCACCTTTCTACCTCTCCCTGACTGACTGTCTATCTCTCTCTCCTTTAGGCTTTTCCCTTTCCACTCTTTTTCAGCAGTCAATCACCTCTCTTTGTCTGATCTCCTGAGTCTCCTCCTGGTTCAGGCTTTGATAAGAACAGCTCCCTCTTATGTCACTCAAAACACATGCAGACACACAACCCCGCCTCCTCCCCCTCGCCCTCTGGTCTCCTCTCCTCCCCGCTCCTCGGCTCTCCCCTTAATAAAAATGCTAATTGAAACAGAGTCTGCCAGGTATGTGTGTGTGTGGCCGCTGGAGGCTCGTCAGTCAGCCGTCGGAGTGTGTGAAGCTCGGCAGGGAACGTCATTAATTTTGATCTGTTCTGACTAGTCAACTGTAACTTTACAAATAACAGACCCTTGGCAAACGCACAAACATGCCAGACACATACACACACACGAGAAGAGACGCACACACACACACCACACAGTCACACTCTGCACAATAATCAGACAGACATAAAATTATTATTATGCAGAGTGAGGAGCATCTACAACGACTCTGTGTGTGTGTGTGTGTGTGTGTGTGTGTGTGTGTGTGTGTGTGTGTGTGTGTGTGTGTGTGTGTGTGTGTGTGTGTGTGTGTGTGTGTGTGTGTGTGTGTATAAAGCAGCCTTGAAATAACTGTTAATTTCTACAGGCTCATTGCTTATATGTCATTCTCACACCAATACCACCACATGTCAATACCACCACATGTCAATACCACCACATGTCAATACCACCACATGTCATTACCACCAATACCACCACATGTCATTACCACCACATGTCAATTCCACCACATGTCAATACCACCACATGTCATTACCACCACATGCCATTACCACCAATACCACCACATGTCAATACCACCACATGCCAATACCACCACATGTCAATACCACCACATGTCAATACCACATGTCAATACCACCACATGTCAATACCACCACTTGTCATTACCACCAATACCACCACATGTCAATACCACCAATACCACCACATGCCAATACCACCACATGTCAATACCACCAATACCACCACATGTCATAACCACCAATACCACCACATGTCAATACCACCACATGTCAATACCACCAATACCACCACATGTCAATACCACCACATGTCATTAACACCAATACCACCACATGTCCTTCACATACAAGTGTTCTATTCAATGGCAAGGGGTTATATCGTGAGCTGTGGACAGACCCAAGTCCTCCATCTCTCCCAGGTTTCAAGGGGTTATATCTTGAGCTGTGGACAGACCCAAGTTCTCCATCTCTCCCAGGTTTCAAGGGGTTATATCTTGAGCCGTGGACAGACCAAAGTCCTCCATCTCCCCCAGGTTTCAAGGGGTTATATCTTGAGCTGTGGACAGACCCAAGTTCTCCATCTCTCCCAGGTTTCAAGGGGTTATGTCTGTAGCCGTGGACAGACCCAAGTCCTCCATCTCTCCCAGGTTTCAAGGGGTTATGTCTTGAGCTGTGGACAGACCCAAGTCCTCCATCTCTCCCAGGTTTCAAGGGGTTATGTCTTGAGCTGTGGACAGACCCAAGTCCTCCATCTCTCCCAGGTTTCAAGGGGTTATGTCTTGAGCTGTGGACAGACCCAAGTTCTCCATCTCTCTCAGGTTTCAAGGGGTTATGTCTTGAGCTGTGGACTGACCCAAGTCCTCCATCTCTCCCAGGTTTCACACTAAATCCAGGCCAGTGATAGGGCTCATAGTTAGATTGAAAACACGCACGCACGCAAGCACACACACACACACACGACAGGGCTCGTATATAGATGAATAACATCCCCCACTTCGTCTCAGACAATAATCCCACCTGAGTCGGAAAAACGGAGACGCCGAAAGAAAACTGGGGCGAACAGAAGGAGGGATGGGTGCGTGTTTTAGAAACCTGGAAACGAGGGATAGGTGTGTGTTTTAGAAACCTGGAAAAGAGGGATGGGTGTGTGTTTTAAAAACCTGGAAACGAGGGATGGGTGTGTGTTTTAGAAACCTGGAAACGAGGGATAGGTGTGTGTTTTAGAATCCTGGAAACGAGGGATGGGTGTGTGTTTTAGAAACCTGGAAACGAGGGATAGGTGTGTGTTTTAGAAACCTGGAAACGAGGGATAGGTGTGTGTTTTAGAAACCTGGAAACGAGGGATAGGTGTGTGTTTTAGAAACCTGGAAACGAGGGATAGGTGTGTGTTTTAGAAACCTGGAAACGAGGGATAGGTGTGTGTTTTAGAAACCGGGAAACGAGGGATAGGTGTGTGTTTTAGAAACCTGGAAACGAGGGATAGGTGTGTGTTTTAGAAACCTGGAAACGAGGGATAGGTGTGTGTTTTAGAAACCTGGAAACGAGGGATAGGTGTGTGTTTTAGAAACCTGGAAACGAGGGATAGGTGTGTGTTTTAGAAACCTGGAAACGAGGGATAGGTGTGTGCTTTAGAAACCTGGAAACGAGGGATAGGTGTGTGTTTTAGAAACCTGGAAACGAGGGATGAAGAAAAAGGGAGACTTCCTCTCCTCAGATACTTTATCCTCCTATCCATCTCTCAAATAGAAAAAAACACTCCCTGTTTCCTCTCCCTCCGTCATATTTCACATTCAAGTCTTTATGCCATGCCAGGTAGATTTCATTCCATTTGGATTCTGACACACAAACTATTTGACTAAAACTGTTCTGCGTTTTTCAAAATGATCTAGCCGGGATAGGGACATGCTAAGGCTTTTAACAACGCATCTCGCGTGCGCACACACACGCACACGCGCACACACACACACACACACACACACACACACACACACACACACACACACACACACACACACACACACACACACACACACACACACACACACACACACACACACACACACACACACACACACACACACGCACAGACAGACTTTAAACATCCATCCCTCTTTCTCTGCTGATCTGGTAGAAGATGAAAGAGAGCTGAAGCTGACGGACTGACATTTCTCCCTCTGTCGTTCACACAGAGAGGCGAGAGATAAAGACCACTGATAAAGACGAGTGATAAAAAGGAGATATATATTAGAAAGTGGATAATCAGCTAAAGATATTCTCTCTGTCTCACTTTCTTCATCTCTCCATCTCCTGTCCTCTCTGTCTGTCACTGTCACTCTGACATCTTTCAGAGGAGCCAGGAACGTTGTTTTTTTTTAAGAAGTTGAATACAAATCCAACATTAAACTTTTTTCCCCCTTTTTCCCCCAGATCAGGAAATGTAAATGTGAAATGTGATAAAAGATGAAACGGTCTGGTCTTTCCCATGTCTCCACCATCAGATGGCTGTAATGACACCAGAACAGTGGCACTAAGACAATGTGATATGATGAAACGGTCTGGCCTTTCCCATGTCTCCACCATCAGATGGCTGTAATGACACCAGAACAGTGGCACTAAGACAATGTGATATGATGAAACGGTCTGGTCTTTCCCATGTCTCCACCATCAGATGGCTGTAATGACACCAGAACAGTGGCACTAAGACAATGTGATATGATGAAACGGTCTGGTCTTTCCCGTGTCTCCACCATCAGATGGCTGTAATGACACCAGAACAGTGGCACTAAGACAATGTGATATGATGAAACGGTCTGGTCTTTCCCATGTCTCCACCATCAGATGGCTGTAATGACACCAGAACAGTGGCACTAAGACAATGTGATATGATGAAACGGTCTGGCCTTTCCCATGTCTCCACCATCAGATGGCTGTAATGACACCAGAACAGTGGCACTAAGACAATGTGATAAGATGAAACGGTCTGGCCTTTCCCATGTCTCCACCATCAGATGGCTGTAATGACACCAGAACAGTGGCACTAAGACAATGTGATATGATGAAACGGTCTGGCCTTTCCCGTGTCTCCACCATCAGATGGCTGTAATGACACCAGAACAGTGGCACTAAGACAATGTGATATGATGAAACGGTCTGGTCTTTCCCATGTCTCCACCATCAGATGGCTGTAATGACACCAGAACAGTGGCACTAAGACAATGTGATATGATGAAACGGTCTGGCCTTTCCCATGTCTCCACCATCAGATGGCTGTAATGACACCAGAACAGTGGCACTAAGACAATGTGATATGATGAAACGGTCTGGCCTTTCCCGTGTCTCCACCATCAGATGGCTGTAATGACACCAGAACAGTGGCACTAAGACAATGTGATATGATGAAACGGTCTGGTCTTTCCCATGTCTCCACCATCAGATGGCTGTAATGACACCAGAACAGTGGCACTAAGACAATGTGATATGATGAAACGGTCTGGCCTTTCCCATGTCTCCACCATCAGATGGCTGTAATGACACCAGAACAGTGGCACTAAGACAATGTGATATGATGAAACGGTCTGGCCTTTCCCATGTCTCCACCATCAGATGGCTGTAATGACACCAGAACAGTGGCACTAAGACAATGTGATATGATGAAACGGTCTGGTCTTTCCCGTGTCTCCACCATCAGATGGCTGTAATGACACCAGAACAGTGGCACTAAGACAATGTGATATGATGAAACGGTCTGGTCTTTCCCATGTCTCCACCATCAGATGGCTGTAATGACACCAGAACAGTGGCACTAAGACAATGTGATAAGATGAAACGGTCTGGCCTTTCCCGTGTCTCCACCATCAGATGGCTGTAATGACACCAGAACAGTGGCACTAAGACAATGTGATATGATGAAACGGTCTGGCCTTTCCCGTGTCTCCACCATCAGATGGCTGTAATGACACCAGAACAGTGGCACTAAGACAATGTGATATGATGAAACGGTCTGGCCTTTCCCGTGTCTCCACCATCAGATGGCTGTAATGACACCAGAACAGTGGCACTAAGACAATGTGATAAGATGAAACGGTCTGGCCTTTCCCGTGTCTCCACCATCAGATGGCTGTAATGACACCAGAACAGTGGCACTAAGACAATGTGATATGATGAAACGGTCTGGCCTTTCCCATGTCTCCACCATCAGATGGCTGTAATGACACCAGAACAGTGGCACTAAGACAATGTGATAAGATGAAACGGTCTGGCCTTTCCCATGTCTCCACCATCAGATGGCTGTAATGACACCAGAACAGTGGCACTAAGACACAGGGATTAATGTGACCTATGGATCCGACCTTGGACTCTGTTTAGGTGGGTTTCTAGTGTTTAGGACCCAAGAACAGACCTCCTTTCTCTTGTGAATTAAATGCAATTTAGATTGGAATTACAGGACGATGTTCCTAGTTAGAATAAGATTCTAGATTCTAGATTCTATGGATTCTATGGATTCTATGGACTCTATGAACTGTGGATTCTATGGACTGTGGATTCTATGGACTCTATGGATTCTATGGATTCTATGAACTGTGGATTCTATGGATCCTGTGGATTCTATGGATTCCATGGATTCTATGGACTCTGGATTTCTATTGAGATGGTTATCAGGCTTAGAGCCCAAGTCAATCATTGTAACAGACATCCATGTTCTTACAGTGAGGGAACAAATGATCAGTCTATAATTTTAATGATAAGGGTTATTTAAACAGTGAGAGACAGAATATCAACAAAAACATCCAGAAAAAACACGTCAAAAATGTTATAAATTGATTTGCATTTTAATGACAGAAATAAGTATTTGACCCCTCTGCAAAACATGACTTAGTACATGGTGACAAAACCCTTGTTGTCAATCAGAGGTCAGACGTTTCTCGTAGTTGGCCACCAGGTTTGCACACATCTCAAGAGGGATTTTGCCCCACTCCTCTTTGCAGATCTTCTCCAAGTCATGAAGGTTTCGAGGCTGATGTTTTGCAACTCAAACCTTTAGCTCCCTCCACAGATGTTCTATGGGATTAAGGTCTGGAGACTGACTAGGCCACTCCAGGACCTTAAGGTGCTTCTTCTTGAGCCACTCCTTTGTTGACTTGGCCGTGTGTTATGGGTCACTGTCATGCTGGAATACCCATCCACGACCCATTTTCAATGCCCTGGCTGAGGGAAGGAGGTTCTCACCCAAGATTTGACGGTACATGGCCCCGTCCATCGTCCCTTTGATGCGATGAAGTTGTCCTGTCCCCTTAGCAGAAAAACCCCCAAAGCATAATGTTTCCACCTCCATGTTTGACGGTGGGGATGGTGATCTTGGGGTCAGAGGCAGCATTCCTCCTCCTCCAAACACGGCGAGTTGAGTTGATGCCAAAGAGCTTCATTTTGGTGTCATCTGACCACAACACTTTGACCCAGTTGTCCTCTGAATCATTCAGATGTTCATTGGCAAACTTCAGATGGGCATGTATATGTGCTTTCTTGAGCAGGGGGACCTCGCGGGTGCTGCAGGATTTCAGTCCTTCACGGTGTAGTGTGTTACCAATTGTTTTCTTGGTGACTATGGTCCCAGCTGCCTTGAGATCATTGACAAGCTCCTCCCATGTAGTTCTGGGCTGATTCCTCACCGTTCTCATGATCATTGCAACTCCACGAGGTGAGATCTTGCATGGAGCCCCAGGCCGAGGTTGATTGACAGTGCTTTTGTGTTTCTTCCATTTGCAAATAATTGCACCAACTGTTGTCACCTTCTCACCAAGCTGCTTGGCGATGGTCTTGCAGGCCATTCCTGCCTTGTGTAGGTCTACAATCTTGTCCCTGACATCCTTGGAGAGCTCGTTGGTCTTGGCCATGGTGGAGAGTTTGGAATCTGATTGATTGATTGCTTCTGTGGACAGGTGTCTTTTATACAGGTAACAAACTGAGATTAGGAGCACTCCCTTTAAGAGTGTGCTCCTAATCTCAGCTCGTTACCTGTATAAAAGACACCTGGGAGCCAGACATCTTTCTGATTGAGAGGAGGTCAAATACTTATTTCCCTCATTAAAATGCAAATCAATTTATAACATTTTTGATATGAGTTTTTCTGGATTTTTTGTGCATGTTATTCTGTCAATGTTCAAATGAACCCACCATTAAAATTACAGACGGATCATTTCTTTGTCAGTGGGCAACGTAGAAAATCAGCAGGGGATCAAATACTTTTTCCCCTCACTGTATGGTTGCAATCAAATGCAGGATGGACAATGAGACAGGTTTTTAGAAATGGGAACGTTCATGTTAATTTGTGTTAATTTCTATTCATCCTCTTGTTAGCTAGCGGCCTGCGTGGCCTTGAGACGCTGCTGTGAATGACATGAGACGCCAGACAGGCTTGGGCGCGTCCCAAACGACAGGAAGTGAGAGTGGAAGACAGGAAGTCTCCCTGGGGATCGTTTTGTTTCTGGTAGCAGATTACTACACATCACCGCGTCGCTCTGATCATCTAGTTTGTAACATGTTTATTCATGAGAGAGAGGGGGTCCTTAAGGACATGAAACATACAGAGAGTAACACACACAGAGAAACACACACAGAGAAACACACAGAGAAACACACACAGAGAAACACACAGAGAAACACACACAGAGAAACACACACACAGAGAAACACACACAGAGAAACACACACAGAGAAAGACACACAGAGAAACACACACAGAGAAACACACACAGAGAAACACACACAGAGAAACACACACAGAGAAACACACACAGAGAAACACACACAGAGAAACACACACAGAGAAACACACACAGAGAAACACAAACAGAGAAACACACACAGAGAAACACGCAGAGAAACACACACGGAGAAACACACACACAGACAAACACACACAGAGAGAAACACGCACAGAGAAACACACACAGAGAAACACACACACAGAGAAACACACACACACATGGATGTACACTCCTCCCCCTCAACACACACCCAGTTCGTTCTTTCCTGTAATATTTCTCATAGAACCTCCTTCCCAGTACCGTCACATTTCAAAACCATGTCACCTGATCACCTGATCACTAATCGCTTTCCTCCCCCAGGAAATAATGATATTGTCCTCTCAGCTCCTGTCTTGTGTCCTGTGTGTGTCCTGTGTGTGTGTGTCCTGTGTGTGTCCTGTGTGTCCTGTGTGTGTGTCCTGTGTGTCCTGTGTGTGTCCTGTGTGTGTGTGTGTGTCCTGTGTATGTGTCCTGTGTGTGTGTCCTGTGTGTGTCCTGTGTGTGTCCTGTGTATGTGTGCGTGTGTGTCCTCTGTGTGTCCTGTGTGATCTTTGTGTGTTTCTCCTGTGTGTTCTCTGTGTGTGTGTCCAGTCTGTCTATAGCAGATTTAATATTATTACAACAACATAATACTGTCTATGATCTCCTCCTACATACAGTCCCTGAGAATAATCATTCAAATGATGAACATTTTTCACGGAAATGAGAGAGCGGCTAGTACAGGAGGAGGCGGAGGGATATTATATTTAGGTTTTCTCCGCGCTTCGGGATTTGCGCGTAATGAGAGAATGCGATCTGTTTACCGACAGAGTTTCCGTGGTAACTGAGTTACGGGTGAAGGTTCTGGTTAAAGTGTGAAACTGTTGCTGTCTTCTTTTGTTACACCAATGAGGTGCCTCTCTCTCCACTGGCCTGTTGTTACACCAATGAGGTGCCTCTCTCTCCACTGGCCTGTTGTTACACCAATGAGGTGCCTCTCTCTCCACTGGCCTGTTGTTACACCAATGAGGTGTCTCTCTCTCCACTGGCCTGTTGTTACACCAATGAGGTGCCTCTCTCTCCACTGGCCTGTTGTTACACCAATGAGGTGCCTCTGTCCACTGGCCTGTTGTTACACCAATGTGGTGCCTCTCTCTCATGTTGCCTGTTGTTACACCAATGAGGTGCCTCTCTCTCCACTGGCCTGTTGTTACACCAATGAGGTGCCTCTCTCTCCACTGGCCTGTTGTTACACCAATGAGGTGCCTCTCTGTCCACTGGCCTGTTACACCAATGTGGTGCCTCTCTCTCATTTTGCCTGTTGTTACACCAATGAGGTGCCTCTCTCTCCACTGGCCTTTTGTTACACCAATGAGGTGCCTCTCTCTCCACTGGCCTTTTGTTACACCAATGAGCTGCCTCTCTCTCCACTGGCCTGTTGTAGGGGGTCATCCATAAAGACCTTATTTTGGGGCGCCAGGTAGAGCTAGTGGTTAGAGAGGCAGGTAGCCTAGTGGAGAGAGAGGCAGGTATCCTAGTGGTTAGAGAGGCAGGTAGCATAGTGGAGAGAGAGGCAGGTATCCTAGCGGAGAGAGAGGCAGGTATCCTAGCGGAGAGAGAGGCAGGTAGCCTAGCGGAGAGAGAGGCAGGTAGCCTAGCGGAGAGAGAGGCAGGTAGCCTAGCGGAGAGAGAGGCAGGTAGCCTAGCGGAGAGAGAGGCAGGTAGCCTAGCGGAGAGAGAGGCAGGTAGCCTAGCGGAGAGAGAGGCAGGTAGCCTAGCGGAGAGAGAGGCAGGTAGCCTAGCGGAGAGAGAGGCAGGTAGCCTAGTGGAGAGAGAGGCAGGTAGCCTAGTGGAGAGAGAGGCAGGTAGCCTAGCGGAGAGAGAGGCAGGTAGCCTAGCGGAGAGAGAGGCAGGTAGCCTAGCGGAGAGAGAGGCAGGTAGCCTAGCGGAGAGAGAGGCAGGTAGCCTAGCGGAGAGAGAGGCAGGTAGAGCTAGTGGTTAGAGAGGCAGGTAGCCTAGTGGAGAGAGAGGCAGGTATCCTAGTGGAGAGAGAGGCAGGTATCCTAGTGGAGAGAGAGGCAGGTAGCCTAGTGGAGAGAGAGGCAGGTAGCCTAGTGGAGAGAGAGGCAGGTATCCTAGTGGTTAGAGAGGCAGGTAGCCTAGCGGAGGGAGAGGCAGGTAGCCTAGCCGAGAGAGAGGCAGGTATCCTAGTGGAGAGCGAGGCAGATATCCTAGTGGTTAGAGAGGCAGGTAGCCTAGTGTAGAGAGAGGCAGGTAGCCTAGCGGAGAGAGAGGCAGGTATCCTAGTGGAGAGAGAGGCAGGTAGCCTAGTGGAGAGAGAGGCAGGTAGCCTAGTGGAGAGAGAGGCAGGTATCCTAGTGGTTAGAGAGGCAGGTAGCCTAGCGGAGAGAGAGGCAGGTAGCCTAGCCGAGAGAGAGGCAGGTATCCTAGTGGAGAGAGAGGCAGGTAGCCTAGTGGAGAGAGAGGCAGGTAGCCTAGTGGAGAGAGAGGCAGGTATCCTAGTGGTTAGAGAGGCAGGTAGCCTAGCGGAGAGAGAGGCAGGTAGCCTAGCCGAGAGAGAGGCAGGTATCCTAGTGGAGAGAGAGGCAGGTATCCTAGTGGTTAGAGAGGCAGGTAGCCTAGTGGAGAGAGAGGCAGGTAGCCTAGCCGAGAGAGAGGCAGGTATCCTAGTGGAGAGAGAGGCAGGTAGCCTAGTGGAGAGAGCGTAGTCTAGCGGAGAGAGAGGCAGGTAGCCTAGCGGAGAGAGAGGCAGGTATCCTAGTGGAGAGAGAGGCAGGTATCCTAGTGGAGAGAGAGTCAGGTATCCTAGTGGAGAGAGAGGCAGGTATCCTAGCGGAGAGAGAGGCAGGTATCCTAGTGGAGAGAGAGGCAGGTAGCCTAGCGGAGAGAGAGGCAGGTAGCCTAGCGGAGAGAGAGGCAGGTATCCTAGTGGAGAGAGAGGCAGGTATCCTAGTGGAGAGAGAGGCAGGTAGCCTAGTGGTTAGAGAGGCAGGTAGCCTAGTGGAGAGAGAGGCAGGTAGCCTAGTGGAGAGAGAGGCAGGTATCCTAGTGGTTAGAGAGGCAGGTAGCCTAGCGGAGGGAGAGGCAGGTAGCCTAGCCGAGAGAGAGGCAGGTATCCTAGTGGAGAGCGAGGCAGATATCCTAGTGGTTAGAGAGGCAGGTATCCTAGTGGAGAGAGAGGCAGGTAGCCTAGTGGAGAGAGAGGCAGGTAGCCTAGTGGAGAGAGAGGCAGGTATCCTAGTGGTTAGAGAGGCAGGTAGCCTAGCGGAGGGAGAGGCAGGTAGCCTAGCCGAGAGAGAGGCAGGTATCCTAGTGGAGAGCGAGGCAGATATCCTAGTGGTTAGAGAGGCAGGTAGCCTAGTGGAGAGAGAAGCAGGTAGCCTAGCGGAGAGAGAGGCAGGTATCCTAGTGGAGAGAGAGGCAGGTAGCCTAGTGGAGAGAGAGGCAGGTAGCCTAGTGGAGAGAGAGGCAGGTAGCCTAGTGGAGAGAGAGGCAGGTAGCCTAGTGGAGAGAGAGGCAGGTATCCTAGTGGTTAGAGAGGCAGGTAGCCTAGCGAGAGAGAGGCAGGTAGCCTAGCCGAGAGAGAGGCAGGTATCCTAGTGGAGAGAGAGGCAGGTATCCTAGTGGTTAGAGAGGCAGGTAGCCTAGTGGAGAGAGAGGCAGGTAGCCTAGCCGAGAGAGAGGCAGGTATCCTAGTGGAGAGAGAGGCAGGTAGCCTAGTGGAGAGAGAGGCAGGTAGCCTAGCCGAGAGAGAGGCAGGTATCCTAGTGGAGAGAGAGGCAGGTAGCCTAGTGGAGAGAGCGTAGTCTAGCGGAGAGAGAGAGAGCGTAGTCTAGCGGAGAGAGAGGCAGGTAGCCTAGCGGAGAGAGAGGCAGGTAGCCTAGTGGAGAGAGAGGCAGGTATCCTAGTGGAGAGAGAGGCAGGTATCCTAGTGGAGAGAGAGGCAGGTATCCTAGTGGAGAGAGAGGCAGGTAGCCTAGCGGAGAGAGAGGCAGGTATCCTAGTGGAGAGAGAGGCAGGTATCCTAGTGGAGAGAGAGGCAGGTAGCCTAGTGGTTAGAGAGGCAGGTAGCCTAGTGGAGAGAGAGGCAGGTAGCCTAGTGGAGAAAGAGGCAGGTAGCCTAGTGGAGAGAGAGGCAGGTATCCTAGTGGAGAGAGCGTAGCCTAGTGGAGAGAGAGGCAGGTAGCCTAGTGGAGAGAGCGTACTCTAGTGGAGAGAGAGGCAGGTAGCCTAGTGGAGAGAGCGTAGTCTAGTGGAGAGAGAGGCAGGTAGCCTAGTGGAGAGAGCGTACTCTAGTGGAGAGAGAGGCAGGTAGCCTAGTGGAGAGAGAGGCAGGTAGCCTAGTGGAGAGAAAGGCAGGTAGCCTATTGGAGAGAGAAGCAGGTAGCCTAGTGGAGAGAGAGGCAGGTATCCTCGTGGAGAGAGAGGCAGGTATCCTAGTGGAGAGAGAGGCAGGTAGACTAGTGGAGAGAGAGGCAGGTATCCTAGTGGACAGAGAGGCAGGTAGCCTAGTGGAGAGAGCGTAGCCTAGTGGAGAGAGAGGCAGGTAGCCTAGTGGAGAGAGCGTACTCTTGTGGAGAGAGAGGCAGGTAGCCTAGTGGAGAGAGCGTAGTCTAGTGGAGAGAGAGGCAGGTAGCCTAGTGGAGAGAGCATACTCTAGTGGAGAGAGAGGCAGGTAGCCTAGTGGAGAGAGCGTACTCTAGTGGAGAGAGAGGCAGGTAGCCTAGTGGAGAGAGCGTAGTCTAGTGGAGAGAGAGGCAGGTAGCCTAGTGGAGAGAGCGTACTCTTGTGGAGAGAGAGGCAGGTAGCCTAGTGGAGAGAGCGTAGTCTAGTGGAGAGAGAGGCAGGTAGCCTAGTGGAGAGAGAGGCAGGTAGCCTAGTGGAGAGAGAGGCAGGTATCCTCGTGGAGAGAGAGGCAGGTATCCTAGTGGAGAGAGAGGCAGGTAGACTAGTGGAGAGAGAGGCAGGTATCCTAGTGGACAGAGAGGCAGGTAGCCTAGTGGAGAGAGCGTAGCCTAGTGGAGAGAGAGGCAGGTAGCCTAGTGGAGAGAGCGTACTCTTGTGGAGAGAGAGGCAGGTAGCCTAGTGGAGAGAGCGTAGTCTAGTGGAGAGAGAGGCAGGTAGCCTAGTGGAGAGAGCATACTCTAGTGGAGAGAGAGGCAGGTAGCCTAGTGGAGAGAGCGTACTCTAGTGGAGAGAGAGGCAGGTAGCCTAGTGGAGAGAGCGTAGTCTAGTGGAGAGAGAGGCAGGTAGCCTAGTGGAGAGAGCGTACTCTAGTGGAGAGAGAGGCAGGTAGCCTAGTGGAGAGAGAGGCAGGTAGCCTAGTGGAGAGAAAGGCAGGTAGCCTATTGGAGAGAGAAGCAGGTATCCTAGTGGAGAGAGAGGCAGATATCCTAGTGGAGAGAGCGTAGTCTAGTGGAGAGAGAGGCAGGTAGCCTAGTGGAGAGAGCGTAACCTAGTGGAGAGAGAGAGGCAGGTAGCCTAGTGGAGAGAGCGTACTCTAGTGTAGAGAGAGGCAGGTAGCCTAGTGTAGAGAGCGTAGTCTAGCGTAGAGAGAGGCAGGTAGCCTAGTGGAGAGAGAGGCAGGTAGCCTAGTGGAGAGAGAGGCAGGTATCCTAGTGGAGAGAGCGTAGTCTAGTGGAGAGAGAGGCAGGTAGCCTAGTGGAGAGAGCATAGCCTAGTGGAGAGAGAGGCAGGTAGCCTAGTGGAGAGAGCGTACTCTTGTGGAGAGACAGGCAGGTAGCCTAGTGGAGAGAGCGTAGTCTAGTGGAGAGAGAGGCAGGTAGCCTAGTGGAGAGAGCATACTCTAGTGGAGAGAGAGGCAGGTAGCCTAGTGGAGAGAGCGTAGTCTAGTGGAGAGAGAGGCAGGTAGCCTAGTGGAGAGAGCGGCTGGTAGCCTAGTGGAAAGAGAGGCAGGTAGCCTAGTGGAGAGAGCATACCCTAGTGGAGAAAGAGGCAGGTAGCCCAGTGGAGAGAGCATAATGTAGTGGAGAGAGAGGCAGGTAGCCTAGTGGAAAGAGCATACTCTAGTGGAGAGAGAGGCAGGTAGCCTAGTGGAGAGAGAGGCAGGTAGCCTAGTGGAGAGAGCGTAGCCTAGTGGAGAGAGAGGCAGGTAGCCTAGTGGAGAGAGCGTACTCTTGTGGAGAGAGAGGCAGGTAGCCTAGTGGAGAGAGCGTAGTCTAGTGGAGAGAGAGGCAGGTAGCCTAGTTGAGAGAGCGTAGCCTAGTGGAGAAAGAGGCAGGTAGCCCAGTGGAGAGAGCATAATGTAGTGGAGAGAGAGGCAGGTAGCCTAGTGGAAAGAGCATACTCTAGTGGAGAGAGAGGCAGGTAGCCTAGTGGAGAGAGAGGCAGGTAGCCTAGTGGAGAGAGCGTAGCCTAGTGGAGAGAGAGGCAGGTAGCCTTGTGGAGAGAGCGTACTCTTGTGGAGAGAGAGGCAGGTAGCCTAGTGGAGAGAGCATAGTCTAGTGGAGAGAGAGGCAGGTAGCCTAGTGGAGAGAGCATACTCTAGTGGAGAGAGAGGCAGGTAGCCTAGTGGAGAGAGCGTAGTCTAGTGGAGAGAGAGGCAGGTAGCCTAGTTGAGAGAGCGTACTCTTGTGGAGAGAGAGGCAGGTAGCCTAGTGGAGAGAGCGTAGTCTAGTGGAGAGAGAGGCAGGTAGCCTAGTGGAGAGAGCATACTCTAGTGGAGAGAGAGGCAGGTAGCCCAGTGGAGAGAGCATAATCTAGTGGAGAGAGAGGCAGGTAGCCTAGTGGAAAGAGCATACTCTAGTGGAGAGAGAGGCAGGTAGCCTAGTGGAGAGAGAGGCTGGTAGCCTAGTGGAGAGAGAGGCAGGTAGCCTAGTGGAGAGAGAGGCAGGTAGCCTAGTGGTAGAGAGGCAGGTATCCTAGTGGAGAGAGCGTAGTCTAGTGGAGAGAGAGGCAGGTAGCCTTGTGGAGAGAGCGTAGCCTAGTGGAGAAAGAGGCAGGTAGCCTAGTGGAGAGAGCGTAGTCTAGTGGAGAGAGAGGAAGGTAGCCTAGTGGAGAGAGCGTACTCTAGTGGAGAAGAGGCAGGTAGCCTAGTGGAGAGAGCGTAGTCTAGTGGTTAGAGAGTCAGGTAGCCTAGTGGGGAGAGCGTAGCCTAGTGGAGAGAGCTTAGCCTAGTGGAGAGAGCATAGCCTAATGGAGAGAGTGTAGCCTGAACAAGGAATTTAACCCACTGTTCCCCTGAACAAGGCAGTTAACCCACTCTTCACCTGAACAAGGCAGTTAACCCACTGTTCCCCTGAACAAGACAGTTAACCCACTGTGCACCTGAACAAGGCAGTTAACCCACTGTTCCCCTGAACAAGGCAGTTAACCCACTGTTCCCCGATAGGCCGCCATTGTAAATAATAAAGGTTAAATAAAAAACAAATAATAATATCCATTACGATATCAAACTATATGCATCTATACAAAAGTGCCTAAGTCTTGACCCCTGCCACAGCGTACTATGTACAGAGCGACACATTCATCCTTTCATAGAGGAGGTCAGATCGTGCTTCCACAAGGCCAACGCCTAATGTACACCTTCCTCTTCAATCGCACAGGGTTCCACGTCATCGCAACTCCCTTGAAAAGTGTCCTGAAGGGCATGGAGCTCTGGGAGGTCGTTGTGGGCATGTGTGGACTGGAGTGGATGTTCTGGGAGGTCGTTGGGGACATGTGGACTGGAGTGGATGTTCTGGGAGGTCGTTGTGGACATGTGTGGACTGGAGTGGATGTTCTGGGAGGTCGTGGTGGACATGTGTTTACTGGAGTGGATGTTCTGGGAGGTCGTGGTGGACATGTGTTTACTGGAGTGGATGTTCTGGGAGGTCGTTGTGGACATGTGTGGACTGGAGTGGATGTTCTGGGAGGTCGTTGTGGACATGTGTGGACTGGAGTGGATGTTCTGGGAGGTCGTTGTGGACATGTGGACTGGAGTGGATGTTCTGGGAGGTCGTTGTGGACAT
>NC_088231.1:26752716-26760216 GCF_036934945.1 Oncorhynchus masou masou
ATTGTCATGACTACCACTACTACCATTACATCAGAACTACAACTACCATCATCATTACTACCACTAACACTACAACCATTACATCAATACTACAACTACCATCATCATTACTACTACTACCACCATGACATCAGAACTACAACTACCATTGTCATGACTACTACTACTAATATTACATCAGAACTACAACTACCATCATCATTACTACTACTACCACCATTACATCAGAACTACAACTACCATCATCATTACTACTAACAGTACCACCATTACATCAGAACTACAACTACATCATCATTACTACTACTAACACTACCACCATTACATCAGAACAACAACTACCATCATGACTACTACTAATACTACCACCACTAACTACTATCATTACAATAATCAATACTACCACCACTAAACTGCTATCATTACCGTAATCAATACTACCACCACTAAACTGCTATCATTGCCACCACCCCTACCACCACCACTAAACTGCTATCATTACCATCACCCCTACTACCACCACCACTAAACTGCTATCATTACCATAATCAATACACCACCACTAAACTGCTATCATTACCATAATCAATACTACCACCACCAAACTGCTATCATTACCATAATCAATACTACCACCACCAAACTGCTATCATTACCATAATCAATACTACCACCACCAAACTGCTATCATTACCACCACCCCTACTACCACCACTAAACAGTTATCATTACCATCACTCCTACTACTACCACTAAACTGCTATCATTACCATCACCCCTACTACTACTACCACTAAACTGCTATCATTACCATCACCACTACTACTACTACCACTAAACTGTTATCATTAACATCACCCCTACTACTACTACCACTAAACTGCTATCATTACCATCACCCCTACTACTACCACCACTAAACTGCTATCATTACCATCATCCCTACTACCACCACTAAACTGCTATCATTACCATCACCCCTACTACCACCACTAAACTGATATCATTACCATCACCCCTACTACCACCACTAAACTGCTATGATTACCATCACCCCTACTACCATGACTAAACTGCTATCATTACCATCACCCCTACTACCACCACTAAACTGCTATCATTACCATCACCCCTAATGCCACCACTAAACTGCTATCATTACCATCACCCCTACTACTACCACCACTAAACTGCTATCATTACCATCACCCCTACTACTACCACCACTAAACTGCTATCATTACCATCACCCCTACTACTACCACCACTAAACTGCTATCATTACCATCACCCCTACTACCACCACTAAACTGCTATCATTACCATCACCCCTACTACCACCACTAAACTGCTATGATTACCATCACCCCTACTACCATGACTAAACTGCTATCATTACCTTCACCCCTACTACCACCACTAAAATGCTATCATTACCATCACCCCTAATGCCACCACTAAACTGCTATCATTACCATCACCCCTACTACTACCACCACTAAACTGCTATCATTACCATCACCCCTACTACTACCACCACTAAACTGCTATCATTACCATCACCCCTACTACTACCACCACTAAACTGCTATCATTACCATCACCCCTACTACTACCACCACTAAACTGCTATCATTACCATCACCCCTACTACCACCACTAAACTGCTATCATTACCATCACCCCTACTACCACCACTAAACTGCTATGATTACCATCACCCCTACTACCATGACTAAACTGCTATCATTACCATCACCCCTACTACCACCACTAAAATGCTATCATTACCATCACCCCTAATGCCACCACTAAACTGCTATCATTACCATCACCCCTACTACTACCACCACTAAACTGCTATCATTACCATCACCCCTACTACTACCACCACTAAACTGCTATCATTACCATCACCCCTACTACTACCACCACTAAACTGCTATCATTACCATCACCCCTACTACCACCACTAAACTGCTATCATTACCATCACCCCTACTACCACCACTAAACTGCTATCATTACCATCACCCCTACTACCACGACTAAACTGCTATGATTACCATCACCCCTACTACCATGACTAAACTGCTATCATTACCATCACCCCTACTACCACCACTAAACTGCTATCATTACCATCACCCCTAATGCCACCACTAAACTGCTATCATTACCATCACCCCTACTACTACCACCACTAAACTGCTATCATTACCATCACCCCTACTACTACCACCACTAAACTGCTATCATTACCATCACCCCTACTACTACCACCACTAAACTGCTATCATTACCATCACCCCTACTACCACCACTAAACTGCTATCATTACCATCACCCCTACTACCACCACTAAACTGCTATCATTACCATCACCCCTACTACCACCACTAAACTGCTATGATTACCATCACCCCTACTACCATGACTAAACTGCTATCATTACCATCACCCCTACTACCACCACTAAACTGCTATCATTGCCATCACCCCTAATGCCACCACTAAACTGCTATCATTACCATCACCCCTACTACCACCACTAAACTGCTATCATTACCATCACCCCTACTACCACCACTAAACTGCTATGATTACCATCACCCCTACTACCATGACTAAACTGCTATCATTACCATCACCCCTACTACCACCACTAAACTGCTATCATTACCATCACCCCTAATGCCACCACTAAACTGCTATCATTACCATCACCCCTACTACTACCACCACTAAACTGCTATCATTACCATCACCCCTACTACTACCACCACTAAACTGCTATCATTACCATCACCCCTACTACTACCACCACTAAACTGCTATCATTACCATCACCCCTACTACCACCACTAAACTGCTATCATTACCATCACCCCTACTACCACCACTAAACTGCTATGATTACCATCACCCCTACTACCATGACTAAACTGCTATCATTACCATCACCCCTACTACCACCACTAAACTGCTATCATTACCATCACCCCTAATGCCACCACTAAACTGCTATCATTACCATCACCCCTACTACTACCACCACTAAACTGCTATCATTACCATCACCCCTACTACTACCACCACTAAACTGCTATCATTACCATCACCCCTACTACTACCACCACTAAACTGCTATCATTACCATCACCCCTACTACCACCACTAAACTGCTATCATTACCATCACCCCTACTACCACCACTAAACTGCTATCATTACCATCACCCCTACTACCACGACTAAACTGCTATGATTACCATCACCCCTACTACCATGACTAAACTGCTATCATTACCATCACCCCTACTACCACCACTAAACTGCTATCATTACCATCACCCCTAATGCCACCACTAAACTGCTATCATTACCATCACCCCTACTACTACCACCACTAAACTGCTATCATTACCATCACCCCTACTACTACCACCGCTAAACTGCTATCATTACCATCACCCCTACTACTACCACCACTAAACTGCTATCATTACCATCACCCCTACTACCACCACTAAACTGCTATCATTACCATCACCCCTACTACCACCACTAAACTGCTATCATTACCATCACCCCTACTACCACCACTAAACTGCTATGATTACCATCACCCCTACTACCATGACTAAACTGCTATCATTACCATCACCCCTACTACCACCACTAAACTGCTATCATTACCATCACCCCTAATGCCACCACTAAACTGCTATCATTACCATCACCCCTACTACTACCACCACTAAACTGCTATCATTACCATCACCCCTACTACTACCACCACTAAACTGCTATCATTACCATCACCCCTACTACTACCACCACTAAACTTCTATCATTACCATCACCCCTACTACCACCACTAAACTGCTATCATTACCATCACCCCTACTACCACCACTAAACTGCTATGATTACCATCACCCCTACTACCATGACCAAACTGCTATCATTACCATCACCCCTACTACCACCACTAAACTGCTATCATTACCATCACCCCTAATGCCACCACTAAACTGCTATCATTACCATCACCCCTACTACTACCACCACTAAACTGCTATCATTACCATCACCCCTACTACTACCACCATTAAACTTCTATCATTACCATCACCCCTACTACCACCACTAAACTACTATCATTACCATCACCCCTATTACTACCACCACTAAACTGCTATCATTACCATCAACCCTACTACTACTTCCACTAAACTGCTATCATTACCATCACCCCTACTTCTACCACTAAACTGCTATCATTACCATCAACCCTACTACTACTTCCACTAAACTGCTATCATTACCATCACCCCTACTACTACCACTAAACTGCTATCATTACCATCACCCCTACTACTACTTCCACTAAACTGTTATCATTACCATCACCCCTACTACTACTTCCACTAAACTGCTATCATTACCATCACCCCTACTACTACTTCCACTAAACTTCTACCATTACCATAATCAATACTACCACCACTAAACTGCTATCATTGCCACCACCCCTACCACCACCACTAAACTGCTATCATTACCATCACCCCTACTACCACCACCACTAAACTGCTATCATTACCATAATCAATACTACCACCACTAAACTGCTATCATTGCCATAATCAATACTACCACCACTAAACTGCTATCATTACCATAATCAATACTACCACCACTAAACTGCTATCATTACCATAATCAATACTACCACCACCAAACTGCTATCATTACCATAATCAATACTACCACCACTAAACTGCTATCATTACCATAATCAATACTACCACCACCAAACTGCTATCATTGCCATTACCCCTACTACCACCACTAAACTGCTATCATTACCATCACCCCTACTACTACCACTAAACTGATATCATTACCATCACCCCTACTACCACCACTAAACTGATATCATTACCATCACCCCTACTACTACCACTAAACTGCTATCATTACCATCACCCCTACTACTACCACTAAACTGCTATTATTACCATCACCCCTACTACTACCACTAAACTGCTATCATTACCATCACCCCTACTACTACTACCACTAAACTGCTATCATTGCCATTACCGCTACTACCACCACTAAACAGTTATCATTACCATCACCCCTACTACTACCACTAAACTGCTATCATTACCATCACCACTACTACTACTACCACTAAACTGTTATCACCCCTACTACTACTACCACTAAACTGCTATCATTACCATCACCCCTACTACTACCACCACTAAACTGCTATCATTACCATCACCCCTACTACCACCACTAAACTGCTATCATTACCATCACCCCTACTACCACCACTAAACTGCTATCATTACCATCACCCCTACTACCACCACTAAACTGCTATCATTACAATCACCCCTACTACCACCACTAAACTGCTATCATTACCATCACCCCTAATGCCACCACTAAACTGCTATCATTACCATCACCCCTAATGCCACCACTAAACTGCTATCATTACCATCACCCCTACTACTACCACCACTAAACTGCTATCATTACCATCACCCCAACTACTACCACCACTAAACTGCTATCATTACCATCACCCCTACTACTACCACCACTAAACTTATATCATTACCATCACCCCTACTACTACCACCACTAAACTGATATCATTACCATCACCCCTACTACTACTTCCACTAAACTGCTATCATTACCATCACCCCTACTACTACCACCACTAAACTGATATCATTACCATCACCCCTACTACTACCACCACTAAACTGATATCATTACCATCACCCCTACTACCACCACTAAACTGCTATCATTACCATCACCCCTACTACCACCACCACTAAACTGATATCATTACCATCACCCCTACTACTACCACCACTAAACTGTTATCATTACCATCACCCCTACTACCACCACTAAACTGCTATCATTAACATCACCCCTACTACCACCACTAAACTGTTATCATTACCTCCACCCCTACTACCACCACTAAACTGCTATCATTACCATCACCCCTACTACTACTTCCACTAAACTGTTATCATTACCATCACCCCTACTACTACTTCCACTAAACTGCTATCATTACCATCACCCCTACTACTGCCACACTAAACTGTTATCATTACCATCACCCCTACTACTACCACCACTAAACTGCTATCATTACCATCACCCCTATTACTACCACCACTAAACTGCTATCATTACCATCACCCCTACTACTGCCACACTAAACTGTTATCATTACCATCACCCCTACTACCACCACTAAACTACTATCATTACCATCACCCCTACTACCACCACTAAACTGCTATCATTACCATCACCCCTACTACTACCACCACTAAACTGTTATCATTACCATCACCCCTACTACCACCACTAAACTGCTATCATTACCATCACCCCTACTACCACCACTAAACTGCTATCATTACCACCACCCCTACCATCCGTACCACTACCATTTGGAATGATAATCACAACAATTGAAATAGTGATAATAACAATAACAATTACACTAATAATAAGTAATTTACTATTTACTATGCAGATGTTATTATTCAGCGTCTCTCAGGCAAATACATATATATATATACACATTGCGCCATTTAGAATAATTTCTGTGAATAATGAATCTCTTTGTGAGGAATATTTATCACAGTAAAGGAGAAAGTGCATCTCTGTCTCTACCTCCCCTGTCATGCAGTGCCCACATACACGCTCCTCTTTGGGTAGCCATGTCTTTTTATGTCTGCCGGTTTCTATTGCCAATCGGTGGTCACTCAGCCTGTACTTGGTAAGGATCTGTCTCTGCTTTGTATCTCTGACAGAGTTGAGATAGTCAGCCAATTCATATTCTCTGTTTAGGGTCAGATAGCAATTTAGTCGGCTTTGGGATTTTGTTTCATTTCTCCAATGTTGTAAATATGAGTCCTTTGATTTTGCTTATTTGAATTACTTCTTTGAAGCAGTGCTGGTGTCAGCTTGGTTGGTTAGGTCCAACACCAGCTGACTGGCTCGTTTCTGGGCTCAGCTCTTGTGCTTGAAGTGCTTTACTAAATTGGAGACTTGAAATTGGACTTGAATTTCGGTGTAGCAAAACTGTTAATGATCTTTTTTGTATTTTCATTACAAGCGGTCCAATACACGCATTTCTTTGGACATAATTCTGCATGTAGGGCTTGAAATGGATGTTTGTCCCACATTTTAAAGTTCACTTTATTGAGTCTCAAAACCTCTGTAAAGAATTATTAGTAGGTTTACGCTGTCAGATATTTATGTCCAAATTCTCATGTTAAAACGTTGCCAAAGCAAGTGAGGTAGATAATATAGTTCCAAAACAATAAAGAAATTACAAATGTCATATTATATATACAGTGCCTTGCGAAAGTATTCGGCCCTCTTGAACTTTGCGACCTTTTGCCACATCAATCATGAAGTGGAACAACATTTA
>NC_088231.1:26765216-26785702 GCF_036934945.1 Oncorhynchus masou masou
ATATATACATATATATATATATATATATATATATATATATATATATATATATATATATATATATCTATAGAGAGAGAGAGAGAGAGAGAGAGAGAGAGAGAGAGAGAGAGAGAGAGAGAGATACACACACAGAGAGAGATACACACAGAGAGAGAGAGAGATACACACAGAGAGAGAGAGAGATACACACACAGAGAGAGATACACACACAGAGAGAGAGAGATACACACAGAGAGAGAGATACACACAGAGAGAGAGAGACACACAGAGAGAGAGATACACAGAGAGAGAGAGAGATACACACAGAGAGAGAGAGAGATACACATACAGAGAGAGAGATACACACAGAGAGAGAGAGAGATACACACACAGAGAGAGAGAGATACACACAGAGAGAGAGAGATACACACACAGAGAGAGAGATACACACAGAGAGAGAGAGATACACACACAGAGAGAGAGAGAGACACACACACAGAGAGAGAGACACACACACAGAGAGAGAGAGACACAGAGAGAGAGAGATACACAGAGAGAAGCGGAAAGGGGAAAGGTGTGACAAGCCAAATGGCCCAGAGAAAGTAAAGATAACGTGGCAGAGTACATTTACATTTACATTTAAGTCATTTAGCAGACGCTCTTCTCCAGAGCGACGGAGTAAGAAAGGAAGATGGGGACAGAAGGATACGAAATAAAGAGGGAGGAATAGCAAGCAACGAAAAGAGAGATAGTGTGTGTATCTTTGTGTGTGTGTCTTTGTGTGTGTGTCTTTGTGTGTGTCTTTATGTGTGTGTGTGAGAGAGAGAGAACAGGCTTTAGGTGTAGTTGATGGCTCCAAAGCCTGGAGATTGGTCTCTAAACAATGTGGATGTCAAGGCTAATGAATACGAATGTCTTGTCTCTCTGTGCGTGTGTCCGTGTGTGTTAGGTTCTTGTCTCTGTGTTAGCCGTGTGTATGTGTTAGGAGTGTGTGTGCAGTATGTGCTAAGTGTAAGATGTGTGTGTGTGTGCAGTAATGAATAAGGATGTCCTATGCGTGTGTGTGTGTGTGTGTGTGTGTGTGTGTGTGTGTGTGTGTGTGTGTGTGTGCGTGTGTGTGCAGAAATGAATAAGGATGTCCTATGTGTTTATCAGGGCCTGGTGCTGACAGCTATGTGTGTGTGTGTGTGTGTGTGTGTGTGTGTGTGTGTGTGTGTGTGTGTGTGTGTGTGTGTGTGTGTGTGTGTGTGTGTGTGTGTGTGTGTGTGTGTGTGTGTGTGTGTGTGTGCAGTAATGAATAAGGGTGTGTGTGTGTGTGTGTGTGTGTGTGTGTGTGCGTGTGTGTGTGTGCGTGCGTGCGTGTGTTTGTGTACAGTAATGAATTAGGATGTCCTATGTGTTTATCAGGGCCTGGTGCTGGCAGCTAACAGATAAGCAGATTGATCCAAGACCACCCGGCCCATTCAACACACAGACAGTAAGACTCACACACCTAGGACACACACATGGTTAACTAACACACCTACCTCGAGGGGTCTGGGGACTCTTCCTGACATCAAGCCCATTCATCACAGTCAAAGACCTAGACATGATGGCTACCACACACGCACGCACGCACGCACGCACGCACTCACGCACTCACGCACACACGCACACTCGCACACACGCACACTCGCACACACACACACACACACACACACACACACACACACACACACACACACACACACACACACACACACACACACACACACACACACACACACACACACACACACACACACACACACACACACACACACACACACACACACACACACACACACACACACACACACACACACACACACACACACACACACACACACACACAGGCTACCCACTGACTAAGCCTCCATTAGAGAACACCCAACACAGAAACAGTAGGGGGTTGTGGGTGTACAGCGACAGCGACAGCGACAGCTATACCATTGATACAGGAGATGAGCCTGCATCCCAAATTACAACCTATACCATTTACAAACTTCTATTCTTTACCCTTCTCTTCCAAGTGTGCAGTAGTCCGCTCCCCTTCTCCCCCTCTCACTGTTGAGAGAGAGAGAGAGAGAGAGAGAGAGAGAGAGAGAGAGAGAGAGAGGCCCACTATAACATATATATATATATATATATCCCATTTAGCAGACGCTTTTGTCCAAAGCGACTTACAAGTCGGCTGGGGCCACTACTTTTGCATATGGGTGGCCCCAGTGGGAAACGAACCCACGACGCTTGGCGTTGCAAGCGCCATGCTCTACCGACTGAGCCACACAACTCTCTGCTAAACAGTGTACTCAACCCCTAAACTTTGATTGAATTTGATTTAAGGGAGACAGAGACAGACCGAGGCAGAGACAGGTAGAGACAGACCGAGGCAGAGACAGACCGAGGCAGAGACAGGTAGAGACAGACCGAGGCAGAGACAGACCCAGGCAGAGACAGACTGAGGCAGAGACAGACCCAGGCAGAGACAGACCCAGGCAGAGACAGACCGAGGCAGAGACAGACCCAGGCAGAGACAGACCGAGGCAGAGACAGAGAGAGACAGACCCAGGCAGACACAGACTAAGACAGAGACAGACCCAGGCAGAGACAGACCGAGGCAGAGACAGACCCAGGCAGAGACAGACCCAGGCAGAGACAGACCGAGGCAGAGACAGACCGAGGCAGAGACAGACCCAGGCAGAGACAGACCGAGGCAGAGACAGAGAGAGACAGACCCAGGCAGAGACAGACCCAGGCAGAGACAGACCCAGGCAGAGACAGACCGAGGCAGAGACAGACCCAGGCAGAGACAGACCGAGGCAGAGACAGAGAGAGACAGACCCAGGCAGACACAGACTAAGACAGAGACAGACCGAGGCAGAGACAGGCCGAGGCAGAGACAGACCGAGGCAGAGACAGACCCAGGCAGAGACAGACCGAGGCAGAGACAGACCCAGGCAGAGACAGACCCAGGCAGAGACAGACCGAGGCAGAGACAGACCGAGGCAGAGACAGACCCAGGCAGAGACAGACCGAGGCAGAGACAGAGAGAGACAGACCCAGGCAGACACAGACTAAGACAGAGACAGACCGAGGCAGAGACAGGCCGAGGCAGAGACAGACCCAGGCAGAGACAGACCCAGGCAGAGACAGACCCAGGCAGAGACAGACCCAGGCAGAGACAGACTGAGGCAGAGACAGACCCAGGCAGAGACAGACTGAGGCAGAGACAGACCGAGACAGAGACAGACCCAGGCAGAGACAGACCCAGGCAGAGACAGACCGAGGCAGAGACAGACCGATGCAGAGACAGACCCAGGCAGAGACAGACCCAGGCAGAAACAGACCGAGGCAGAGACAGACCCAGGCAGAGACAGACCCAGGCAGAGACAGACCCAGGCAGAGACAGACCCAGGCAGAGACAGACCGAGGCAGAGACAGACCCAGGCAGAGACAGACCCAGGCAGAGACAGACCCAGGCAGAGACAGACTGAGGCAGAGACAGACCCAGGCAGAGACAGACTGAGGCAGAGACAGACCCAGGCAGAGACAGACCCAGGCAGAGACAGACCCAGGCAGAGACAGACCCAGGCAGAGACAGACCCAGGCAGAGACAGACCCAGGCAGAGACAGACTGAGGCAGAGACAGACCCAGGCAGAGACAGACTGAGGCAGAGACAGACCGAGGCAGAGACAGACCGAGGCAGAGACAGAGAGAGACAGAGACAGATAGAGACAGACCCAGGCAGAGACAGACTGAGACAGAGACAGACCGAGGCAGAGACAGACTGAGGCAGAGACAGACCGAGGCAGAAACAGACTGAGGCAGAGACAGACCGAGGCAGAAACAGATAGAGACAGAGACAGACCGAGGCAGAGACAGACCGAGGCAGAGACAGACCCAGGCAGAGACAGACCGAGGCAGAGACAGACCGAGGCAGAGACAGACCCAGGCAGAGACAGACCCAGGCAGAGACAGACCCAGGCAGAGACAGACCCAGGCAGAGACAGACTGAGGCAGAGACAGACCGAGGCAGAGACAGAGAGAGACAGAGACAGATAGAGACAGACCCAGGCAGAGACAGACTGAGACAGAGACAGACCGAGGCAGAGACAGACTGAGGCAGAGACAGACCGAGGCAGAAACAGACTGAGGCAGAGACAGACCGAGGCAGAAACAGATAGAGACAGAGACAGACCCAGGCAGAAACAGACCGAGGCAGACACAGACTGAGACAGAGACAGACCCAGGCAGAGACAGGCCGAGGCAGAGACAGACCCAGGCAGAGACAGACCCAGGCAGAGACAGACCGAGGCAGAGACAGACTGAGGCAGAGACAGACCGAGGCAGAGACAGACCCAGGCAGAGACAGACCGAGGCAGAGACAGACCGAGGCAGAGACAGATAGAGACAGAGACAGACCGAGGCAGAGACAGATAGAGACAGAGACAGATAGAGACAGAGACAGACCCAGGCAGAGACAGAGAGAGACAGAGACAGATAGAGACAGACCCAGGCAGAGACAGACTGAGACAGAGACAGACCGAGGCAGAGACAGACCGAGGCAGAGACAGACCCAGGCAGAGACAGGCCGAGGCAGAGACAGACCGAGGCAGAGACAGATAGAGACAGAGACAGATAGAGACAGAGACAGACCCAGGCAGAGACAGATAGAGACAGAGACAGACCGAGGCAGAGACAGAGAGAGACAGAGACAGACCGAGGCAGAGACAGAGAGAGACAGAGACAGACCGAGGCAGAGACAGAGAGAGACAGACCCAGGCAGAGACAGACTGAGACAGAGACAGACCGAGGCAGAGACAGACCGAGGCAGAGACAGACCGAGGCAGAGACAGAGAGAGACAGACCGAGGCAGAGACAGATAGAGACAGAGACAGACCGAGGCAGAGACAGAGAGAGACAGAGACAGACCGAGGCAGAGACAGAGAGAGACAGAGACAGACCGAGGCAGAGACAGAGAGAGACAGAGACAGATAGAGACAGAGACAGACCGAGGCAGAGACAGACCGAGGCAGAGACAGGCCGAGGCAGAGACAGACCCAGGCAGAGACAGACTGAGACAGAGACAGACCGAGGCAGAGACAGATAGAGACAGAGACAGACCGAGGCAGAGACAGAGAGAGACAGACCCAGGCAGAGACAGACTGAGACAGAGACAGACCGAGGCAGAGACAGACCGAGGCAGAGACAGACCGAGGCAGACACAGACTGAGACAGAGACAGACCCAGGCAGAGACAGACCCAGGCAGAGACAGATAGAGACAGAGACAGACCGAGGCAGAGACAGACCCAGGCAGAGACAGAGAGAGACAGACCGAGGCAGAGACAGATAGAGACAGAGACAGACCCAGGCAGAGACAGAGAGAGACAGACCCAGGCAGAGACAGACCGAGGCAGAGACAGAGAGAGACAGACCCAGGCAGAGACAGACCGAGGCAGAGACAGAGAGAGACAGAGACAGACCGAGGCAGAGACAGAGAGAGACATAGACAGACCCAGGCAGAGACAGAGAGAGACATAGACAGACCCAGGCAGAGACAGACTGAGGCAGAGACAGACCGAGGCAGAGACAGACTGAGGCAGAGACAGACCGAGGCAGAGACAGACCGAGGCAGAGACAGACCCAGGCAGAAACAGACCGAGGCAGAGACAGATAGAGACAGAGACAGACCGAGGCAGACACAGACTGAGACAGAGACAGACCGAGGCAGAGACAGGCCGAGGCAGAGACAGACCCAGGCAGAGACAGACCGAGGCAGAGACAGAGAGAGACAGAGACAGACCGAGGCAGAGACAGACCGAGGCAGAGACAGATAGAGACAGAGACAGACCGAGGCAGAGACAGAGACAGACCCAGGCAGAGACAGACCGAGGCAGAGACAGAGAGAGACAGAGACAGACCGAGGCAGAGACAGACCGAGGCAGAGACAGAGAGAGACAGAGACAGATAGAGACAGAGACAGAGAGAGACAGACCCAGGCAGAGACAGACCGAGGCAGAGACAGAGAGAGGCAGAGACAGACCGAGGCAGAGACAGATAGAGACAGAGACAGACCGAGGCAGAGACAGAGAGAGACAGACCGAGGCAGAGACAGAGAGAGACAGACCGAGGCAGAGACAGAGAGAGGCAGAGACAGACCGAGGCAGAGACAGACCCAGGCAGAGACAGACCGAGGCAGAGACAGAGAGAGACAGACCCAGGCAGACACAGACTGAGACAGAGACAGACCGAGGCAGAGACAGGCCGAGGCAGAGACAGACCCAGGCAGAGACAGACCCAGGCAGAGACAGACTGAGGCAGAGACAGATAGAGAAAGAGACAGACCCAGGCAGAGACAGATAGAGACAGAGACAGATAGAGACAGAGACAGATAGAGACAGAGACAGATAGAGACAGAGACAGATAGAGACAGAGACAGATAGAGACAGATACAGATAGAGACAGAGACAGACCGAGGCAGAGACAGAGAGAGACAGAGACAGATAGAGACAGACCCAGGCAGAGACAGACTGAGACAGAGACAGACCGAGGCAGAGACAGACCGAGGCAGAGACAGACCCAGGCAGAGACAGGCCGAGGCAGAGACAGACCGAGGCAGAAACAGATAGAGACAGAGACAGATAGAGACAGAGACAGACCCAGGCAGAGACAGATAGAGACAGAGACAGACCGAGGCAGAGACAGAGAGAGACAGAGACAGACCGAGGCAGAGACAGAGAGAGACAGAGACAGACCGAGGCAGAGACAGAGAGAGACAGACCCAGGCAGAGACAGACTGAGACAGAGACAGACCGAGGCAGAGACAGAGAGAGACAGAGACAGACCGAGGCAGAGACAGAGAGAGACAGAGACAGATAGAGACAGAGACAGACCGAGGCAGAGACAGACCGAGGCAGAGACAGGCCGAGGCAGAGACAGACCCAGGCAGAGACAGACCGAGGCAGAGACAGATAGAGACAGAGACAGATAGAGACAGAGACAGACCCAGGCAGAGACAGATAGAGACAGAGACAGACCGAGGCAGAGACAGAGAGAGACAGAGACAGACCGAGGCAGAGACAGAGAGAGACAGAGACAGACCGAGGCAGAGACAGAGAGAGACAGACCCAGGCATAGACAGACTGAGACAGAGACAGACCGAGGCAGAGACAGACCGAGGCAGAGACAGACCGAGGCAGAGACAGAGAGAGACAGACCGAGGCAGAGACAGAGAGAGGCAGAGACAGACCGAGGCAGAGACAGATAGAGACAGAGACAGACCGAGGCAGAGACAGAGAGAGACAGAGACAGACCGAGGCAGAGACAGAGAGAGACAGAGACAGACCGAGGCAGAGACAGAGAGAGACAGAGACAGATAGAGACAGAGACAGACCGAGGCAGAGACAGACCGAGGCAGAGACAGGCCGAGGCAGAGACAGACCCAGGCAGAGACAGACTGAGACAGAGACAGACCGAGGCAGAGACAGATAGAGACAGAGACAGACCGAGGCAGAGACAGAGAGAGACAGACCCAGGCAGAGACAGACTGAGACAGAGACAGACCGAGGCAGAGACAGACCGAGGCAGAGACAGACCGAGGCAGACACAGACTGAGACAGAGACAGACCCAGGCAGAGACAGACCCAGGCAGAGACAGATAGAGACAGAGACAGACCGAGGCAGAGACAGACCCAGGCAGAGACAGAGAGAGACAGACCCAGGCAGAGACAGACCGAGGCAGAGACAGAGAGAGACAGACCCAGGCAGAGACAGACCGAGGCAGAGACAGAGAGAGACAGAGACAGACCGAGGCAGAGACAGAGAGAGACATAGACAGACCCAGGCAGAGACAGAGAGAGACATAGACAGACCCAGGCAGAGACAGACTGAGGCAGAGACAGACCGAGGCAGAGACAGACTGAGGCAGAGACAGACCGAGGCAGAGACAGACCGAGGCAGAGACAGACCCAGGCAGAAACAGACCGAGGCAGAGACAGATAGAGACAGAGACAGACCGAGGCAGACACAGACTGAGACAGAGACAGACCGAGGCAGAGACAGGCCGAGGCAGAGACAGACCCAGGCAGAGACAGACCGAGGCAGAGACAGAGAGAGACAGAGACAGACCGAGGCAGAGACAGACCGAGGCAGAGACAGATAGAGACAGAGACAGACCGAGGCAGAGACAGAGAGAGACAGACCCAGGCAGAGACAGACCGAGGCAGAGACAGAGAGAGACAGAGACAGACCGAGGCAGAGACAGACCGAGGCAGAGACAGAGAGAGACAGAGACAGATAGAGACAGAGACAGAGAGAGACAGACCCAGGCAGAGACAGACCGAGGCAGAGACAGAGAGAGGCAGAGACAGACCGAGGCAGAGACAGATAGAGACAGAGACAGACCGAGGCAGAGACAGAGAGAGACAGACCGAGGCAGAGACAGAGAGAGACAGACCGAGGCAGAGACAGAGAGAGGCAGAGACAGACCGAGGCAGAGACAGACCCAGGCAGAGACAGACCGAGGCAGAGACAGAGAGAGACAGACCCAGGCAGACACAGACTGAGACAGAGACAGACCGAGGCAGAGACAGGCCGAGGCAGAGACAGACCCAGGCAGAGACAGACCCAGGCAGAGACAGACTGAGGCAGAGACAGATAGAGAAAGAGACAGACCCAGGCAGAGACAGATAGAGACAGAGACAGATAGAGACAGAGACAGATAGAGACAGAGACAGATAGAGACAGAGACAGACCCAGGCAGAGACAGACCGAGGCAGAGACAGACCCAGGCAGAGACAGACCGAGGCAGAGACAGACCCAGGCAGAGACAGACCGAGGCAGAGAAAGACCCAGGCAGAGACAGACCGAGGCAGAGACAGACCGAGGCAGAGAAAGACCCAGGCAGAGACAGATAGAGACAGACCGAGGCAGAGAGAGGATGCTTTTTCCACCTCCCACATGGCACAGTTCACTAGAGAGAAACGGAAGAGAGAGAGAGAGGGATGAAGGAGAGAGAGAAAAATACTTGACAACCTCCCTGCTTTATCTCTGACTACTCACCTGTAAAACCCCACATGTACCTGTCATACACACACATCCGTGTGGTGGTCAGCCTGATAGCCTCGGGACAGGGGATGGATGCAGGGAGGGATGGAGGGAAGACAGGATGACTAAACACAGTCAGGGACACGCTCCAGTCCAGTGTGACAGATTCATAGTCCACTGGGGGAAGTCAAAGAGAAAGAGGAGAGGAGGAGGAGAGGAGGAGGAGAGGAGAGGAGGAGGAGAGGAGAGGAGAGGAGAGGAGGAGAGGAGAAGGAAGAGTGGAGGGGAGGAGAGGAGAGGAGAGGAAAGAGGAGAGGGGAGGAGAGGAGGAGGAGAGGAGGAGGAGGAGCGGAGGGGGGAGGGGAGGGGAGGGAAGGAGAGGAGGAGGAGAGGGAGGAGGAGGAGGAGGAGGGAGGGGAGGGAGAGGGGGAGGGGGAGGAGAGGAGGAGAGGAGGGGGGGAGAGGAGAGGAGAGGAGGGAGGGGAGGAGAGGGAGAGGAGAGGAGGGGAGGAGAGGAGGAGGAGAGGAGGGGAGGAGGAGGGGAGGAGAGGAGAGGAGGGGGAGGAGAGGAGGAGGAGAGGAGGAGGAGGAGGAGGAGAGGAGGAGGAGGAGAGGAGGAGGAGGAGAGGGGAGGAGAGGAGGAGAGGGGAGGAGAGGAGGAGAGGGGAGGAGAGGAGGAGGAGGAGGAGGTGAGGAGAGGAGAGGAGGGGAGGAGAGGAGGAGGAGGAGAGGGAGGGGGAGGAGGAGGGGGAGGGGGAGGGGGAGGAGAGGAGGAGAGGAGGAGGAGAGGGCGAGGAGGAGGAGAGGAGGAAGAGGAGGAGAGGAGAGGGGAGGAAATGGGAGGGGGAGGAGGAGGATAGGGGAGGAGAGAAGGGGAGTAGAGGAGGAGGAGAAGAGGAGGAGGAGAGGGGGAGGAGGAGAGGAGAGGGGAGAGGAGAGGGAGAGGAGAGGGGAGGGGGGAGGGGGAGGAGAGGAGGAGAGGGGGAAGGGGGAGAGGAGGAGAGGGGAGGAGAGGAGGGGAGGAGAGGAGAGGAGGAGGAGAGGGGATGGGAGGAGGGGGAGAGGAGGAGGGGGGAGGAGAGGAGAGGAGAGGAAGGGGAGAGGAGGAGGAGAGGAGGAGGAGAGGAGGAGAGGAGTAGAGGAGGAGAGGAGAGGAGGAGAGGAGCGGAGGAGATGTGGGTATAACAGCATTAATCTCCTTTAGTATGTGTTATAACAGCATTACTGTCCTGCATTATGTGCTATAACAGTATTAATGTCCTGCAGTATAACAGTATTAATGTCCTGCAGTATAACAGTATTAATGTCCTGCAGTATAACAGTATTACTGTCCTGCAGTATAACAGTATTAATGTCCTGCAGTATAACAGTATTAATGTACTGCAGTATAACAGTATTAATGTCCTGCAGTATGTGGGTATTACAGTATTAATGTCCTGCAGTATAACAGTATTAATGTCCTGCAGTATAACAGTATTAATGTCCTGCAGTATAACAGTATTAATGTCCTGCAGTTTAACAGTATTAATGTCCTGCAGTATGTGGTATAACAGTATTAATGTCCTGCAGTATGTGGGTATTACAGTATTAATATCCTGCAGTATGTGGTATTACAGTATTAATGTCCTGCAGTATGTGGTATAACAGTATTAATGTCCTGCAGTATAACAGTATTAATGTCCTGCAGTATAACAGTATTAATGTCCTGCAGTATAACAGTATTAATGTCCTGCAGTTTAACAGTATTAATGTCCTGCAGTATGTGGGTATTACAGTATTAATATCCTGCAGTATGTGGTATTACAGTATTAATGTCCTGCAGTATAACAGTATTAATGTCCTGCAGTTTAACAGTAATAATGTCCTGCAGTATAACAGTATTAATGTCCTGCAGTATGTGGGTATTACAGTATTAATGTCCTACAGTCTGTGGTATTACAGTATTAATGTCCTGCAGTATAACAGTATTAATGTCCTGCAGTATAACAGTATTAATGTCCTGCAGTTTAACAGTAATAATGTCCTGCAGTATAACAGTATTAATGTCCTGCAGTATGTGGGTATTACAGTATTAATGTCCTGCAGTATGTGGGCATTACAGTATTAGTGTCCTGCAGTATGTGGGTATTACAGTATTCATGGCATGCAGTATGTGGGTATAACAGTATTAATGTCCTGCAGTATGTGGGTATTACAGTATTAATGTCCTGCAGTATGTGGTGTTACAGTATTAATATCCTGCAGTATGTGGGTATTACAGTATTAATGTCCTGCAGTATGTGGTGTTACAGTATTAATATCCTGCAGTATGTGGGTATTACAGTATTAATGTCCTGCAGTATGTGGTATTACAGTAGTAATGTCCTGCAGTATAGCAGTATTAATGTCCTGCAGTATGTGGTATTACAGTATTAATGTCCTGCAGTATGTGAGTATTACAGTATTAATGGCCTGCAGTATGTGGGTATTACAGTATTAATGTCCTGCAGTATAACAGTATTAATGTCCTGCAGTATAACAGTATTAATGTCCTGCAGTATAACAGTATTAATGTCCTGCAGTATTACATTATTTATGTCCTGCAGTATAACAGTATTAATGTCCTGCAGTATGTGGTATAACAGTATTAATGTCCTGCAGTATAACAGTATTAATGTCCTGCAGTATGTGGCATTAGAGTATTAATATCCTGCAGTATGTGGGTATTACAGTATTAATGTCCTGCAGTATGTGGTATAACATTATTAATGTACTGCAGTATGTGGTATAACAGTATTAATGTCCTGCAGTATGTGGTATAACAGTATTAATGTCCTGCAGTATAACAGTATTAATGTCATGCAGTATGTGGTATTACAGTATTAATGTCCTGCAGTATAACAATATTAATGTCCTGCAGTATAACAGTATTAATGTCCTGCAGTATAACAGTATTAATGTCCTGCAGTATGTGGTATTACAGTATTAATGTCCTGCAGTATAACAGTATTAATGTCCTGCAGTATGTG
Organism: Oncorhynchus masou masou; assembly: GCF_036934945.1. Taxonomy (NCBI): domain Eukaryota; kingdom Metazoa; phylum Chordata; class Actinopteri; order Salmoniformes; family Salmonidae; genus Oncorhynchus; species Oncorhynchus masou. The sequence goes on from NC_088231.1 coordinate 26,777,272, forward strand.
GCATTAGAGTATTAATATCATGCAGTATTACAGTATTAATGTCCTGCTGTATGTGGTATTACAGTATTAATGTCCTGCAGTATGTGAGTATTACAGTATTAATGTCCTGCAGTATGTGGGTATAACAGTATTAATGTCCTGCAGTATAACAGTATTAATGTCCGGCAGTATAACAGTATTAATGTCCTGCAGTATAACAGTATTAATGTCCTGCAGTATAACAGTATTAATGTCCTGCAGTATAACAGTATTAATGTCGTGCAGTATGTGGTATTACAGTATTAATGTCCTGCAGTATAACAATATTAATGTCATGCAGTATTACAGTATTAATGTCCTGCAGTATAACAGTATTAATGTCCTGCAGTATAACAGTATTAATGTCCTGCAGTATAACAGTATTAATGTCCTGCAGTATAACAGTATTAGTTTCCTGCAGTATAACAGTATTAATGTCCTGCAGTATGTGGTATTACAGTATTAATGTCCTGCAGTATAACAGTATTAATGTCCTGCAGTATTACAGTATTAATGTCCTGCAGTATAACAGTATTAGTTTCCTGCAGTATAACAGTATTAATGTCCTGCAGTATGTGGTATTACAGTATTAATGTCCTGCAGTATTTGGTATTACAGTATTAATGTCCTGCAGTATAACAGTATTAATGTCCTGCAGTATAACAGTATTAATGTTCTGCAGTATAACAGTATTAATGTCCTGCAGTATGTGGTATAACAGTATTAATGTCCTGCAGTATAACAGTATTAATGTCCTGCAGTATAACAGTATTAATGTCCTGCAGTATGTGGTATTACAGTAGTAATGTCCTGCAGTATGTGGTATTACAGTATTAATGTCCTGCAGTATAACAGTATTAATGTCCTGCAGTATTACAGTATTAATGTCCTGCAGTATAACAGTATTAATATCCTGCAGTATTACATTATTAATGTCCTGCAGTATGTGGTTATTACAGTATTAATATCCTGCAGTATGTGGGTATTACAGTATTAATGTCCTGCAGTATGTGGTATAACAGTATTAATGTCCTGCAGTATAACAGTATTAATGTCCTGCAGTATAACAATATTAATGTCCTGCAGTATGTGGTATTACAGTATTAATGTCCTGCAGTATGTGGTATAACAGTATTAATGTCCTGCAGTATAACAGTATTAATGTCCTGCAGTATAACAGTATTAATGTCCTGCAGTATAACAGTATTAATGTCCTGCAGTATGTGGTATTACAGTATTAATGTCCTGCAGTATGTTTTATTACAGTATAAATGTCCTGCAGTATGTGGGTATTACAGTATTAATATCCTGCAGTATGTGGTATAACAGTATTAATGTCCTGCAGTATAACAGTATTAATGTCCTGCAGTATAACAGTATTAATGTCCTGCAGTATAACAGTATTAATGTCCTGCAGTATAACAGTATTAATGTCCTGCAGTATAACAGTATTAATGTCCTGCAGTATGTGGTATTACAGTATTAATGTCCTGCAGTATGTTTTATTACAGTATAAATGTCCTGCAGTATGTGGGTATTACAGTATTAACATCCTGCAGTATGTGGGTATTACAGTATTAATATCCTGCAGTATGTGGTATTACAGTATTAATGTCCTGCAGTATAACAGTATTAATGTCCTGCATTATGTGGTATTACAGTATTAATGTACTGCAGTATAACAGTATTAATGTCCTGCAGTATAACAGTATTAATGTCCTGCAGTATAACAGTATTAATGTCCTGCAGTATGTGGTATTACAGTATTAATGTCATGCAGTATAACAGTAGTAATGTCATGCAGTATGTGGTATAACAGTATTTATGTCCTGCAGTATAACAGTATTAATGTCCTGCAGTGTGTGGTATAACAGTATTAATGTCCTGCAGTATAACAGTATTAATGTCCTGCAGTATGTGGTATTACAGTATTAATGTCCTGCAGTATAACATTATTAATGTCCTGCAGTATGTGGGTATTACATTATTAATATCCTGCAGTATGTGGTATTACAGTATTAATGTCCTGCAGTATAACAGTATTAATGTCCTGCAGTATAACAGTATTAATGTCCTGCAGTATGTGGTATTACAGTATTAATGTCCTGCAGTATGTGGTATTACAGTATTAATGTCCTGCAGTATGTGGTATTACAGTATTAATGCCCTGCAGTATAACAGTATTAATGTCCTGCAGTATGTGGTATTACAGTATTAATGTCCTTCAGTATGTGGTATTACAGTATTAATGTCCTGCAGTATAACAATATTAATGTCCTGCAGTATGTGGTATAACAGTATTAATGTCCTGCAGTATAACAGTATTAATGTCATGCAGTATGTGGTATTACAGTATTAATGTCCTGCAGTATAACAATATTAATGTCCTGCAGTATAACAGTATTAATGTCCTGCAGTATGTGGTAGTACAGTATTAATGTCATGCAGTATAACAGTAGTAATGTCATGCAGTATGTGGTATAACAGTATTTATGTCCTGCAGTATAACAGTATTAATGTCCTGCAGTATGTGGTATAACAGTATTAATGTCCTGCAGTATAACAGTATTAATGTCCTGCAGTATGTGGGTATTACAGTATTAATATCCTGCAGTATGTGGGTATTACAGTATTAATGTCATGCAGTATAACAGTATTAATGTCCTGCAGTATGTGGGTATTACAGTATTAATGTCCTGCAGTATGTGGTATTACAGTATTAATGTCCTGCAGTATGTGGTATTACAGTATTCATGTCCTGCAGTATGTGGTATAACAGTATTACTGTCCTGCAGTATAACAGTATTAATGTCCTGCAGTATGTGGTATTACAGTATTAATGTCCTGCAGTATAACAGTATTAGTGTCCTGCAGTATAACAGTATTAATGTCCTGCAGTATGTGGTATTACAGTATTAATGTCCTGCAGTATGTGGTATAACAGTATTAATATCCTGCAGTATGTTGTATTACAGTATTAATGTCCTGCAGTATAACAATATTAATGTCCTGCAGTATAACAGTATTAATGTCCTGCAGTATTACAGTATTAATGTCCTGCAGTATAACAGTATTAATGTCCTGCAGTATAACAGTATTAATGTCCTGCAGTATAACAGTATTAATGTCCTGCAGTATGTGGTATTACAGTATTAATGTCCTGCAGTATAACAATATTAATGTCATGCAGTATAACAGTATTAATGTCCTGCAGTATAACAGTATTAATGTCCTGCAGTATGTGGTATTACAGTATTAATGTCCTGCAGTATAACAGTGTTAATGTCCTGCAGTATAACAGTATTAATGTCCTGCAGTATAACAGTATTAATGTCCTGCAGTATAACAGTATTAATGTCCTGCAGTATAACAGTATTAATGTCCTGCAGTATGTGGTATTACAGTATTAATGTCCTGCAGTATAACAGTGTTAATGTCCTGCAGTATAACAGTATTAATGTCCTGCAGTATAACAGTATTAATGTCCTGCAGTATAACAGTATTAATGTCCTGCAGTATGTGGTATTACAGTATTAATGTCCTGCAGTATAACAGTATTAATGTCCTGCAGTATAACAGTATTAATGTCCTGCAGTATAACAGTATTAATGTCCTGCAGTATGTGGTATTACAGTATTGATGTCCTGCAGTTTAACAGTATTAATGTCCTGCAGTATAACAGTAATAATGTCCTGCAGTATAACAGTATTAATGTCCTGCAGTATGTGGTATAACAGTATTAATGTCCTGCAGTATAACAGTATTAATGTCCTGCAGTATGTGGTATTACAGTATTGATGTCCTGCAGTTTAACAGTATTAATGTCCTGCAGTATAACAGTAATAATGTCCTGCAGTATGTGGGTGTTACAGTATTAATGTCCTGCAGTATAACAGTAATAATGTCCTGCAGTATGTGGGTGTTACAGTATTAATGTCCTGCAGTATAACAGTATTAATGTCCTGCAGTATAACAGTATTAATGTCCTGCAGTATAACAGTAGTAATGTCATTCAGTATGTGGGTATTACAGTATTAATGTCCTGCAGTCTGTGGTATAACAGTAGTAATGTCCTGCAGTATAACAGTATTAATGTCCTGCAGTATACCAGTAGTAATGTCATTCAGTATGTGGTATTACAGTATTAATGTCCTGCAGTATAACAGTATTAATGTCCTGCAGTCTGTGGTATAACAGTAGTAATGTCATTCAGTATGTGGGTATTACAGTATTAATGTCCTGCAGTATGTGGGTATTACAGTATTAATGTCCTGTTCCATAATAAGCATTGCTCAGTAATATGATGGTTTATATCCCCTCTCCATCTAACTGCTAAAACACATCCAGCCACATGTAGAAATCTACTTCTTCTGTGGTATATAATGTCGGTCTGCCGACAACCGTCCGTGGTGCACTTCGCCACCTAACTGTGCTTCAGCGTGCGATCGGTCACGGTTGACCCAATTCTGTACTGCTAAAGAGAACATGTAGAAATTCATCCTTTCTAACCTCTAACAAACCCTTTACTCAGCAGCTACATCTCCCGTTCTTTGTCATTGTAAACACGACAATGGAGCTGGACAACCTCTCTAACATTGCTACTAAGGAAACTCATCTGTACTTTTCCAGGCGAAACGTTCTCAAAGCTCAGCAGCACTGATCAGCTTTCATAGCTTTTTACCCTCTATCCTACTGATCAGCTTTGTGTGCTTCAATCACTCTGCCTCCCTTTCACCCGGTTGCACAACCCTGCACCTTAGAGGCTGCTGGCCTATATACATAGACTTGGAATCACTGGCCACTTTAATAATGGAACACTAGTCACTTCAATAATGGAACACAAGTCATTTTAATAATGGAACACAAGTCATTTTAATAATGTTTCAATAATGTTTACATTCTACTTTACTCATCTTTTACCCTCTCTTTCCTACTGAGCAGCTTTGAGGCCTCAATCACTCTGCCTCCCGTCACATGGTCTTTGATATCATCTGTGGATCTGGGGTGGTGGGAGACCAGAGACGATTCCGATCAACCTAGCATAAGCTCCAGGGACATGGCTTTTAATCGTCTTCCCATTGAGATTTTCCATTTGAAGAATCTTCCCCTGCTGAGCGTTGGCTAGCTGTCTACTATTTCCAATGAACCGGGCTAGTATGACTTCACCTATCTCTTCCTTTAAGGCATTGGTTAATCAGATAGGGTGTAGACGAGGCCTGGTGGTCTCATCAAACAGCGTCACGACTTTCCCCTCCGACACATCATTACTCTGGTTCCCTACCTTCAGCCCTCTTCAAGCTCTCTTCGCCAGCATGGTCTCTCTTCTTCCTATGTCTTTCAATTACAGTCCTTTCAGGTCCTTGATCCTTGTCTTCCTGAGACTTAACATCAAAACCACCATCCATTTTGATCGCATTCCAACACAGCTGTTGCTTCTATAACCTTCTCTTCGTCACCGCATCCTCACTACTCGACTCCGTCACACTACAATAGACATCTACTCTCGAAAATCCAAAGAATACAGTATGCAGCAAGCAGGGAGTAACAGTACCAGATCAATGTGGAGTTATATACAGGGAGGACCAGTACCAGATCAATGTGGAGCTATATACAGGGAGTACCAGTACCAGATCAATGTGGAGCTATATACAGGGAGTACCAGTACCAGATCAATGTGGAGCTATATACAGGAAGTACCAGATCAATGTGGAGCTATATACAGGAGTACCAGTACCAGATCAATGTGGAGCTATATACAGGGAGTACCAGATCAATGTGGGGCTATACACAGGGAGTACCAGATCAATGTGGAGCTATATACAGGGAGTACCAGATCAATGTGGGGCTATACACAGGGAGTACCAGATCAATGTGGAGCTATATACAGGGAGTACCAGTACCAGATCAATGTGGAGCTATATACAGGGAGTACCAGTACCAGATCAATGTGGAGCTATATACAGGAGTACCAGATCAATGTGGAGCTATATACAGGGAGTACCAGTACCAGATCAATGTGGAGCTATATACAGGGAGTACAACATCAACGTGGAGCTATATACAGGGAGTACCAGATCAATGTGGAGCTATATACAGGGTAGCCGAGTGGTTAGAGCGTTGGACTAGTAACCGAAAGGTTGCAAGTTCAGACCCCCGAGCTGACAAGGTACAAATCTGTCGTTCTGCCCCTGAACAGGCAGTTAACCCACTGTTCCTAGGCCGTCATTGAAAATAAGAATGTGTTCTTAACTGACTTGCCTAGTAAAATAAAGGTAAAATAAAAATAAATAAATATACAGGGAGTACCAGTACCAGATCAATGTGGAGCTATATACAGGGAGTACCAGATCAATGTGGAGCTATATACAGGGAGTACCAGTACCAGATCAATGTGGAGCTATATACAGGGAGTACCAGATCAATGTGGAGCTATATACAGGGAGTACCAGTACCAGATCAACGTGGAGCTATATACAGGGAGTACCAGATCAATGTGGAGCTATATACAGGGAGTACCATATCAATGTGGAGCTATATACAGGGAGTACCAGTACCAGATCAATGTGGGGCTATATACAGGGAGTACCAGATCAATGTGGAGCTATATACAGGGAGTACCAGTACCAGATCAATGTGGAGCTATATACAGGTAGTACTAGATCAATGTGGAGATATATACAAGGAGTACCAGATCAATGTGGAGCTATATACAGGGAGTACCAGATCAGATCAATGTGGAGCTACATACAGGGAGTACCAGATCAATGTTGAGATATATACAGGGAGTACCAGATCAATGTGGAGCTATATACAGGGAGTACCAGATCAATGTGGAGCTATATACAGGTAGTACTAGATCAATGTGGAGATATATACAAGGAGTAACAGATCAATGTGGAGCAATACACAGGAAGTACCAGATCAATGTGGAGCTATACACAGGGAGTACCAGTACCAGATCAATGTGGAGCTATATACAGGGAGTACCAGATCAGATCAATGTGGAGCTACATACAGGGAGTACCAGATCAATGTGGAGCTATATACAGGGAGTACCAGTACCAGATCAATGTGGAGCTATATACAGGGAGTACCAGATCAATGTGGAGCTATATACAGGGAGTACCAGATCAACGTGGAGCTATATACAGGGAGTACCAGTACCAGATCAATGTGGGGCTATATACAGGGAGTACCAGATCAATGTGGAGCTATATACAGGGAGTACCAGTACCAGATCAATGTGGAGCTATATACAGGGAGTACAATATCAACGTGGAGCTATATACAGGGAGTACCAGATCAATGAGAAGCTAAATATACGGGGAGTACCAGTACCAGGTCAATGTGTAGCTATATACAGGGAGTACCAGATCTATGTGCAGCTATTTACAGGGAGTACCATATCAATGTGGAGCTATATACAGGAAGTACCAGTACCAGGTCAATGTGGATCTATATACAGGAAGTACAAGTACCAGATCAATGTGGAGCTATATACAGGGAGTACCAGATCAACGTGGAGCTATATACAGGGAGTACCAGATCAATGTGGAGCTATTTACAGGGAGTACCATATCATTGTGGAGCAATATACAGGAAGTACCAGTACCAGGTCAATGTGGAGCTATATACAGGGAGTACCAGATCAATGTGGAGCTATATACAGGGAGTACCAGTACCAGATCAATGTGGGGCTATAAACAGGCAGTACCAGATCAATGTGGAGCTATTTACAGGGAGTACCATATCAATGTGGTGCTATATACAGGAAGTACCAGATCAATGTGGAGCTATATACAGGGAGTACCAGTACCAGGTCAATGTGGAGCTATATACAGGGAGTACCAGATCTATGTGCAGCTATTTACAGGGAGTATCATATCAATGTGGAGCTATATAGAGGAAGTACCAGTGCCAGGTCAATGTGGAGCTATATACAGGAAGTACCAGTACCAGTACAATGTGGAGCTATATACAGGGAGTACCAGATCAATGTGGAGCTATATACAGGAAGTACCAGTACCAGGTCAATGTGGAGCTATATACAGGGAGTACCAGTACCAGGTCAATGTGGAGCTATATACAGGAAGTACCAGTACCAGATCAATGTGGAGCTACATACAGGGAGTACCAGATCAATGTGGAGCTATATACAGGAAGTACCAGTACCAGGTCAATGTGGAGCTATATACAGGAAGTACCAGTACCAGATCAATGTGGAGCTATATACAGGAAGTACCAGTACCAGATCAATGTGGAGCTATATACAGGAAGTACCAGTACCAGATCAATGTGGAGCTGTATACAGGTAGTACTATATCAATGTGGAGCTATTTACAGGAAGTACCATATCAATGTGGAGCTATATACAGGAAGTACCAGATCAATGTGGAGCTGTATACAGGAAGTA
>NC_088231.1:26786202-26823702 GCF_036934945.1 Oncorhynchus masou masou
ATCTTTCTGTTCATGCCTCCATCTTTCTCCAGTTCATGCCTCCCTCATCTTTCTCCAGTTCATGCCTCCCTCATCTTTCTCCAGTTCCATCCAGTTCATGACTCCCTCATCTTTCTCCAGTTCATGCCTCCCTCGTTCTTCTCCAGTTCATGCCTCCATCGTCTTTCTCCAGTTCATGCTTCCCCTCGTCTTTCTCCAGATCATGCCTCCTCCTTTGTCTCTTTCTCCAGTTCATGCCTCCTCCTTCTCCTTCATGTCTTTTCTCCTCCAGTTCATGCCTCCCAGTTCGTCTGCCTTTCTCCAGATCTTGCCTCCCTCGCTTTGTCTCTTCTCCAGTTCATTCCTCCCTGTCTTTATCTCCAGTTCATGCCTCCCCCTCGTCTTTCTCCAGTTCTCTTTCTCCAGTTCATGCCTCCCTGTCCCTTCTCCAGTTCATGCCCCCTCGCTTTGTCTCTTTCTCAGTTCATGCCTCCCTCGTTTTATCTTTCTCCAGTTCAGTTGTATCTCTTTCTCCAGTTCATGCCTCCCCTCGCTTTGTCTTCTTTCTCCAGCTCATGTTGTTTCTTCTTCTTGTGTTACGGCTGGGGAAACAAGGAGAGGACAACAACAGAAGACAGAAGAAACAGGAAGCAGGTTTTCTGGGGAGAGATAAGAAGAGGAACAACTGAAAAGCCTGATAGAGCGTGGAGAACGAAGAGGGAGGAGAGGAGGAGGAGAGGATGGATGGGAGGGAGACGAAGAGGAGGAGAGGAAGGAGAGATGTGGAGCGGAGACGAAGAGGAGGAGAGGAAGGAGAGATGTGGAGCGGAGACAAAGAGGAGGAGAGGAAGGAGAGATGGGATGGGAGACGAAGAGGAGGAGAGGAAGGAGAGATGTGGAGCGGAGACAAAGAGGAGGAGAGGAAGGAGAGATGTGGAGCGGAGACGAAGAGGAGGAGAGGAAGGAGAGATGTGGAGCGTGAGACGAAGAGGAGGAGAGGAAGGAGAGATGTGGAGCGGAGACGAAGAGGAGGAGAGGAAGGAGAGATGTGGAGCGGAGATGAAGAGGAGGAGAGGAAGGAGAGATGTGGAGCGGAGACGAAGAGGAGGAGAGGAAGGAGAGATGTGGAGCGGAGACGAAGAGGAGGAGAGGAAGGAGAGATTTGGAGCGGAGACGAAGAGGAGGAGAGGAAGGAGAGATGGGAGCGGAGACGAAGAGGGAGGAGAGGAAGGAGAGATGTGGAGCGGAGACGAAGAGGAGGAGAGGAAGGAGAGATGTGGAGCGGAGACGAAGAGGAGGAGAGGAAGGAGAGATGTGGAGCGGAGACGAAGAGGAGGAGAGGAAGGAGAGATGTGGATGAGATGAAGATGGGAGAGGTGGAGAGAGATGTGGAGCGGAGACGAAGAGGAGGAGGGAAGGGAGATGTGAGCGGAGACAGAGGAGGAGAGGAAGAGAGATGTGGAGGGAGACGAAGAGGAGGAGAGGAGGAGAGATGTGGAGCGGAGACGAAGAGGGAGAGAGGAAGGAGAGATGTGGAGCGGAGACGAAGAGGAGGAGAGGAAGGAGAGATGGGAGCGGAGACGAAGAGGGAGGAGAGGAAGTCGAGAGATGTGGAGCGGAGACGAAGAGGAGGAGAGGAAGGGAGATGTGGAGCGGAGACGAAGAGGAGGAGAGGAAGGGAGAGATGTGGAGCGGAGACGAAGAGGAGGAGAGGAAGGAGAGATGTGGAGCGGAGACGAAGAGGAGGAGAGGAAGGAGAGATGTGGAGCGGGAGATGAAGAGGAGGGGAGGAAGGAGAGATGTGGAGCGGAGACGAAGAGGAGGAGAGGAAGGAGAGATGGGAGCGGAGACGAAGAGGAGGAGAGGAAGGAGAGATTTGGAGCGGAGACGAAGAGGAGGAGAGGAAGGAGAGATGTGGAGTGGAGACGAAGAGGAGGAGAGGAAGGAGAGATGTGGAGCGGAGACGAAGAGGAGGAGAGGAAGGGAGAGATGTGGGAGCCTTCTCGAAGAGGAGGAGAGGAAGGAGAGATTTGGAGCGGAGACGAAGAGGAGGAGAGGAAGGAGAGATGTGGAGCGGAGACGAAGAGGGAGGAGAGGAAGAGAGATGTGGAGCGGAGACGAAGAGGAGGAGAGGAAGGAGAGATGTGGAGCGGAGACGAAGAGGAGGAGAGGAAGGAGAGATGTGGATGGATGGAGGAGGGGGGCGAACAGGCGGGAACAGGGATGGCTTTCACCAGGAGCAGGTAGATAGAGACATGGATGGGAGAGAAGTGGCTGAGCGAGCAGTGCTGTTGAACGACAGAACAGAGGAAAGAAATGAAGAAAATCCTATTTTAAGGAGACGTGTAGAGGACATATGTCAAATCTGTCGCTCTGTTGTGTGTGTGTATATGTGTGTGCGCGTGTGTGTGTGTGTGCGCGTGTGCGTGTGTGTGTGTGTGTGTGCGGGTGTGTGTGTGCGTGTGTGTGGCGCGTGTGCGTGTGTGTGTGCGGGTGTGTGTGTGTGCGTGTGTGTGTGTGCGTGTGTGTGTGTGTGTGTGTGTGTGTGTGCGGGTGTGTGTATTTAAAGGATCCCAGTCCATTATTTGTCAGTCTAATATATATATGATGATCCTATCATCTCTGACATTGAAGAGAGATTAAAGGACCTGACAGCTCCGTCCCATTTCCAGGTTTGATCTCTCTGTGATGGACAGACGTACAGAGAGAAACGCCCTCGTTTCACCTTCAATCATCCTTCTCTCACTCCCTGTTTCTTTCCCCGGGGCACATATCTAACATCACACACCTCCCTGATCCTGACCCGATGCCACAGAATCAGCCGAGATTTGGGAGGTTTACGGACTTACTTTGAAGAAAGTCTATAGATGACATTTGATACATGCTAAAGTGGAGGAGTTGATCAATCATGCAACTGTTGTTTATTTTTTTGCAGTGGCGAGGTTAACAAAACCAAAGTGCAGATGAGCCAACTCTGGGCCAGACTCTGTCAAGGTAAGTAAACAAGTAGTAAATCCTATTTTAAGGAAGCAAACATGGAAATATCTCCATTTCTGAACTATTCATTTATCCATTATAATGAACAGTTGTCCAACAAATCTCTGATTTTTCCATTTCAGAAGCCCAAAAATGTTCTGCCTCCAGGGGCCTGTCTCCATCACACTCCCTTCATCCCTCTGGCCTCTCTTTTCCTGATCTCCTCAGGGATCTCTCCATGACTGGCTCTATGATTTTCAGGGTCAGGGCTCACACTCTCTCCATCCCTGGACGCACTTTTCACTGTCACCACACACGTCACTCCACACACACTCTGTCTTTTCCTGTCTCCTCACACTCTCTCCATCCCTCACCCTCTGTTTTGTAAAGGTCACACTCTCTCCATCCGAGTAGGGAGGTCTCTTTGGGGTCCTTCCACCGCCCAACCTGCATCCTCTAAGGAGTCCATCAATTTTCCTGTCTCCTGACACTAAACTAAACCATCAGCAGACTGAGCCTCTCTTTCTCCTGTCTCCTCACACTCTCTCCATCCCTCTCTCTCTCTCTTTCCTGTCTCCTCACACTCTCTCCATCCCGCTCTCTCTTTTCCTGTCTCCTCACACTCTCTCCATCCATCTCTCTCTCTCTTTTCCTGTCTCCTCACACTCTCTCCATCCCTCTCTCTCTTTTCCTGTCTCCTCACACTCTCTCCATCCCTCTCTTCCTTACACTCCTCTCTCTCTCTCTCTCTGTCTCTCCCTTTTCTCGCACTCTTCATTTCATATCAAATCAAATCAAATGTAGTAGTCACATATAAATATTTATCAGATGTTATTGGGGGTGTAGTGAAATACTCTGTATCTCTCTGCCTCCTCCCTCCCCATTAACTTCATCTCTGTGTTTCTTTCTCCTGCTGCATGGAGCACATTGAGTACAGAGTCCCTGACCATTTATGGAATGTATCCAACCTGTTCCAGAGCACATATTCACTCTGACTTCCTCTCTCCTCTCTTTTCTTCCCCTCTCCTCTCTCTCTCTCTCTCTCTCTCTCTCTCTCTGTCTCTCTCTCTCTCTCTCTCAATTCAATTCAAGGGGCTTTATTGGCATGGGAAACATGTGTTAACATTGCCAAAGCAAGTGACATAGTTAATTTACAAAAGTGAAATAAACAATAACAAATTAACAGTAAACATTATACAGACCCCCTCTCTCTCTCTCTCTCTCTCCCTCCCACCCCTCCCACTCTCTATCTCTCTCTCTCTCTCTCTCTCTCTCTCTCTCTCAGAGAGCGAGAAAGAGAGAGAGATGCCCTACCTATATCCCACTACAACAATCCGTATACTTTAAAGAATGAGAGGGACAGAATATGCGCGAGAGAGAGAGAGTGAGAGTTCATTAGGAGTCAGACCCTGAAACAGGCCGTCTTAATGAAATCAGGAAGGGTCTAATTTGCGGCAGTGGGATGCAGAATAAGTCATGACACCGTTTATGAAGTTCAGACAGGAGACCGGTTCTCTCTCGCCTATTTTCAGTGGTCCAATTAGAGTCTGCTTTAATTTGTGACCCTGTGGTTCATTCACCCGATAGACTGAAGACGAATTAACATACGCAGCAAGAGAGAGATAGAGAGGAGAGGGGAGGAGAGGAGAGGAGAGGAGAGGAGAGGAGAGGAGAGGAGAGGAGAGGAGAGGAGAGGAGAGGAGAGGAGAGGAGAGGAGAGGAGAGGAGAGGGGAGGGGGGGGAGGAGAGGGAGAGGAGAGGGAGAGGGAGAGGGAGGAGGAGAGGGGAGGAGGAGGGAGAGGAGGAGGAGAGGAGAGGAGGAGAGGAGGGAGGCGAGGAAGGAGGAGGAGGGAGGAGAGGGGAGGCGAGGCGAGGCGAGGAGAGAAGGGGAAATGAAGGCAGAGTGTGTGAGTGAGAGAGATGGAGAGGAGAGGGGGAGGAAATGAAGGCAGAGTGTGTGAGTGAGAGAGATAGGGAGAGGAGGAGGAGAGGAAATGAAGGCAGAGAGTGTGTGAGTGAGAGAGATAGAGAGGAGAGGGAGGAAATGAAGGCAGAGGGAAGAGAGTGTGTGAGTGAGAGCGATAGAGAGGGGGAGGGGAGAGAAGAGAAAGAGGAAAGTGTGTGAGTGAGAGGATAGAGAGGGGAGGGGAGGTGTGAGGAAGGAGAGATAGAGAGGGAGGGGGGGAGGAGTAGAGGAAGGCAGAGAGTGTGTGAGTGAGAGGTAGAGAGGAGGGGAGGAGAGGAGAGGGAGGGGAGGAGAGAGAGGGAAGGCAGAGAGTGAGGTGAGTGAGAGAGATAGAGAGGGGGAGGGGGAGGAGAGTAGAGGAAGGCAGAGAGTGTGTGAGAGTGAGAGAGATAGAGAATGTGTTCCATCTCTAGAACAGCCAGGTGCAAGCCCTCTTGTACCACACACACATAAAACAATTCCACACCAAACATTCTCCACCTTTCTACCTCTCCTGACTGACTGTCTATCTCTCTCTCCTTTAGGCTTTTCCCTTTCCACTCTTTTTCAGCAGTCAATCACCCCTCTTGTCTGATCTCCTGAGTCTCCTTCTGGTTCAGGCTTTGATAAGAACAGCTCCCTCTTATGTCACTCAAAACACATGCAGACACACAACCCCGCCTCCTCCCCTCGCCCTCTGGTCTCCTCTCCCCCTGCTCCCTCGGCTCTCCCCTTAATAAAAATGCTAATTGAAACAGAGTCTGCCAGGTATGTGTGTGTGGCCGCTGAGGCTCGTCAGTCAGCCGTCGGAGTGTGTGAAGCTCGGCAGGAACGTCATTAATTTTCATCTGTTCTGACTAGTCAACTGTAACTTTACAAATAACAGACCCTTTGGCAAACGCACAAACATGCCAGACACATACACACGAGAAGAGACGCACACACACACACACAACACACAGTCACACTCTGCACAATAATCAGACAGACAAAATTATTATTATGCAGAGTGAGGAGCATCTACAACGACTCTTTGTGTGTGTGTGTGTGTGTGTGTGTGTGTGTGTGTGTGTGTGTGTGTGTGTGTGTGTGTGTGTGTGTGTGTGTGTGTGTGTGTGTGTGTGTGTATAAAGCAGCCTTGAAATAACTGTTAATTTCTACAGGCTCATCGCTTATATGTCATTCTCACACCAATACCACCATATGTCAATACCACCAATACCACCACATGTCAATACCACCACATGTCAATACCACCACATGTCAATACCACCAATACCACCACATGTCATTACCACCACATGTCAATACCACCACATGTCAATACCACCAATACCACCACATGTCAATACCACCACATGTCATTACCACCAATACCACCACATGTCATTACCACCACATGTCAATACCACCACATGTCAATACCACCAATACCACCACATGTCAATACCACCACATGTCAATACCACCAATACCACCACATGTCATTACCACCACATGTCATTACCACCAATACCACCACATGTCAATACCACCACATGTCAATACCACCACATGTCAATACCACCACATGTCAATACCACACATGTCATTACCACCACATGTCAATACATGTCAATACCACATGTCATTACCACCAATACCACCACATGTCATTCAATACCACCACATGTCATTACCACCACATGTCAATACCACCACATGTCATTACCACCACATGTCATTACCACCAATACCACCACATGTCAATACCACCACATGTCAATACCACCACATGTCAATACCACCACATGTCAATACCACCACATGTCAATACCACCACATGTCAATACCACCACTTGTCATCACCACCAATACCACCACATGTCAATACCACCACATGTCAATACCACCACATGTCAATACCACCACTTGTCATCACCACCAATACCACCACATGTCAATACCACCACATGTCAATACCACCAATACCACCACATGTCAATACCACCACTTGTCATCACCACCAATACCACCACATGTCAATACCACCAATACCACCACATGTCAATACCACCACATGTCAATACCACCACATGTCATTAACACCAATACCACCACATGTCATTACCACCACATGTCATTACCACCACATGTCAATACCACCACATGTCATTAACACCAATACCACCACATGTCAATACCACCACATGTCCTTCACATACAAGTGTTCTATTCAATGGCAAGGGGTTATATCTTGAGATGTGGACAGACCCAAGTTCTCCATCTCTCCCAGGTTTCAAGGGGTTATGTCTTGAGCTGTGGACAGACCCAAGTTCTCCATCTCTCTCAGGTTTCAAGGGGTTATGTCTGTAGCCGTGGACAGACCCAAGTTCTCCATCTCTCTCAGGTTTCAAGGGGTTATGTCTGTAAGCCGTGGACAGACCCAAGTTCTCCATCTCTCCCAGGTTTCAAGGGTTTATTTCTTAGCCGTGGACAGACCCAAGTCCTCCATCTCTCCCAGGTTTCAAGGGGTTATGTCTTGAGCTGTGGACAGACCCAAGTCCTCCATCTCTCCCAGGTTTCTAAATCCAGGCCAGTGATAGGGCTCATAGTTAGATTGAGCTGTGAAACACTCACACGCGCATGCACGCACACACACACACGACAGGGCTCGTATATAGATGAAAAACATCCCCCACTTCGTCTCAGACAATAATCCCACCTGAGTCGGAACAACGGAGACACCGAAAGAAAACTGAGGTGAACGGAAGGAGGGATGGGTGTGTGTTTTAGAAACCTGGAAACGAGGGATAGGTGTGTGTTTTAGAAACCTGGAAACGAGGGATAGGTGTGTGTTTTAGAAACCTGGAAACATGGAAACGAGGGATAGGTGTGTGTTTTAGAAACCTGGAAACGAGGGATAGGTGTGTGCTTTAGAAACCTGGAAACGAGGGATAGGTGTGTGTTTTAGAAACCTGGAAACCTGGAAACGAGGGATAGGTGTGTGTTTTAGAAACCTGGAAACGAGGGATAGGTGTGTGCTTTAGAAACCTGGAAACGAGGGATAGGTGTGTGCTTTAGAAACCTGGAAACGAGGGATAGGTGTGTGTTTTAGAAACCTGGAAACGAGGGATAGGTGTGTGTTTTAGAAACCGGGAAACGAGGGATAGGTGTGTGTTTTAGAAACCGGGAAATGAGGGATAGGTGTGTGTTTTAGAAACCGGAAACGAGGATAGGGTGTGTTTTAGAAACCTGGAAACGAGGGATAGGTGTGTTTAGAAACCGGGATCCACACAGGGACAGGTGCTCCGTTTTAGAAACCTAACAGAGGGATAGGTGTGTGTTTTGAAACCGGGAAACCTGAAACAAGGGATACGGCTTTAGACGCCGAAAGACGGGATGGGTGTGTGTTTTAGAAACCACGGAAACGAGGGATGGGTGTGTGTTTTAGAAACCTGGAAACGAGGGATAGGTGTGTGTTTTAGAAACCTGGAAACGAGGGATAGGTGTGTGTTTTAGAAACCTGGATAATCAGAAACGAGGGATAGGTGTGTGTTTTAGAAACCTGGAACGAGGGATAGGTGTGTGTTTTAGAAACCTGGAAACGAGGGATAGGTGTGTGTTTTAGAAACCTGGAAGCGAGGGATAGGTGTTTGTTTTAGAAACCTGGAAACAATGGGATGGGGTGTGTTTTAGAAACCGGGAAACGAGGGATAGGTGTGTGTTTTAGAAACCTGAAACGAGGGATAGGTGTGTGTTTTAGAAACCTGGAAACGAGGGATGGGTGTAATGTTTTAGTGGAAACCTGGAAAGATGAGGGATAGGTGTGTTTTAGAAACCTGGCACTAAACAATGTGAATGAGGGATAGGTGTGTGTTTTAGAAACCTGGAAACGAGGGATAGGTGTGTGTTTTAGAAACCTGGAAACAGAGGGATGAAGAAAAGGAAGACTTCCTCTCCTCAGATACTTTATCCTCCTATCCATCTCTCAAATAGAAAAAAACACTCCCTGTTTCCTCTCCCTCCGTCATATTTCACATTCAAGTCTTTATGCCATGCCAGGTAGATTTCATTCCATTTGGATTCTGACACACAAACTATTTGACTAAAACTGTTCTGCGTTTTTCAAAATGATCTAGCCGGGATAGGACATGCAATGTGATATGATGAAGGCTTTTACCACACGACACCAGAACATCACTAAGACACACTGTGCACACACGCACACACACACACACACACACACACACACACACACACACACACACACACACACACCACACACACACACACACACACACACACACACACACACACACACACACACACACACACATGACACACAGAACACGCACAGACAGACTTTAAACATCCATCCCTCTTTCTCTGCTGATCTGGTAGAAGATGAAAGAGAGCTGAAGCTGACGGACTGACATTTCTCCCTCTGTCGTTCACACAGAGAGGCGAGAGATAAAGACCACTGATAAAGACGAGTGATAAAAAGGAGATATATATTAGAAAGTGGATAATCAGCTAAAGATATTCTCTCTGTCTCACTTTCTTCATCTCTCCATCTCCTGTCCTCTCTGTCTGTCTCTGTCACTCTGACATCTTTCAGAGGAGCCAGGAACGTTTTTTTTTTTAAGAAGTTGAATACAAATCCAACATTTAACTTTTTTCCCCCTTTTTCCCACAGATCAGGAAATGTAAATGTGAAATGTGATATGATGAAACGGTCTGGTCTTTCCCGTGTCTCCACCATCAGATGGCTGTAATGACACCAGAACAGTGGCACTAAGACAATGTGATATGATGAAACGGTCTGGCCTTTCCCATGTCTCCACCATCAGATGGCTGTAATGACACCAGAACAGTGGCACTAAGACAATGTGATATGATGAAACGGTCTGGTCTTTCCCATGTCTCCACCATCAGATGGCTGTAATGACACCAGAACAGTGGCACTAAGACAATGTGATATGATGAAATGTCTTTCCCATGTCTCCACCATCAGATGGCTGATGACACCAGAACAGTGGCACTAAGACAATGTGATATGATGAAACGGCCTTTCCCATGTCTCCACCATCAGATGGCTGTAATGACACCAGAACAGTGGCACTAAGACAATGTGATAAGATGAAACGGTCTGGCCTTTCCCATGTCTCCACCATCAGATGGCTGTAATGACACCAGAACAGTGGCACTAAGACAATGTGATATGATGAAACGGTCTGGCCTTTCCCTCCACCATGTCTCCACCATCAGATGGCTGTAATGACACCAGAACAGTGGCACTAAGACAATGTGATATGATGAAACGGTCTGGCCTTTCCCATGTCTCCACCATCAGATGGCTGTAATGACACCAGAACAGTGGCACTAAGACAATGTGATATGATGAAACGGTCTGGCCTTTCCCATGTCTCCACCATCAGATGGCTGTAATGACACCAGAACAGTGGCACTAAGACAATGTGATATGATGAAACGGTCTGGCCTTTCCCATGTCTCCACCATCAGATGGCTGTAATGACACCAGAACAGTGGCACTAAGACAATGTGATAAGATGAAACGGTCTGGCCTTTCCATGTCTCCACCATCAGATGGCTGTAATGACACCAGAACAGTGGCACTAAGACAATGTGATATGATGAAACGGTCTGGCCTTTCCCATGTCTCCACCATCAGATGGCTGTAATGACACCAGAACAGTGGCACTAAGACAATGTGATATGATGAAAACGGTCTGGCCTTTCCCATGTCTCCACCATCAGATGGCTGTAATGACACCAGAACAGTGGCACTAAGACAATGTGATATGATGAAACGTCTGGCCTTTCCCATGTCTCCACCATCAGATGGCTGTAATGACACCAGAACAGTGGCACTAAGACAATGTGATATGATGAAACGGTCTGGCCTTTCCCATGTCTCCACCATCAGATGGCTGTAATGACACCAGAACAGTGGCACTAAGACAATGTGATATGATGAAACGGTCTGGCCTTTCCCATGTCTCCATCATCAGATGGCTGTAATGACACCAGAACAGTGGCACTAAGACAATGTGATATAAGATGAAACGGTCTGGCCTTTCCCATGTCTCCACCATCAGATGGCTGTAATGACACCAGAACAGTGGCACTAAGACAATGTGATATGATGAAACGGTCTGGCCTTTCCCCGATGTCTCCACCATCAGATGGCTGTAATGACACCAGAACAGTGGCACTAAGACAATGTGATATGATGAAACGGTCTGGCCTTTCCCATGTCTCCACCATCAGATGGCTGTAATGACACCAGAACAGTGGCACTAAGACAATGTGATATGATGAAACGGTCTGGTCTTTCCCATGTCTCCACCATCAGATGGCTGTAATGACACCAGAACAGTGGCACTAAGACAATGTGATAAGATGAAACGGTCTGGCCTTTCCCATGTCTCCATCATCAGATGGCTGTAATGACACCAGAACAGTGGCACTAAGACAATGTGATATGATGAAACGGTCTGGCCTTTCCCGTGTCTCCACCATCAGATGGCTGTAATGACACCAGAACAGTGGCACTAAGACACAGGGATTAATGTGACCTATGGATCTGACCTTGGACTCTGTTTAGGTGGGTTTCTAGTGTTTAGGACCCAAGAACAGACCTTCTTTCTTTTGTGAATTAAATGCAATTTAGATTGGAATTACAGGACGATGTTCCTAGTTAGAATAAGATTCTAGATTCTAGATTCTATGGATTCTATGGACTCTGGATTTCTATTGGTCATCAGGATTCTATGGATTCTATGGACTCTGAATTTCTATTGGTCATCAGGATTCTATGGATTCTATGGATTCTATGAACTGTGGATTCTATGGACTGTGGATTCTATGGACTCTATGGATTCTATGGATTCTATGAACTGTGGATTCTATGGATCCTGTGGATTCTATGGACTGTAGATTCTATGGACTCTGGATTTCTATTGAGATGGTTATCAGGCTTAGAGCCCAAGTCAATCATTGTAACAGACATTCATGTTCTTACAGTGAGGGAACAAATGATCAGTCTATAATTTTTAATGGTAAGATGGTTATTTAAACAGTAGAGACAGAATATCAACAAAAACATGGCACCAGAAAACGCATATCAAAAATGTTATAAATTGATTTGCATTTTTAATGATGGAAATAAGTATTTGACCCCTCTGCAAACATGACTTAGTACTTGGTGACAAAACCCTTGTTGGCAATCACAGAGGTCAGATGAAACGTTTCTTGTAGTTGGCCACCAGGTTTGAACACATCTCAGGAGGGATTTTGCCCCACTCCTCTTTGCAGATCTTCTCCAAGTCATGAAGGTTTCGAGACTGATGTTTTGCAACTCAAACCTTTAGCTCCCTCCACAGATTTTCTATGGGATCAAGGTCTGGAGACTGGCTAGGCCACTCCAGGACCTTAAGGTGCTTCTTCTTGAGCCACTCCTTTGTTGCCTTGGCCGTGTGTTTTGGGTCATTGTCATGCTGGAATACCCATCCACGACCCATTTTCAATGCCCTGGCTGAGGGAAGGAGGTTCTCACCCAAGATTTGACGGTACATGGCCCCGTCCATCGGCCCTTTGATGCGATGAAGTTGTCCTGTCCCCTTAGCAGAAAAACACACCCAAAGCATAATGTTTCCACCTCCATGTTTGACGGTGGGGATGGTGATCTTAGGGTCAGAGGCAGCATTCCTTCTCCTCCAAACACATGACACCAGAGTTGAGTTGATGAAACGGCCTGCCAAGAGCTCCATTTTGGTGTCATCTGACCACAACACTTTGACCCAGTTGTCCTCTGAATCATTCAGATGTTCATTGGCAAACTTCAGACGGGCATGTATATGTGCTTTCTTGAGCAGGGGACCTTGCGGGTGCTGCAGGATTTCAGTCTTTCGTGGCGTAGTGTGTTACCAATTGTTTTCCTGGTGACTATGGTCCCAGCTGCCTTGAGATCATTGACAAGCTCCTCCCGTGTAGTTCTGGGCTGATTCCTCACCGTT
Source organism: Oncorhynchus masou masou (assembly GCF_036934945.1). Classification (NCBI taxonomy): domain Eukaryota; kingdom Metazoa; phylum Chordata; class Actinopteri; order Salmoniformes; family Salmonidae; genus Oncorhynchus; species Oncorhynchus masou. The sequence continues at coordinate 26,799,124 of NC_088231.1, forward strand.
CTCATGATCATTGCAACTCCACGAGGTGAGATCTTGCATGGAGCCCCAGGCCGAGGTTGATTGACAGTTCTTTTGTGTTTCTTCCATTTGCAAATAATTGCACCAACTGTTGTCACCTTCTCACCAAGCTGCTTGGCGATGGTCTTGCAGCCCATTCTAGCCTTGTGTAGGTCTACAATCCTGTCCCTGACATCCTTGGAGAGCTCTTTGGTCTTGGCCATGGTGGAGAGTTTGGAATCTGATTGATTGATTGCTTCTGTGGACAGGTGTCTTTTATACAGGTAACAAGCTGAGATTAGGAGCACTCCCTTTAAGAGTGTGCTCCTAATCTCAGCCTCATGTTACCTGTATAAAGACACCTGGAGCCAGACATCTTTCTGATTGAGAGGAGGTCAAATACTTATTTCCCTCATTAAAATGCAAATCAATTTATAACATTTTTGATATGAGTTTTTCTGGATTTTTTTGTGCATGTTATTCTGTCAATGTTCAAATGAACCCACCATTAAAATTACAGACGGATCATTTCTTTGTCAGTGGGCAACGTAGAAAATCAGCAGGGGATCAAATACTTTTTCCCCTCACTGTATGGTTGCAATCAAATGCAGGATGGACAATGAGACAGGTTTTAGAAATGGGAACGTTCATGTTAATTTGTGTTAATTTCTATTCATCCTCTTGTTAGCTAGCGGCCTGCGTGGCCTTGAGACTCTGCTGTGAATGACATGAGACTCCAGACAGGCTTGGGGCATCCCAAACGACAGGAAGTGGCCTTTCCCCGTGTCTCCACCATCAGTGGAAGACAGGAAGTGTCCCTGGGGATCGTTTTGTTTCTGGTAGCAGATTACTACACATCACCGCGTGCTCTGATCATCTAGTTTCCCATGTCATGTTTATTCATGAGAGATATGGGGTCCTTAAGGACATGAACACACAGAGCAAACACACACACAGAGAAAACACACACAGAGAGAAACACACACAGAGAAAACACACACAGAGAAACACACACACAGAGAAACACACACACAGAGAAACACACACACAGAGAAACACACACACAGAGCAACACACACACAGAGAAACACACACACAGAGAAACACACAGAGAAACACACACACAGAGAAACACACAGAGAAACACACACACAGAGAAACACACACAGAGAAACACACACAGAGAAACACACACGGAGAAACACACACACAGACAAACCCACACAGAGAGAAACACACACAGAGAAACACACACAGAGAAACACACACAGAGAAACACACACAGAGAAACACACACAGAGAAACACAGAACAGTGGCACACATGGATGTACACTCCTCCCCCTCCACACACCCAGTTCGTTCTTTCCTGTAATATTTCTATGAGAACCTCCTTCCCAGTACCGTCACATTTCAAAACCATGTCACCTGATCACTAATCTGGCTTTTCTCCCCCAGGAAATAATGATATTGTCCTCTCAGCTCCTGTCTTGTGTCCTGTGTGTGTCCTCTGTGTGTCCTGTGTGATCTCTGTGTGTGTGTCCTGTGTGATCTCTGTGTGTGTGTCCTGTGTGTTCTCTGTGTGTGTGTCCAGTCTGTCTATAGCAGATTTAATATTATTACAACAACATAATACTGTCTATGATCTCCTCCTACATACAGTCTCTGAGAATAATTATTCAAATTATGAACATTTTCCACGGAAATGAGAGAGCGTCTAGTACAGGAGGAGGCGGAGGGATATTATATTTAGGTTTTCTCCGCGCTTCGGGATTTGCGCGTAATGAGTGGTAACTGAGTTACGGTGAAGGTTCTGGTTAAAGTGTGAAACTGTTGCTGTCGTCTTTTGTTACACCATTGAGGTGCCTCTTTCTCCACTGGCCTGTTGTTACACCAATGAGGTGCCTCTCTCTCCACTGGCCTGTTGTTACACCAATGAGGTGCCTCTCTCTCCACTGGCCTGTTGTTACACCAATGAGGTGCCTCTCTCTCCACTGGCCTGTTGTTACACCAATGAGGTGCCTCTCTCTCCACTGGCCTGTTGTTACACCAATGAGGTGCCTCTTTCTACCACTGGCCTGTTGTTACACCAATAGTGGTTAGAGGGGCAGGTAGCCTAGTGGTTAGAGAGACAGGTAGTCTAGTGGTTAGAGGGGCAGGTAGCCTAGTGGTTAGAGAGGCAGGTAGCCTAGTGGTTAGAGAGGCGGGCAGCCTAGTGATTAGAGGGACAGGTAGCCTTGTGGTTAGAGAGGCAGGTAGCCTAGTGGTTAGAGAGGCAGGTAGCCTAGTGGTTAGAGAGGCAGGTAGCCTAGTGGTTAGAGAGGCAGGCAGCCTAGTGGCTAGAGAGGCAGGTAGCCTAGTGGAGAGAGAGGCTGGTAGCCTAGTGGTTAGAGAGGCAGGCAGCCTAGTGGTTAGAGAGGCAGGTAGCCTAGTGGTTAGAGAGGCAGGTAGCCTAGTGGTTAGAGAGGCAGGTAGCCTAGTGGAGAGAGAGACAGGTAGCCTAGTTGTTAGAGAGACAGGTAGCCTAGTGGTTAGAGAGGCAGGTAGCCTAGTGGTTAGAGAGGCAGGTAGCCTAGTGGTTAGAGAGGCAGGTAGCCTAGTTGTTAGAGAGGCAGGTAGCCTAGTGGTTAGAGAGGCAGGTAGCCTAGTGGAGAGAGAGACAGGTAGCCTAGTTGTTAGAGAGACAGGTAGCCTAGTGGTTAGAGAGGCAGGTAGCCTAGTGGTTAGAGAGGCAGGTAGCCTAGTGGAGAGAGAGACAGGTAGCCTAGTGGAGAGAGAGGCAGGTAGCCTAGTGGGGAGAGCGTAGCCTAGTGGAGAGAGCTTAGCCTAGTGGAGAGAGCGTAGTCTAATGGTTAGAGAGGCAGGTAGCCGAGTGGGGAGAGCGTAGCCTAGTGGAGAGAGCTTAGCCTAGTGGATAGAGTGTAGCCTGAACAAGGCAGTTAACCCAATGTTCCCCTAAACAAGGAAGTTAACCCACTGTTCCCCTGAACAAGGCATTTAACCCACTGTTCACCTGAACAAGGCAGTTAACCCACTGTTCCCCTGAACAAGGCAGTTAACCCACTGTTCCCCTGAACAAGGCAGTTAACCCACTGTTCCACTGAACAAGGCAGTTAACCCAATGTTCCCCTGAACAAGGCAGTTAACCCACTGTTCCCCTGAACAAGGCAGTTAACCCACTGTTCCCCTGAACAAGGCAGTTAACCCACTGTTCCCCTGAACAAGGCAGTTAACCCACTGTTCCACTGAACAAGGCAGTTAACCCAATGTTCCCCTGAACAAGGCAGTTAACCCACTGTTCCTCTGAACAAGGCAGTTAACCCACTGTTCACCTGAACAAGGCAGTTAACCCACTGTTCCCCTGAACAAGGTAGTTAACCCACTGCTCCCCTGAACAAGGCAGTTAACCCACTGTTCCCCTGAACAAGGCAGTTAACCCACTGTTCCCCTGAACAAGGCAGTTAACCCACTGTTCCCTGAACAAGGCAGTTAACCCACTGTTCCCCTGAACAAGGCAGTTAACCCACTGTTCCCCTGAACAAGGCAGTTAACCCACTGTTCCCTGAACAAGGCAGTTAACCCACTGTTCCCTGAACAAGGCAGTTAACCCACTGATCCCCTGAACAAGGCAGTTAACCCACTGTTCCCTGAACAAGGCAGTTAACCCACTGTTCCCCTGAACAAGGCAGTTAACCCACTGTTCCCCTGAACAAGGCAGTTAACCCACTGTTCCACTGAACAAGGCAGTTAACCCACTGCTCCCCTGAACAAGGCAGTTAACCCACTGTTCCTCTGAACAAGGCAGTTAACCCACTGTTCCCTTGAACAAGGCAGTTAACCCACTGATCCCCTGAACAAGGCAGTTAACCCACTGTTCCTCTGAACAAGGCAGTTAACCCAATGTTCCCTTGAACAAGGTAGTTAACCCACTGCTCCCCTGAACAAGGCAGTTAACCCACTGTTCCCCTGAACAAGGCAGTTAACCCACTGTTCCCCTGAACAAGGCAGTTAACCCACTGTTCTCTGAACAAGGCAGTTAACCCACTGTTCCCCTGAACAAGGCAGTTAACCCACTGTTCCCTGAACAAGGCAGTTAACCCACTGCTCCCCTGAACAAGGCAGTTAACCCACTGTTCCCTGAACAAGGCAGTTAACCCACTGTTCCCTGAACAAGGCAGTTAACCCACTGTTCCCCTGAACAAGGCAGTTAACCCACTGTTCCCCTGAACAAGGCAGTTAACCCACTGTTCCACTGAACAAGGCAGTTAACCCAATGTTCCCTGAACAAGGCAGTTAACCCACTGTTCCTCTGAACAAGGCAGTTAACCCACTGTTCACCTGAACAAGGCAGTTAACCCACTGTTCCCCTGAACAAGGTAGTTAACCCACTGCTCCCCTGAACAAGGCAGTTAACCCACTGTTCCCCTGAACAAGGCAGTTAACCCACTGATCCCCTGAACAAGGCAGTTAACCCACTGTTCCCTGAACAAGGCAGTTAACCCACTGTTCCCCTGAACAAGGCAGTTAACCCACTGTTCCCCTGAACAAGGCAGTTAACCCACTGTTCCCTGAACAAGGCAGTTAACCCACTGTTCCCTGAACAAGGCAGTTAACCCACTGATCCCTGAACAAGGCAGTTAACCCACTGTTCCCTGAACAAGGCAGTTAACCCACTGTTCCCCTGAACAAGGCAGTTAACCCACTGTTCCCCTGAACAAGGCAGTTAACCCACTGTTCCACTGAACAAGGCAGTTAACCCACTGCTCCCCTGAACAAGGCAGTTAACCCACTGTTCCTCTGAACAAGGCAGTTAACCCACTGTTCCCCTGAACAAGGCAGTTAACCCACTGATCCCCTGAACAAGGCAGTTAACCCACTGTTCCTCTGAACAAGGCAGTTAACCCAATGTTCCCTTGAACAAGGTAGTTAACCCACTGCTCCCCTGAACAAGGCAGTTAACCCACTGTTCCCCTGAACAAGGCAGTTAACCCACTGTTCCCTGAACAAGGCAGTTAACCCACTGTTCCCTGATAGGCCGCCATTGTAAATAATAAAGGTTAAATAAAAGTGTCCTGAAGGGCATGGGGCTCTGCCTCTCAGGAGTGGATGTTCTGGGAGGTCGTTGTGGACCTGTGGACTGGAGTGGATGTTCTGGGAGGTCGTTGTGGACCTGTGTGGACTGGAGTGGATGTTCTGGGAGGTCGTTGTGGGCATGTGGACTGGAGTGGATGTTCTGGGAGGTCGTTGTGGACCTGTGTGGACTGGAGTGGATGTTCTGGGAGGTCGTTGTGGACATGTGGACTGGAGTGGATGTTCTGGGAGGTCGTTGTGGACCTGTGTGGACTGGAGTGGATGTTCTGGGAGGTCGTGGTGGACATGTGTGGACTGGAGTGGATGTTCTGGGAGGTCGTGGTGGACATGTGTGGACTGGAGTGGATGTTCTGGGAGGTCGTTGTGGGCATGTGTGGACTGGAGTGGATGTTCTGGGAGGTCGTTGTGGACATGTGTGGACTGGAGTGGATGTTCTGGGAGGTCGTTGTGGACCTGTGTGGACTGGAGTGGATGTTCTGGGAGGTCGTTGTGGACATGTGCGGACTGGAGTGGAAGGGGAAGCCAACATTAGTGTTGTAATGATGCTTACCTAGTGGAGGGGGAAGCCAACATTAGTGTTGTAATGATGCTTACCTAGTGGAGGGGGAAGCCAACATTAGTGTTGTAATGATGCTTACCTAGTGGAGGGGGAAGCCAACATTAGTGTTGTAATGATGCTTACCTAGTGGACAGGGAAGCCAACATTAGTGTTGTAATGATGCTTACCTAGTGGAGGGGAAGCCAACATTAGTGTTGTAATGATGCTTACCTAGTGGAGGGGAAGCCACCATTAGTGTTGTAATGATGCTTACCTAGTGGAGGGGAAGCCACCATTAGTGTTGTAATGATGCTTACCTAGTGGAGGGGAAGCCAACATTAGTGTTGTAATGATGCTTACCTAGTGGAGGGGAAGCCAACATTAGTGTTGTAATGATGCTTACCTAGTGGATGGGAAGCCAACATTAGTGTTGTAGTGATGCTTACCTAGTGGACAGGGAAGCCAACATTAGTGTTGTAATGATGCTTACCTAGTGGATGGGGAAGCCAACATTAGTGTTGTAGTGATTCTTACCTAGTGGACAGGGAAGCCAACATTAATGTTGTAATGATGCTTACCTAGTGGACGGGGAAGCCAACATTAGTGTTGTAATGATGCTTACCTAGTGGAGGGGGAAGCCAACATTAGTGTTGTAATGATGCTTACCTAGTGGAGGGGGAAGCAACATTAGTGTTGTAATGATGCTTACCTAGTGGACAGGGACGCCAACATTAGTGTTGTAATGATGCTTACCTAGTGGAGGGGGAAGCCAACATTAGTGTTGTAATGATGCTTACCTAGTGGAGGGGGAAGCCAACATTAGTGTTGTAGTGATGCTTACCTAGTGGACAGGGAAGCCAACATTAGTGTTGTAATGATGCTTACCTAGTGGAGGGGGAAGCCAACATTAGTGTTGTAATGATGCTTACCTAGTGGACGGGGAAGCCAACATTAGTGTTGTAATGATGCTTACCTAGTGGACAGGGAAGCCAACATTAGTGTTGTAATGATGCTTACCTAGTGGACGGGGAAGCCAACATTAGTGTTGTAATGATGCTTACCTAGTGAAGGGGGAAGCCGACATTAGTGTTGTAGTGATGCTTACCTAGTGGACAGGGAAGCCAACATTAGTGTTGTAATGATGCTTACCTAGTGAAGGGGGAAGCCGACATTAGTGTTGTAGTGATGCTTACCTAGTGAAGGGGGAAGCCGACATTAGTGTTGTAGTGATGCTTACCTAGTTGAGTGGGAAGCCAACATTAGTGTTGTAATGATGCTTACCTAGTGGAGGGGGAAGCCAACATTAGTGTTGTAATGATGCTTACCTAGTGGACGGGGAAGCCAACATTAGTGTTGTAATGATGCTTACCTAGTGGACAGGGAAGCCAACATTAGTGTTGTAATGATGCTTACCTAGTGGACGGGGAAGCCAACATTAGTGTTGTAATGATGCTTACCTAGTGAAGGGGGAAGCCGACATTAGTGTTGTAGTGATGCTTACCTAGTGGACAGGGAAGCCAACATTAGTGTTGTAATGATGCTTACCTAGTGAAGGGGGAAGCCGACATTAGTGTTGTAGTGATGCTTACCTAGTGAAGGGGGAAGCCGACATTAGTGTTGTAGTGATGCTTACCTAGTTGAGTGGGAAGCCAACATTAGTGTTGTAATGATGCTTACCTAGTTGAGTGGGAAGCCAACATTAGTGTTGTAATGATGCTTACCTAGTGGAGGGGGAAGCCAACATTAGTGTTGTAATGATGCTTAAGAAACGTGTTGTGTTGGGGAACAACTGAAAAGGTGCACGTGGATTGAATACACCGTTCTTAGATGAGTAGATTGAGACTTAGACTACTTTCAGGGTAAGGAACCATCTAACATCAAGTTATAAAATACTGAAATTCCTCTCAAATCTTGAACTGGAAACTATGTTTGAGGGGAAAATGAAAAGCGTGACACATGGTGAATATAATGATATTAAACGGCCTGTTAATTTGAAGCTTCAGTTAAACGTAATCTGTATTAGAAGTCTTGATTAGTAATTATATTAATGAACGATAACTTGTTGATCTCGACAAAACAAACTGGTAGAGAACGGTAACTAGGTAACACAGAGGCGACACGGAAAGGAGAAGAAAATCTGTACAGAACAATTCATTTCCAACATGCTGTCATCATCCCCCCTTCCTCTACACCAACACCACTGTAGTGTGTGGACACATACACACACACACACACACACACACACACGCGCACGCACACATACACACACGCACGCACACACGCAAGCACGCACGCACACACGCACACACGCACGCACGCATGCACGCGCACGCACGCACGCACACACACACACACACACACACACACACATACCATCACCACTACTACTACTACCACTAAACTGTTATCATTACCATCACCCCTACAACTACTACCACTAAACTGCTATCATTATCATCACCCCTACTACTACCACCACTAAACTGCTATCATTACCATCACCCCTACTACCACCACTAAACTGCTATCATTACCATCACCACTACTACCACCAATAAACTGCTATGATTACCATCACCCCTACGACCACGACTAAACTGCTATCATTACCATCACCCCTACTACCACCACTAAACTGCTATCATTACCATCACCCCTAATGCCACCACTAAACTGCTATCATTACCATCACCCCTACTACTACCACCACTAAACTGCTATCATTACCATCACCCCTACTACTACCACCACTAAACTGCTATCATTACCATCACCCCTACTACTACCACCACTAAACTTCTATCATTACCATCACCCCTACTACCACCACTAAACTGCTATCATTACCATCACCCCTACTTGTCACGGTTCATGAATCCACTGCCTCCGTCTCTCTTTTCTCTCTCTCTCTCTCTCTCTCTCCAGTGTTTGTGTGGGCGTGGTTTCCCAATCTCGGCCTGATTGTCTGCGCCAGCTGGAACCACTTATCTTCCCTTTATATGTTCTGTTACCAGTGTTTCTTGTTGTCAGATCGTTGTTTCTTCTCTGAGGTTGTGTCGTGTGTCCGTGCTCTTCTCTTGTGTGGATTATCTGCTGTGCTCCTTCCTACTCATCTGGACACACTCCCCTGGTTTCTCAGCACGTTATGATCAGAAGATGCGCCCGAGTTCCTGGGTCGGATTCCTTCTGAGTACAGTCTGTCTGTCATGTTGCTGCTGTGAACTACATTCATTAAAACCATCGTTGCTTGCATCTTGCATCCGCCTCTGTGTTGTAACAGAACGATCTGACCAGACCATGGATGCAGCGAGTTCAACGAGTCTGACCGAATTCCTTTCCCGCAGTATCACGAGAATGGATCAACAAGAGGAGAACATCTCCAGCACAGGTCGTGCAGTACAAGCCCTTTCGACGCAGGTATCCCAGCTGACCCAACAATTGCAATATCTGAGGGGTTCCGCTGCGCCACCTACACCGGCAGTTCAACCCGCCCCGCCAGAGCCGGATTCCCAGCTAGAGCCACGGCTACCGACACCAGAGGGTTATTCAGGTGATCCTGACTATTGCAGAGCCTTTCTTACGAGATGTTCCATGCATTTCTCGTGCAGCCACGGACCTTCAACCGTGAACAGTCTAAGGTAGCATTCGTACTCACACTGCTATCAGGCAAAGCGTCTCTCTGGGGAACGGCGGTGTGGGCGAACCAGGACCCATGCTGCACCTCTTTCCAGACACTCTCCGAGGAGATGAGAAGGGTCTTCGATCGGGCCGTGGTGGGTAGGGAGACGGCCAGACTACTCGCTGACCTTCGCCAAGGAGACCATTCAGTATCGGAATACTCCATCCAATTCCGCACTCTGGCCGCTGAGTGTCAGTGGAACGAGGAGGCGCAGTGGGACATGTTCCTGCATGGGCTGGAGGACCGGATCAGAAGGAGATTTATGTTCTGGACCTTCCCAGGAGTTTAAATGGACTAGTGGAACTAGCCCTGAGGGTCGACGCTCGTCTGAGTCGTATTGGCCGTCGAGCATGCCATAACAGACCTTATAACGACACGGAGGGCTGGCATGCCAGCGTCGGGGAACACGGCCAGTTCAGCCTCCGCTCACGAACCCATGCAGCTGGGGAGAGCTCGCCTCTCCCGGGAAGAAGGAGAGGCGGAGATCCCAGGACTCTGTCTCTACTGTGGTAGAGCGGGCCACTTTATCCACTCCTGCCCGGTAAAGATCAGGCCCGGTAGTAAACATGAGGCTACTATCGGGTGGTGTCACCACAGAAGACCTCATCATCTACTCTCCTCCCGGTAAGACTAAGATGGGCCACCCACCGCACGACACCCAAGCCTTACTGGACTCAGGAGCAGAGGGTAATTTCATGGACTTCAAGCTCGCTCACAAACTCCAGATCCCTATCACCTCACTCACGCACAAGATATCCGTCAACGCTCTCAATGGTCAAGAACTCCCCAACATTTCTCACACCACTGAACCTATCACACTCATCACTTCTGGCAATCACACTGAGACACTATCATTCCTACTCATGGACTCACCCCTTGCACCATTAGTTCTCGGCCACCCTTGGCTCACCCAACACAACCCCAGAGTTGACTGGGGTCATAACTCTATATCCATGTGGAGTAACAAGTGTCTTGAGTCCTGTTTAGTGTCTGCTTGTTCGTCTGTGTCTGATTCTGTGTTTCTAGAGGAGGCAGTGGATTTGTCTAACGTGCCCGTTGAATACCTCGACCTGAAGGAGGTGTTCAGTAAGTCCGTGCTGCTTCCCTTCCTCCGCATCGTCCCTATGACTGTGCAATAGAATTATTGCCAGGTGAGTCTCCGCCTAAAAGGCAAGTTATATTCACTTTCTGTTCCTGAGAGGAGGCTATGGAGATACATCTCTGGTTCTCTGGCATCTAAATTCATTCGTCCTTCCTCTTCTCCAGCGGGGCGGGGTTCTTCTTTGTGGGGGGAAGAAGGACGGATCTCTGCGTCCTTGCATTGATTACCGTGGGTTGAATAACATCACAGTGAAGAATACCTATCCCTTACCGTTGATGTCCTCCGCCTTTGAAAGGTTACAGGGAGCATCCGTGTTCACTAAGTTGGATTTACGTAATGCATATCATTTGGTTCGCATAAGGGAGGGGACGAATGGAAGACCGCGTTTAACACCCCCAGAGGGCACTTCGAATATTTGGTCATGCCTTTTTGGGCTATCCAACTCCCAGCGGTTTTCCAGGCACTCGTCAATGACGTGCTGAGAGATATGATTGATCAGTTCATATATGTTTACCTGGATGACATACTGATTTTTTCTTCTTCTCTCCAGGAACACGCTCAACACGTCAGACGAGTGCTTCAGAGGTTGCTGGAGAATGGACTTTTTGTCAAGGCGGAGAAATGCATTTTTCATGCACAATCCGTTCCATTCCTAGGTTACATCGTCTCGACTGAAGGTATTCGCATGGATCCCGACAAGGTTAAGGCTGTGGTGGATTGGCCAAGCCCAGATTCCCGTAAGGCCCTACAGAGGTTTCTGGGATTCGCCAATTTCTACCGGCGTTTCGTTCGCAACTTTAGCCAGATAGTCGCTCCTCTTACCGCCTTAACCTCTCCCAGAGTGACGTTCAGGTGGTCCGATACAGCCGAGGCTGCATTCGCCAAACTCAAGAGCCGCTTTGTTTCGGCTCCTATCCTCATAGCTCCCGATCCCTCGCGTCAGTTCGTGGTGGAGGTGGACGCTTCAGAGGTGGGGGTAGGTGCGGTACTTTCCCAACGTTCCTCTTCTGACGACAAGATGCACCCCTTGCGTTCCTTTCCCATCGGTTATCACCTGCGGAACGCAACTACGACATTGGCAACAGAGAGTTGTTGGCAGTGAAGTTAGCACTGGAGGAGTGGCGCCATTGGTTAGAGGGTTCGGGGGTACCTTTTATAGTTTGGACCGATCACAAGAATTTGGAGTATATCAGAAACAAGCGACTCAACTCCAGGCAGGCGCGGTGGGCACTCTTTTCGGACGTTTTGACTTCTCTCTCTCGTATCGCCGGGTTCCAAGAATGTCAAACCCGATTCCCTTTCTCGCATTTTTGACCATTCCGAACGCCCATCCACTCCCGAGTGCATCCTACCCGGGACCTAGTGGTCTCCACACTCACATGGGAGGTTGAATCGAGGGTCAAACGGCCTTAGAGGGGGTCACGCCTCCGCCCGGTTGCCCGCCTAATCGGTTGTTTGTGCCGGAGGGTGTCGGTCCGATGTTATTCGGTGGGGGCACTGCTCCAACGTAGCGTGTCATCCAGGAGTCAGCCGCACTAGCTTTTGGTTAAGCAACGCTTTTGGTGGCCATTGATGGCTCGTGACATTCACAGTTTTGTCTTGGCCTGCTCGGTTTGTGCCACTGGGAAGACTTCTAATCGACCCCCAGATGGGTTACTCCAACCGCTGTCGGTCCCTTCGAGACCCTGGTCCCACATCGCGCTAGATTTTGTTACCGGCCTCCCGCCCTCCCAGGGCAAGACGGTTGTTTTGACCGTGGTGGACCGGTTCTCGAAGCGGCTCATTTTATTCCCTTGCCTAAATTACCATCTGCCAAGGAGACAGCGGTAACTGTCGTGGATCACGTCTTTCGCTTACATGGCCTGCCGATGGACGTAGTTTCTGACCGGGGGCCCCAATTTGTGTCCAAGTTTTGGCAAGAGTTTTGTAGGTTACTGGGAGCGAGTGTCAGCCTGTCTTCAGGGTTTCATCCCCAGAGCAACGGTCAAACGGAGAGGGCCAACCAAGATTTGGAGAGAGTGTTGCGATGTTTGGTTTCTAAGAATCCCTCTTCCTGGAGTCAACAACTCTCTATGGTTGAGTACGCTCACAATTCGTTGCCAGTGGCAGCCACGGGTCTCTCCGTTTGAGTGTAGTTTAGGTTACCAGCCACCTATCTTTCCCAGTACGGAGTCCGAGGTCACTGTTCCCTCCGCTCACGCTTTCATCCAGAGGTGCCGTCACGCATGGAGCAGAGCCCGTGAGACTCTTCTCCGGGTGGGGCGCGCACCAAGGCTAAGGCCGATCGCCACCGGTCGAAGCCTCCGGTATACGTCGTTGGCCAAAGAGTGTGGCTTTCTACTAAGAACATTCCACTCCGATCCGTTTCGAACAAGCTTGCCCCCAAATTTATCGGCCCGTTCAGAGTCACCAGGATCATTAGTCCGGTGGCGGTCCGGCTCAAGCTTCCTCCGGCGTATAGGAGAATTCATCCTACCTTTCATGTGTCTAAAATAAAACCTGTGTTTCAGGCACGCATTAACCCGCCGGTCCCGGTTCCCCCGCCGCCACGACTTGTTGATGGGGAGACCACCTTTCTGTCAATCGTATTTTGGACTCTAGAAGGAGGGACGCGGATTCCAGTACCTGGTGGACTGGGAGGGTTACGGCCCGGAGGAGAGAAGTTGGGTACCTGCTAGGGACATTCTGGATCACTCCCTTATCGATGATTTCAATCGACAGGTAAATTCGCCTGGGAACGCCAAGAGAGGCGTTCCTAGAGAGGGTATTGTCACGGTTCATGAATCCACTGCCTCCGTCTCTCTTTCTCTCTCTCTCTCTCTCTCTCTCCAGTGTTTGTGTGGGCGTGGTTTCCCAATCTCGGCCTGATTGTCTGCGCCAGCTGGAACCACTTATCTTCCCTTTATATGTTCTGTTACCAGTGTTTCTTGTTGTCAGATCGTTGTTTCTTCTCTGAGGTTGTGTCGTGTGTCCGTGCTCTTCTCTTGTGTGGATTATCTGCTGTGCTCCTTCCTACTCATCTGGACACACTCCCCTGGTTTTCTCAGCACGTTATGATCAGAAGATGCGCCCGAGTTCCTGGGTCGGATTCCTTCTGAGTACAGTCTGTCTGTCATGTTGCTGCTGTGAACTACATTCATTAAAACCATCGTTGCTTGCATCTTGCATCCGCCTCTGTGTTGTAACACTACTACCACCACTAAACTGCTATGATTACCATCACCCCTACTACCACCACTAAACTGCTTTCATTACCATCACCCCTAATGCCACCACTAAACTGCTATCATTACCATCACCCCTACTACTACCACCACTAAACTGCTATCATTACCATCATCCCTACTACTACCACCACTAAACTGCTATCATTACCATCACCCCTACTACTACCACCACTAAACTTCTATCATTACCATCACCCCTACTACTACCACCACTAAACTTCTATCATTACCATCACCCCTACTACTACCACCACTAAACTTCTATCATTACCATCACCCCTACTACTACCACCACTAAACTGCTATCATTACCATCACCCCTACTACCACCACTAAACTGCTATCATTACCATCACCCCTAATGCCACCACTAAACTGCTATCATTACCATCACCCCTACTACTACCACCACTAAACTGCTATCATTACCATCACCCCTACTACTACCACCACTAAACTGCTATCATTACCATCACCCCTACTACTACCACCACTAAACTACTATCATTACCATCACCCCTACTACCACCACTAAACTGTTATCATTACCATCACCCCTACTACCACCACTAAACTGCTATCATTACCATCACCCCTACTACTACTTCCACTAAACTGCTATCATTACCATCACCCCTACTACTACTTCCACTAACCTGCTATCATTACCATCACCCCTACTACCACCACTAAACTGCTGTCATTACCATCACCCCTAATGCCACCACTAAACTGCTATCATTACCATCACCCCTACTACTACCACCACTAAACTGCTATCATTACCATCACCCCTACTACTACCACCACTAAACTGCTATCATTACCATCACCCCTACTACTACCACTAAACTGCTATCATTACCATCACCCCTACTACTACTTCCACTAAACTGTTATCATTACCACCACCCCTACTACTACCACCAAACTGTTATCATTACCATCACCCCTACTACCACCACTAAACTGCTATCATTACCATCACCCCTACCACCACTAAACTGTTATCATTACCATCACCCCTACTACTACCACTAAACTGCTATCATTACCATCACCCCTACTACTACTTCCACTAAACTGTTATCATTACCATCACCCCTACTACTACCACCACTAAACTGCTATCATTTCCATCACCCCTACTACTACTTCCACTAAACTGTTATCATTACCATCACCCCTACTACTACTTCCACTAAACTGTTATCATTACCATCACCCCTACTACTACCATCACTAAACTGCTATCATTTCCATCACCCCTACTACTACCACCACTAAACTGCTATCATTACCATCACCCCTACTACTACCACCACTAAACTGTTATCATTACCACCACCCCTACTACCACTAAACTGTTATCATTGCCATCACCCCTACTACTTCCACTAAACTGTTATCATTACCACCACCCCTACCACCACCAAACTGTTATCATTACCACCACCCCTACTACCACCACTAAACTGTTATCATTACCACCACCCCTACTACTACCACCACTAAACTGCTATCATTACCACCACCCCTACTACCACCACTAAACTGCTATCATTACCACCACCCCTACTACCACCACTAAACTGCTATCATTACCACCACCCCTACCACACGTACCACTACCATTTGGAATGATAATCACAACAATAGAAATAGTGATAATAATAATAACAATTACACTAATAATAAGTAATTTACTATTTACTATGCAGATGTTATTATTCAGCGTCTCTCAGGCAAATACATATTTGGCCTCAAGAGGAGACATTGCGCCATTTGGAATTGTGAATAATGAATCTCTTGGCGAGGAATATTTATCACAGTAAAGGAGAAAGTGCATCTCTGTCTCTACCTCCCCTGTCATGCAGTGCCCACATACACGCTCCTCTTTGGGCAGCCATGTCTTTTTATGTCTGCCGGTTTCTATTGCCAATCGGTGGTCACTCAGCCTGTACTTGGTAAGGATCTGTCTCTGCTTCGTATCTCTGACAGAGTTGAGAGAGTCAGCCAATTCATATTCTCTGTTTAGGGTCAGATAGCAATTTAGTCGGCTTTGGGATTTTGTTTCATTTCTCCAATGTTGTAAATATGAGTCCTTTGATTTTGCTTATTTGAATTACTTCTTTGAAGCAGTGCTGGTGTCAGCTTGGTTGGTTAGGTCCAACACCAGCTGACTGGCTCGTTTCTGGGCTCAGCTCTTGTGCTTGAAGTGCTTTACTAAATTGGAGACTTGAAATTGGACTTGAATTTCGGTGTAGCAAAACTGTTAATGATCTTTTTTGTATTTTCATTACAAGCGGTCCAATACACGCATTTCTTTGGACATAATTCTGCATGTAGGGCTTGAAATGGATGTTTGTCCCACATTTTAAAGTTCACTTTATTGAGGCTCAAAACCTCTGTAAAGAGTTATTAGTAGGTTTACGCTGTCAGATATTTATGTCCAAATTCTCATGTTAAAACGTTGCCAAAGCAAGTGAGGTAGATAATATAGTTCCAAAACAATAAAGAAATTACAAATGTCATATTATATATACAGTGCCTTGCGAAAGTATTCGGCCCCCTTGAACTTTGCAACCTTTTGCCACATTTCAGGCTTCAAACATAAAGATATAAAACTGTATTTTTTGGTGAAGAATCAACAACAAGTGGGACACAATCATGAAGTGGAACGACATTTATTGGATATTTCAAACTTTTTAACAAATCAAAAACTGAAAAATTGGGCGTGCAAAATTATTCAGCCCCTTAAGTTAATACTTTGTAGCACCACCTTTTGCTGCGATTACAGCTGTAAGTCGCTTGGGGTATGTCTCTATCAGTTTTGCACATCGAGAGACTGATATTTTTTCCCATTCCTCCTTGCAAAACAGCTCGAGCTCAGTGAGGTTGGATGTAGAGCATTTGTGAACAGCAGTTTTCAGTTTTTCCACAGATTCTCGATTGGATTCAGGTCTGGACTTTGACTTGGCCATTCTAATACCTGGATATGTTTATTTTTGAACCATTCCATTGTAGATTTTGCTTTATGTTTTGGATCATTGTCTTGTTGGAAGACAAATCTCCGTCCCAGTCTCAGGTCTTTTGCAGACTCCATCAGGTTTTCTTCCAGAATGGTCCTGTATTTGGCTCCATCCATCTTCCCATCAATTTTAACCATCTTCCCTGTCCCTGCTGAAGAAAAGCAGGCCCAAGCCATGATGCTGCCACCACCATGTTTGACAGTGGGGATGTTGTGGTCAGGGTGATGAGCTGTGTTGCTTTACGCCAAACATAACGTTTTGCATTGTTGCCAAAAGTTCAATTTTGGTTTCATCTGACCAGAGCACCTTCTTCACATGTTTGGTGTGTCTCCCAGGTGGCTTGTGGCAAACTTTAAACAACACTTTTTATGGATATCTTTAAGAAATGGCTTTCTTCTTGCCACTCTTCCATAAAGGCCAGATTTGTGCAATATACGACTGATTGTTGTCTTATGGACAGAGTCTCCCACCTCAGCTGTAGATCTCTGCAGTTAATCCAGAGTGATCATGGGCCTCTTGGCTGCATCTCTGATCAGTCTTCTCATTGTATGAGCTGAAAGTTTAGAGGGACGGCCAGGTCTTGGTAGATTTGCAGTGGTCTGATACTCCTTCCATTTCAATATTATCGCTTGCACAGTGCTCCTTGGGATGTTTAAAGCTTGGGAAATCTTTTTGTATCCAAATCCGGCTTTAAACTTCTTCACAACAGTATCTCGGACCTGCCTGGTGTGTTCCTTGTTCTTCATGATGCTCTCTGCGCTTTTAACGGACCTCTGAGACTATCACAGTGCTGGTGCATTTATACGGAGACTTGATTACACACAGGTGGATTGTATTTATCATCATTAGTCATTTAGGTCAACATTGGATCATTCAGAGATCCTCACTGAACTTCTGGAGAGAGTTTGCTGCACTGAAAGTAAAGGGGCTGAATAATTTTGCATGCCCAATTTTCAGTTTTTGATTTGTAATTTTTTTTTGAAATATCCAATAAATGTTGTTCCACTTCATGATTGTGTCCCACTTGTTGTTGATTCTTCACAAAAAAATACAGTTTTATATCTTTATGTTTGAAGCCTGAAATGTATATATATATACAGTGTTGTAAACAATGTACAAATGGTTATTGTACATACGGGAAAATAAATAAACATAAATATGGGTTGTATTTACAATGGTGTTTGTTCTTCACTGGTTGCCCGTTTCTTGTGGCAACAGGTCACACATCTTGCTGTTGTGATGTCACACTGTGGTAATTCCCCCAGTAGACATGGGAGTTTATCAAAATCGGATTTGTTTTCAATTTCTTTGTGGATCTGTTGTGGTGTTTTTTTTCTGTATTATCAAATGAGAAGAGACAAACTTACCCCACATGTCAGAGTTACACTTAAACTACATCTTTATTCACTTATTGAAAAGGGAGCAAGGTCACTACATATACACACAGAGTGAATGGAGGCTGGAACAACACAGAGACAGAGTTCATATGGACACCCAACAACTGCTTCGTCTTGGTTGGTTCCACCCCTCCCCAACAGATCAAGGCATCACAAGCTTCCCTGTTATCTTCTTGTGGCCAGGTTAACGGGTGTGTGAGGTCACAGCGAACAAACAAGTGATACGGTCAGTTCCGTTTACTCCCTTCTCCACCAAGCTCGTCTCTGTTCTCTTCTCTCTCCCCACAGCTGTGCCCTTGGAAGATAGGGAACAGAACAAGATGGGCTGAAGAACTGCGGTCACTTCTCAGAGGCTATTTGTCTCACGCCGTGTGACCAGGTTACTTGGAAGTAATTGAAACGGTACAAGTCTATTTGATCCTCAAGCTTATCTCCATCCCATGTCCTGGACGACAGGCCCAGACCATCTGCGGGGAGTGAGTGTGGAAGCGGTGAACCAGCCTTTCTCACAGTATTGGCACTAAAGGAATGTCTCTATTATTGTTAATTAAAGTATATTAATTGTTAACTGTTAATGTTAAACAAATCAAGGCCATACGTCATTTTTCTCTCACACTGTGAAATCTGAGGGAAATATGTGTCTTTAATATTGTCATACATTTGGCAGGAGGTTAGGAAGTGCAGCTTAGTTTCCACCTCATTTTGTGAGGACTTCCCTCAGTCCTTCCCTCAGGGCTTCCCTCAGGCTTCCTTCCCTCCTTCCCTCAGTCCTACCCTCCCTCCTTCCCTCAGGGCTTCCCTCCCTCCTTCCCTCAGTCCTCCCCTCAGGGCTTCCCTCCCTCCTTCACTCAGTCATTCCCTCCCTTCCTTCCCTCAGTCCTTCCCTCCCTCCTTCCCTTTGTCTAAACCTAGCTATCATAACTACAGGTTTGGGTCCTGGTATTTCATTGGCAATTAATCCTGTGAGTGTGTGATCCCACAAGGTACAGCAAGGCTTGTTGAAAGTAGGGTTAATTGGTAGCTTTAGTTAGGCTAAGGTGTGAGTGTGTGGCAGAATTAGTTAGGCTTTCTGACAGCTGTGTTTCTGATAGATAAGTGTTTCTGATAGATAAGTGTTTCTGATAGATACATGTTTCTGATAGATAAGTGTTTCTGATAGATAAGTGTTTCTAACAGATAGGTGTTTCTGACAGATAAGTGTTTCTGACAGTTAAGTGTTTCTGACAGATAAGTGTTTCTGACAGCTAAGTGTTTCTGATAGATAAGTGTTTCTAACAGATAAGTGTTTCTAACAGATAAGTGTTACTGACAGATAAGTGTTTCTGATAGATAAGTGTTTCTAACAGATAGGTGTTTCTGACAGATAAGTGTTTCTGACAGTTAAGTGTTTCTGACAGATAAGTGTTTCTGACAGCTAAGTGTTTCTGATAGATAAGTGTTTCTAACAGATAAGTGTTTCTAACAGATAAGTGTTTCTGACAGATAAGTGTTTCTGACAGTTAAGTGTTTCTGACAGATAAGTGTTTCTGACAGCTAAGTGTTTCTGATAGATAAGTGTTTCTGACAGCTAAGTGTTTCTGATAGATAAGTGTTTCTAACAGATAAGTGTTTCTAACAGATAAGTGTTTCTGACATATAAGTGTTTCTAACAGATAAGTGTTTCTGACAGATAAGTGTTTCTAACAGATAAGTGTTTCTGATAGATAAGTGTTTCTGATAGATAAGTGTTTCTAACAGATACGTGTTTCTGACAGGTAAGTGTTTCTGACAGCTAAGTGTTTCTGACAGGTAAGTGTTTCTAACAGATAAGTGTTTCTAACAGATAAGTGTTTCTGACAGATAAGTGTTTTGACAGCTAAGTGTTTTGACAGCTAAGTGTTTTGACAGATAAGTGTTTCTAACAGATAAGTGTTTCTGACAGATAAGTGTTTCTGACAGATAAGTGTTTCTAACAGATAAGTGTTTCTGACAGATAAGTGTTTCTGACAGATAAGTGTTTCTGACAGGTAAGTGTTTCTGACAGGTAAGTGTTTCTGACAGCTAAGTGTTTCTAATAGATAAGTGTTTCTGACAGATAAGTGTTTCTGACAGGTAAGTGTTTCTGACAGCTAAGTGTTTTTGACAGCTAAGTGTTTCTAACAGGTAAGTGTTTCTGACAGCTAAGTGTTTCTAACAGGTAAGTGTTTCTGACAGCTAAGTGTTTCCGATAGATAAGTGTTTCTGATAGATAAGTGTTTCTGATAGATAAGTGTTTCTGACAGATAAGTGTTTTGACAGCTAAGTGTTTCGACAGATAAGTGTTTCTGAAAGGTAGGTGTTTTGACAGATAAGTGTTTCTGACAACTGTGTTTCTGACAACTAAGTGTTTCGACAGATAAGTGTGTCTGACAGGTAAGTGTTTTGACAGATAAGTGTTTCTAACAGATAAGTGTTTCTGACAGATAAGTGTTTCTAACAGATAAGTGTTTCTGACAGATAAGTGTTTCTGACAGATAAGTGTTTCTGACAGCTAAGTGTTTTGACAGCTAAGTGTTTTGACAGATGCGTGTTTCTAACAGATAAGTGTTTCTGACAGATAAGTGTTTCTGACAGATAAGTGTTTTGACAGATAAGTGTTTCTAACAGATAAGTGTTTCTGACAGATAAGTGTTTCTGACAGATAAGTGTTTTGACAGATACGTGTTTCTAACAGATAAGTGTTTCTGACAGATAAGTGTTTCTGACAGATAAGTGTTTCTAACAGATAAGTGTTTTGACAGATAAGTGTTTCTAACAGATAAGTGTTTCTAACAGATAAGTGTTTCTGACAGATAAGTGTTTCTGACAGATAAGTGTTTTGACAGATAAGTGTTTCTAACAGATAAGTGTTTCTAACAGATAAGTGTTTCTGACAGATAAGTGTTTCTGACAGATAAGTGTTTCTGACAGATAAGTGTTTCTGACAGCTAAGTGTTTTGACAGCTAAGTGTTTTGACAGATATGTGTTTCTAACAGATAAGTGTTTCTGACAGATAAGTGTTTCTGACAGATAAGTGTTTTGACAGATAAGTGTTTCTGACAGCTGTGTTTCTGACAGATAAGTGTTTCTGACAGATAAGTGTTTCTGACAGATAAGTGTTTCTGACAGATAAGTGTTTTGACAGCTAAGTGTTTCGACAGATAAGTGTTTCTGACAGCTGTGTTTCTGATAGATAAGTGTTTCTGACAGATGTGTTTCTGATAGATAAGTGTTTCTGACAGATAAGTGTTTCTGACAGCTGTGTTTCTGACAGATAAAGAACTGTTACATTTCTTCCTGTCCTTGTTTTCTCAGACTTGTGTCTCCTCCCCTCTCCTTCTCAGACAGACAGACAGACAGACAGACAGACAGACAGACAGACAGACAGACAGACAGACACAAACACAACACACACAGTGACACACAGACAGACAGACACACAGACACACACACAGACAGACACACACACACACACACACACACACACACACACACACACACACACACACACACACACACACACACATAACTTCATTGTCCAGGGAAGCGGATGGACAAAACACTGTTTCCTTTCATGAGGACACCTGCATTGTCTAATAGTTGCCACTCTATAAACAACCTGTATTGAATTGAAATGGAAAATCCTGAATGAATCACATGGAGACACATCACCTGTGAACCTGCTAATGTAATATTTGATCACCAGGGTTGCTGACGCTGCATTGACCCCCTGACTGTGTTCCACAACTTCTAAACAGCAAGTCTATGATGTGTAAATCACAACCACAACATGCAACACATTAACAACCCAGTCCTACAAGATACGTGTTAATGTTCACTTTCACTGCTATGCGGATGACACACAGCTGTACATTTCAATGAAACATGGTGAAGCCCCAAAATTGCCCTCGCTAGAAGACTGTGTTTTAGACATAAGGAAGTGGATGGCTGCAAACTTTCTACTTTTAAACTCGGACAAAACAGAGATGCTTGTTCTAGGTCCCAAGAAACAAAGAGATCTTCTGTTGAATCTGACAATTAATCTTAATGGTTGTACAGTCGTCTCAAATAAAGCTGTGAAGGACCTCGGCGTTACTCTGGACCCTGATCTCTCTTTTGAAGAATATATCAAGACTGTATCAGTGACAGCTTTTTCCATCTACGTAACATTGCAAAAATCAGAAACTTTCTGTCCATTTGGGAAAATGATGCAGAAAAGTTAATCCATGCTTTTGTCACTTCTAGGTTAGACTACTGCAATGCTCTAGTTCGTTTTCTTTCACTATTAAAACATGAGCTGCCCGGATAAAGCACTAAATAAACTTCAGAAAAGTTAGTGCTAAATACTGGCTCCAGCTAGAATCCTGACTAGAACCAAAACAATTGATCATATTACTCAGTGCCTCCCTACACTGGCTTCCTATCAAGGCAAGGGCTGATTTCAAGGTTTTACTGCTAACCTACAAAGCATTACATGGGCTTGCTCCTACCTATCTCTCTGATTTGGTCCTGCCCTACATACCTACACGTACGCTATGGTCACAAGACGCAGGCCTCCCTAATTGTCCCACAGTGTCTCCTGACCCCTCCTGTCTCAGCCTCCAGTATTTATGCTGCAGTAGTTTATGTGTCGGGGGGCTAGGGTCTGTTATATCTGGAGTACTTCTCCTGTCTTAACTCCATACTTTCTCTCTCTCTCACTCCATACTTTCTCTCTCTCACTCCATACTTTCTCTCTCTCTAACTCCATACTTTCTCTCTCTCACTCCATACTTTCTCTCTCTCTAATTCCATACTTTCTCTCTCTAACTCCAGACTTTCTCTCCAACCCCATACTTTCTCTAACTCCATACTTTCTTTCCCCCTTTCTCTCTCTCTCCCCCTCCCCCTCTTTCTGTTCTTCCCGCTCACACATAATTTACATCAACTCCCGGCTCATTGGGGTTGCCATGGCACCAGTGAGAAAAGACGTAGCAGAGTGGTTTGTGGTTCAGGGTGTGTGTGAGTGTGCGTGTGTGTGTGTGTGTGCGTGTGTGTCACGGTTTTCATATGAGTGAAGGAGAGTGGACAAACTGCAGCGTGTCTATTGTGATCCATGTTTAATAAAACAAACGTAACACGAATCAATACAAAACACTACAAAACAAATAAACGAAAAATGAAAACCGAAACAGCCTAAACTGGTGTCAACTAACACAGCACAAGGACATCAAGACACTAAGGACAATCACCCACGAAATACAAAGTGAAACCCAGGCTACCGAAATACGGTTCCCAATCAGAGACAACGAGAATCACCTGACTCTGATTGAGAACCTTCCTCAGGCAACCAAACCTATGCAACACACACCCCTAATCAGCCACAATCCCAATAACTAAAAAACCCCACTAAGAAATACAACAAACATAAACCCATGTCACACCCTGGCCTGACCAACTAATTAACTAAAACACAAAATACTAAGACCAGGCGTGACAGAACCCCCCTAAGGTGCGGACTCCCAACGCACCTCAAAACCATAGGGAGGGTCTGGGTGGGCGTCTGTCCATGGTGGCGGTTCCGGCTCGGGACGTGGACCCCACTCCATAAATGTCATTGTTCCTCCCCTTCGCGTCCTGGGATGATCCACCCTCGCCGCCGACCATGGCCGAATAGTCCTCACCCAGAACCCCACTGAACTGAGGAGCAGCCTCGTGGCTGAGGGCAGCTCGGGACTGAGGCAGCTCAGGACTGAGGGGCAGCTCGGAACTGAGGGCAGCTCGGGACTGAGGGGTTAGCTCGGGACTGAGGGCAGCTCGGGACTGAGAAGAAGCCCAGTACTGAGATGAAGCCCAGCCAGGCAGTTGAATCCGGCAGATCATGGCTGACTGGCGGATCTGGAAGAGTCTGGTTGACTAGCAGATCTGGAAGAGTCTGGTTGACTGGCAGATCTGGAAGAGTCTGGCTGAATGGCAGATCTGGAAGAGTCTGGCTGTCTGGCAGATCTGGAACAGTCTGGCTGACTGGCAGATCTGGACAGACTGGCGGCGCTGAGCAGACTGGCGGCGCTGAGCAGACTGGCGGCGCTGGGCAGACTGGTGACGCTGGGCAGACTGGCGACGCTGGGCAGACTGGCGACGCTGGGCAGACTGGCGACGCTGGGCAGACTGGCAGCTCCTTGCAGACTGGCAGCTCCTTGCAGACTGGCAGCTCCTTGCAGACTGGCAGCTCCATGCAGACTGGCAGCTCCTTGCAGATTGGCTGCTCCCTGCAGACTGGCAGCTCTAGCTGCTCCATGCAGACTGGCAGCTCTAGCTGCTCCATGCAGACTGGCAGCTCTAGCTGCTCCATGCAGACTGGCAGTTCCGGCTGCTCCAAACAGGCAGGAGGCTCCGGCAGCGCTGGAGAGGAGAAAAGCTCCGACAGGGCAGGAGAGGCGAGGCGCACTGTAGGCCTGATGCGTGGTGCTGGCACTGGTGGTATTGGGCCGAGGACACGCACAGGAAGCCTGGTGCGGGGAGCTGCTACTGGAGGGCTGGG
>NC_088231.1:26829508-26862008 GCF_036934945.1 Oncorhynchus masou masou
TCCTTCCTCCATAGTGTGTGTGCTCCTTCCTCCATGAGTGTGTCTCCTTCCTCCATAGTGTGTGTCTCCTGCCTCCATAGTGTGTGTCTCCTTCCTCCATAGTGTGTGTCTCCTTCCTCCATAGTGTGTCTCCTTCCTCCATAGTGTGTGTCTCCTGCCTCCATAGTGTGTGTGTCTCCTTCCTCCATAGTGTGTGTCTCCTGCCTCCATAGTGTGTGTGTCTCCTGCCTCCGTAGTGTGTGTCTCCTGCCTCCATAGTGTGTGTCTCCTTCCTCCATAGTGTGTGTCTCCTGCCTCCATAGTGTGTGTGTCTCCTTCCTCCATAGTGTGTGTGTCTCCTTCCTCCATAGTGAGTGTGTCTCCTTCCTCCATAGTGTGTGTGTCTCCCTTCCTCCATAGTGTGTGTCTCCTTCTCCTTCCTCCATAGTGTGTGTCTCCTGCCTCCATAGTGTGTGCCTCCATAGTGTGTGTCTCCTGCCTCCATAGTGTGTGTCTCCTGCCTCCATAGTGTGTGTCCCTGCCTCCATAGTGTGTGTCTCCTGCCTCCATAGTGTGTGTCTCCTGCCTCCATAGTGTGTGTGTCCCCTTCCTCCATAGTGTGTCCCCCTTCCTCCATAGTGTGTCCCCTTCCTCCATAGTGTGTGTCTCCTTCCTCCATAGTCTCCTTCCTCCATAGTGTGTCTCCTTCCTCCATAGTGTGTGTCTCCTTCCTCCATAGTGTGTGTCTCCTTCCTCCATAGTGTGTGTCTCCTTCCTCCATAGTGTGTGTCTCCTTCCTCCATAGTGTGTGTCTCCTTCCTCCATAGTGTGTGTCTCCTTCCTCCATAGTGTGTGTCTCCCTTCCTCCATAGTGTGTCTCCTTCCTCCATAGTGTGTCTCCTTCCTCCATAGTGTGTCTCCTTCCTCCATAGTGTGTGTGTCTCCTTCCTCCATAGTGTGTGTGTGTGTGTCTCCTTCCTCCATAGTGTGTGTCTCCTTCCTCCATAGTGTGTGTGTCTCCTTCCTCCATAGTCTCCTTCCTCCATGTGTGTGTCTCCTTCCTCCATAGTGTGTGTGTCTCCTTCCTCCATAGTGTGTAGTGTCTCCTTCCTCCATAGTGTGTGTGTCTCCTTCCTCCATAGTGTGTGTCTCCTTCCTCCATAGTGTGTGTCTCCTTCCTCCATAGTGTGTGTGTTCTTTTGGCTCTGTTTCGCTCCACTTTCAGTCGGTCAATGTGTGTGTGTTATTTATTTCCCTCCTGTCAGTTTGTGTGCCAGTTCCTCTTTACTCTCAACTAGTCACATGCACCAGTGACCCTACAGCCCAGTTTGTAGTGACTGTGTGTGTGTGAGCGCATGGACAACAGTATGCTGTGAGATAAACATGACTGTCAGCTGACTGCGTGTTCTTCTTTTTGCCTACTCTGGACACATGAACCAGTAAGGCTCAGTTTATAAAGGACTACATCTCCCAGCTCTCACATGACTCAGTTTATAAAGGACTACATCTCCCAGCTCTCACATGAACCAGTATGACTCAGTTTATAAAGGACTACATCTCCCAGCTGACATGAACCAATAAGGCTCAGTTTATAAAGGACTACATCTCCCAGATCTTACATGAACCAGTAAGGCTCAGTTTCTAGTAGGACTACATCTCCCAGCTCTCACATGAACCAGTAAGACTCAGTTTATAAAGGACTACATCTCCCAGCTCTCACATGAACCAGTAAGGCTCAGTTTATAAAGGACTACATCTCCCAGCTCTCACATGAACCAGTAAGGCTCAGTTTCTAGTAGGACTACATCTCCCAGCTCTCACATGAACCAGTAAGACTCAGTTTATAAAGGACTACATCTCCCAGCTCTTACATGAACCAGTAAGGCTCAGTTTATAAAGGACTACATCTCCCAGCTCTCACATGAACCAGTAAGACTCAGTTTAAAAAGGACTACATCTCCCAGCTCTCACATGAACCAGTAAGACTCAGTTTATAAGGACTACATCTCCCAGCTCTCACATGAACCAATGAAGGCTCAGTTTATAAAGGACTCCAGCTCTCACATGAACCAGTAAGGCTCAGTTTCTAGTAGGACTACAACTCCCAGCTCTCACATGAACCAGTAAGGCTCAGTTTATAAAGGACTACATCTCCCAGCTCTCACATGAACCAGTAAGGCTCAGTTTCTAGTGAAGGACTACATCTCCCAGCTGTCTAGTCTTCATTGTTTCTAAATTCTAGTTGAACCTCTGATGGCCTTCTGTGAACTGTGATTACCCATATTAGTATCTCAATACTGATCTAGGGTCAGTATGGTTATTAACCTCATGAAGGTGAAAAGGTTATGTGAATCAACCCATAGGCGAAGGGTGATCTGATCCGAGATCTGTGAATGGTGAATCAACCCATATAAAAGAAGGTGATCTGATCCTAGATCTGTGAATGGTGAATCAACCCATATAAAAGAAGGGTGATCTGATCCTAGATCTGTGAATGGTGAATCAACCCATATAAAAGAAGGTGATCTGATCCTAGATCTGTGAATGGTGAATCAACCCATATAAAAGAAGGTGATCTGATCCTAGATCTGTGAATGGTGAATCAACCCATATCACACCCGGTAGTGATCGTGAGTCCCATAGGGCAGAGCACAATTGTCCCAGTGTCGTCCAGCTTAAGGGAGGGTTTGGTCGGGGTAGGCTGTCATTGTAAAATAAGAATTTGTTCTTCACTGACTTGCTTAGTTAAATAAAAAATAATGTATGAGTAAATCAAAACCTACAACTATTAGGTAGGTTACTAGCAACAAACAGACCTTTTGTTGACATTACCACTAAAACCTAATCTCTGTGCCGAGACCAATAGCCATCCAGAAACAGTCAGTGGCCAGCAGTTTTACTATCTGCTGTTTGTTCTATTGCAAACTCCTGATTCCTGACGGTCTCATACTGGCCCATAGGCCCTGAGGATCTCATACTGGCCCATAGGCCCTGTGCGATCTCATACTGGCCCATATGTCCTGAGGATCTCATACTGGCCCATAGGCCCTGATGATCTCATACTGGCCCTGAGGATCTCATACTGGCCCATATGTCCTGAGGATCTCATACTGGCCCATAGGCCCTGAGGATCTCATACTGGCCCTGGGTGGCCCTGAGGATCTCATACTGGCCCATAGGCCCTGAGGATCTCATACTGGCCCATAGGTCCTGAGGATCTCATACTGGCCCATAGGCCCTGAGGATCTCATACTGGCCCATAGGCCCTGAGGATCTCATACTGGCCCACTGGCCCATAGGCCCTGAGGATCTCATACTGGCCCATACTGGCCCTGAGGATCTCATACTGGCCCATAGGCCCTGAGGATCTCATACTGGCCCATAGGCCTGGGATCTCATACTGGCCCATAGGCCCTGAGGATCATACTGGCCCATAGGCCCTGAGGATCTCATACTGGCCCATAGGCCCTGAGGATCTCATACTGGCCCATAGGCCCTGAGGATCTCATACTGGCCCATACTGGCCCATGAGGATCTCATACTGGCCCATAGGCCCTGAGGATACTCTCATACTGGCCCATACTGGCCCTGAGGATCTCATACTGGCCCATAGGCCCTGAGGATCTCATACTGGCCCATAGGCCCTGAGGATCTCATACTGGCCCATAGGCCCTGAGGATCTCATACTGGCCCATAGGCCCTGAGGATCTCATACTGGCCCATAGGCCCTGAGGATCTCATACTGGCCCATAGGCCCTGAGGATCTCATACTGGCCCATAGGCCCTGAGGATCTCATACTGGCCCTGTCCTGATCTCATACTGGCCCTGACTGAGGATCTCATACTGGCCCATAGGCCCTGAGGATCTCATACTGGCCCTGAGGATCTCATACTGGCCCATATGTCCTGAGGATCTCATACTGGCCCATAGGCCCTGAGGATCTCATACTGGCCCCCATAGGCCCTGGGAGGATCTCATACTGGCCCATAGGCCCTGAGGATCTCATGCTGGCCCATAGGCCCTGAGGATCTCATACTGGCCCATAGGCCCTGAGGATCTCATACTGGCCCATAGGCCCTGAGGATCTCATACTGGCCCTGAGGATCTCATACTGGCCCATATGTCCTGAGGATCTCATACTGGCCCATAGGCCCTGAGGATCTCATACTGGCCCTGAGGATCTCATACTGGCCCATATGTCCTGAGGATCTCATACTGGCCCATAGGCCCTGACGATCTCATACTGGCCCTGAGGATCTCATACTGGCCCATAGGCCCTGAGGATCTCATACTGGCCCATAGGTCCTGAGGATCTCATACTGGCCCATATGTCCTGAGGATCTCATACTGGCCCATAGGCCCTGAGGATCTCATACTGGCCCATATGTCCTGAGGATCTCATACTGGCCCATAGGCCCTGAGGATCTCATACTGGCCCATAGGCCCTGACGATCTCATACTGGCCCATATGTCCTGAGGATCTCATACTGGCCCAGAGGATCTCATACTGGCCCATAGGCCCTGAGGATCTCATACTGGCCCATATGTCCTGAGGATCTCATACTGGCCCATAGGTCCTGAGGACACACCACATGTCCCTATCTGTTGCTCTGAGACCCAGGACATGGCTGTTTACCAGGGTGTGATGACCAGGTGCATGGTTTGAACCAGAGCTATGGTAACCAGGTCAGACAGTGATGGGATAAAGGTTTTGCTCTTAAACAAATACTGCACGTTGGTCTACATTTTCAGTGTGTGTGTTGGTGGAGCCCCCAGTCTCTGACCCCCAGTCTCTGACCCCCAGTCTCTGACCCCCAGTCTCTGACCCTAGTCTCTGACAAATGAACCACATGCATCATTTGGATATTTATCAACAGGATCCCAGTCTCTGGCCCCCCCAGTCTCTGACCCCCAGTCTCTGACTCCCAGTCTCTGACTCCCAGTCTCTGACCCCCAGTCTCCTGACCCCCAGTCTCTGACAAATGAACCACATGCATCATTTGGATATTTATCAACAGGATCCCCAGTCTCTGACCCCAGTCTCTGACCCCCAGTCTCTGTTGCTCCCAGTCTCTGACTCCCAGTCTCTGACTCCCAGTCTCTGACTCCCAGTCTCTGACTCCCAGTCTCTGACTCCCAGTCTCTTAAACCCCCAGTCTCTGACTCCCAGTCTCTGACTCCCAGTCTCTGACTCCCAGTCTCTGACTCCCAGTCTCTGACTCCCAGTCTCTGACTCCCAGTCTCTGACTCCCAGTCTCTGACTCCCAGTCTCTGACCCCTAGTCTCTGACAAATGAACCACATGCATCATTTGGATATTTATCAACAGGATCCCCAGTCTCTACCCCCAGTCTCTGACTCCCAGTCTCTGATCCCCAGTCTAAACACATCTGAATCACTACTGCACCTCGTTCTGAAGTCCCTCCATCTAAATGAATGGCAGCTCTGAAGACTCATCACAGAGTTTACATACAGAGAGATGTCGCTAGCATCCCAGTCCCTTGGTTCACCTTAACAGTGACCAAGACAACTGTGTGCTTCTCAACCAACATAAACACCTCTTAGTTGACCCACTAGGGGCCCCTCGCAAAGTCTGACCTTATTGGGTGAAATAGAACCCCCTCCCCCAACAACTCCGCTCTCAACCAAACAAGGAACAGACTACAACTACAAGGAAAACATCACACGGCCTGTTCTACCCAAACATGAGGATCTCCACAACAATGTGAAGGAGCATTCATCTATTACATGACAACATCCAGGAGCTCATTCAGTCCAATAAACACCAGTGGTCCTTGCAGTGTACTGGTTGTTCCCCTTTTAAATCACTGTCAGACCATCCCCATCTGCAACAGGAAGTCACCTCAGCCTGTCCCATTGCAACGACCAATATGAACCTGCCAACACAGGAGTTTAATAAAGATACCACAGTCATGCTCACCAATAGTTTCCATCATAGTCTCTTGCTTCCTTCCGCGTGTGTCTGACTGACAGTCTGGAGAAAGAACTGTCAGTAAAATGTTGCTCAACTTCTGATAACGGTCGATAAACACTTGGTGTCTTGTCGAGTGTGTGAGAGACTCAGTGTGTTTCTGAGTGAGCTCAATGTTCACTACACCTTATAACCCATAGGGAGGGGAGGGGAGGGAGAACAGAGGGAGGGAGGGAGGGTGGGAGAACAGAAAGAGGGAGGGAGGGAGAACAGAAAGAGGGAGGAGGGAGGGAGAACAGAAAGAGGGGAGGGAGAACAGAAAGAGGGAAGGGAGGAGAACAGAAAGAGGGGAGGGAGGGAGGGAGAACAGAAAGAGGGAAGGGAGGGAGGGGAGAAGAGAAAGAGGGAAGGAGGGGAGGGAGGGAGTGAGGGGAGGGAGTGAAAGGAGGGGAGAGGAGATTAGGGAGGGAGGAGGAGGAGGGAGAGAGATGAGGAGGGGGGAGGGAGGGAAGGAGGGGGAGAGATGGTGAGGGGGAGGGAGGAAGGAGAGAGAGAGAGATTAGGAGGAGGGAGGAAGGGAGTGAGGGGAGGAAGGAGGGGGGGGAGGAGGAGGGAGGAAGGGGGAGAGAGGGAGATTAGGGAGGGAGGGGAGGGGGAGGGGAGAGAGAGATGAGGGAGGGAGGAGGGACGGAAGGGGAGTGAGGGGGAGGGAGGGAAGGAGGGGGGAGAGAGAGATGAGGAGGGGGAGAGAGAGATGAGGAGGGAGGGAGGGAAGGAGGGGGAGCGAGGGATGAGGAGGGAGGAAGGGAGGGACGGAAGGGAGTGAGGGAGGGAAGGAGGGGGAGAGAGAGAGAGAGATGAGGGGGAGGGAAGGAGGGACGGGAGGAAGGGGGGAGAGAGAGAGATGAGGGAGGGAGTGAGGGAGGGAAGGAGGGGAGGGAGAGATGAGGAGGGAGGGGGAAGGAGGGGGAGAGAGAGATGAGTGAGGGAGGGGGAAGGAGGGGGGAGAGAGAGATGAGTGAGGGAGGGAAGGGAGAGAGAGAGATTAGGAGGGAGGAAGGAGGGGGAGAGAGAGAGAGAGAGATGAGGAGGGAGGGAAGGAGGGGGAGAGAGAGAGATGAGGAGGGATGAGGAGGGGACGGAGGGGAGGAGGGAGGGAGGAGGAGGGGAGAGAGGGGAGATTAGGAGGGAGTGAGGGAGGGAGGGGGGAGGGGAGGGAGGAGGGAGTGGGGACGGAAGGGAGTGAGGGAGGGAGGGAGGGAGGGGAGGAGAGAGAGAGATGAGGAGGGAGGGAGGGAGGGGAGAGAGAGAGAGATGAGGAGGGAGGGAGTAGGAGGGGGGGGAGAGAGAGAGATGAGGAGGAGGGAGGGAGGGAGAGGAGATGAGGAGGGAGGGGGAGGAGAGAGAGAGATGAGGAGGGAGTGAGGGATGAGGAGGGAGTGACGGAAGGAGTGAGGGAGGAAGGAGGGGGGAGAGAGAGAGAGAGATTAGGAGGGAGTGAGGGGGAAGGGGGAGAGAGAGATGAGGAGGGAGGAGGGAACAGAGGGGGGAGAGAGAGATGAGGAGGGAGGGAGGGAACGGGGGGAGAGAGAGAGATGAGGAGGGAGGGGGAAGGAAGGGAGGGAAGGAGGGAGAGAGA
The DNA here is from genome assembly GCF_036934945.1 of Oncorhynchus masou masou. Lineage (NCBI taxonomy): Eukaryota > Metazoa > Chordata > Actinopteri > Salmoniformes > Salmonidae > Oncorhynchus > Oncorhynchus masou. Next base: position 26,837,059 of record NC_088231.1, read on the forward strand.
TGGTGAGGGAGGGGAGTGAGGGAGGGGAGGGGGAGGGACAGGAGGGAGTGAGGGAGGGACGGGAGGGAGGAGGGGGAGGGAGGGAGGGAGGGAAGGAGGGGGAGAGAGAGAGATGAGGAGGGAGGGGGGAGGGAACGGAGGGGGGAGAGAGAGAGATGAGGAGGGAGGGAGGGAAACAGAGGGGAGGGAGAGGAGATGAGGGAGGGAGGGAAGGAGAGAGAGATGAGAGGAGGGAGTGAGGGAACAGAGGGGGAGAGAGAGAGAGAGGGAGGGAGGGAGTGAGGAGGAGGGGAACGGAGGGGGAGAGAGAGAGATGAGGAGGGAGTGAGGGAGGGAGTGAGGGAGGGGGAGAGAGAGATGAGGGAGGAGGGAGAACGGGAGGGGAGAGAGAGAGAGGTGAGGGCAGCAGTCCATATGAGGCGTCACCACAGATCATGTGCTTGGGGACAGGATATAAAGCTACACAATCTCAACCTCTGATTCACCACACAGGGTGTGTTCCTGTATAAACAGACGTAGAGAGGCAGGGTTATTTCACCACACAGGGTTTGTGGTTTGGTTCATGATAATAGAGTTAGTGGAATCAATGCCAGTCCTTGGCCAACAGCCACTTCAGCGTCACACACAGTTCCTCAATACGTCCAGAGACAGAACGGTGACATGAGATGTCCACAGACCCGTTGTATCTGCTCATGTTCCAGACCACAGATGACGTAGGAAAACACATTTATTCAACCATTTCAGAAATGACATTTTTCCACTTCATATTGTGTCACTGTCCTCTCCTCTCGTCTCCAACTGTCCTCTCCTCTCATGTCCAACTGTCCTCTCCTCTCCTCTCATGTCCAACTGTCCTCTCCTCTCCTCTCGTGTCCAACTGTCCTCTCCTCTCCTCTCGTGTCCAACTCTCCTCTCCTCTCCTCCTCTCGTGTCGTGTCCAACTCTCCTCTCCTCTCGTGTCCAACTCTCGTGTCCAACTCGTGTCCGCTCTGTCCAACTCTCCTCTCCTCTCGTGTCCAACTCTCGTGTCCAACTCTCCTCTCCTCTCGTGTCCAACTCTCCTCTCCAACTCCTCTCCTCTCGTGTCCAACTCTCCTCTCCTCTCGTGTCCAACTCTCCTCTCTCTCCTCGTGTCCAACTCTCCTCTCCTCTCGTGTCCAACTCTCCTCTCCTCTCCGTGTCTCCCTCTCGTGTCCAACTCTCCTCTCCTCTCGTGTCCAACTCTCCTCTCCTCTCGTGTCCAACTCTCCTCTCCTCTCGTGTCCAACTCTCCCCTCTCCTCTCACGTGTCCAACTCTCCTCTCCTCTCGTGTCCAACTCTCCTCTCCTCTCGTGCCCAACTCTCCTCTCCTCTCGTGCCCAACTCTCCTCTCCTCTCGTGCCCAACTCTCCTCTCCTCTCGTGCCCCCAACTCTCCTCTCTCTCGTGTCCAACTCTCCTCTCCAATCCAACTGTCCTATCATGTCTAACTGTCCTATCATGTCTAACTGTCCTATCATGTCTAACTGTCCTATCATGTCTAACTGTCCTATCATGTCTAACTGTCCTATCATGTCTCTGTTTGAGTAAGCATGTTTGTGTGAATGTGCATGTGAGCATGTTTGTGTGAATGTGCGTGTGAGCATGTTTGTGTGAATGTGCGTGTGAGCATGTTTGTGTGAATGTGCGTGTGAGCATGTTTGTGTGAGTGTAATGTGTGAGCATGTTTGTGTGAATGTGCGTGAGGAAGCATGTTTGTGTGAATGTGCGTGTGAACATGTTTGTGTGAATGTGCGTGTGAGCATGTTTGTGTGTGAATGTGCGTGTGTGAATGTGCGTGTGAGCATGTTTGTGTGAATGTGCGTGTGAGCATGTTTGTGTGTGAATGTGCGTGTGAGCATGTTTGTGTGAATGTGCGTGTGAGCATGTTTGTGTGAATGTGCGTGTGAGCATGTTTGTGTGAATGTGCGTGTGTATGCATGTGAACATGTTTGTTTGAGTGCATGCGTGTGAACATGTTTGTGTGAGTGTGCGTGTGAGCATGTTTGTGTGAGTGTGCGTGTGAGCATGTTTGTGTGAATGTGCGTGTGAACATGTTTGTGTGAATGTGCGTGTGAGCATGTTTGTGTGAATGTGCGTGTGAATGTTTGTGTGAATGTGCGCATGTTTGTGTGAATGTGTGTGTGAGAAGCCATGTTTGTGTGAATAGTTTTGTTCAACAGAAGCCAGTATAAAATGACTATTTTCAACATTGACAAGCGCTCACCGTGAATAAACCTCATTTCCATCAGTATAAATCCTGATGAACAGACAGAGTAGTTTAACTGAAATGTTTATGAACACTGACAACATAATTCATGACATTTGTACACCAGTATTTCTACTTGCACAACAGCATCTGCTCATCATCACTATGCACTATTTATGGCCTTACCTCCTCCACACCATTTACACACATTGTATATAGACTTTATTTGTTTATATTGTGTTATTGACTGTATGTTTGTTTACTCCATGGGTAACTCTGTTGTTGTTTTTGTCGCACTGTTTTGCTTAATCTTGGCCAGGTCGCAGTTGTAAATGAGAACTTGTTCTCAACCGACCTACCTGGTTAAATAAAGGCATTTTATTTTATTTTTATAAAATATTGTTGCTGTTTGAAAAATACAATCTACACAGGACCTTCTAAACAGCTTAAGGTTTCAGCTTGCCTGGTGACATCACCAGGCAGTATAAGTTAATAGACCAATAACAAGAGTTCCATACCTCTCTGCCAATAAAAAAGGTAGTTTTCAAGTTAGATATCCCTCCCCATTAGCTCCTCCCCCAATTAGGTCACTCTACTCCAGAACGGCTCCCAGGCAGTCTTAGCAATACTCCTGCTTTTTGAGACATTTCTTTTAGGAAAAAAAAAACTGTTTGTTTTTGACCATTTTAATGGAAAACTATTACAGTAAGGAACTTAACTGTTAGCCAAGAAAGGATTTGATATGAGAATGATAACAGCTTCATTGGGCCTTTAAGTCCAGTACTGGGTTTAATACGTGTCTGGGTAACCAGCGCAGAGTGTATAGGGCTCGGGATTGATTTGGGACTGGGCAGCTGTGTTCAGGATATGACCAATAACCACATTGACCTACTTCAATGACTGTCTGGATTTGATCATTTGTGTACATGATGTAGTTTCAGATGTCATGTTAACGGAGAGAAGATCAGAGCGGTAGGGAGGTAGGTAGGTAGAGACAGACAGACAGACAGGACAGAGAAGGATCGATCAGAGCAGTAGGTAGGTAGGTAGGTAAAGACAGAGAGAGGATAGATCAGAGCAGTAGACAGACAGACAGAGACGGGATCAGACAGACGGACAGGCATATCAGACAGACAGACAGACGGGCATATCAGACAGACAGACAGACGGGCATATCAGACAGACAGACAGACAGACGGGCATATCAGACAGACAGACAGACGGATATCAGACAGACAGACAGACGGCATATCAGACAGACAGACAGACAGACAGGCATATCAGACAGACAGACAGATCAGGCGGTGTGAGAGAAGGATATCAGACAGACAGAGACGGGACAGACAGACAGGACAGATCAGAGTAGACAGACGGTGAGAAGGATAGATCAGAGCAGCAGGGAGAAGGATAGACAGACAGACAGAGTACAGACTGCCAGAAGGGACAGACCAGAGTAGACAGACGGTGTGAGAAGGATAGACAGAGCAGCAGAGGGGATCTCTCTGAGACACTGCCAGGGTGGACAATGTGTCAATGTGTGTGCACGGATAAAGTGACACTGTCTGAGTGAACATGTCTCAGACGGTGTGTGTGTACTGTGTGTGTGTGTGTGTGTACAGAGAACAGTACCTGTGTGTCCTTCAGACTCAAATGCCAGACAACTTTCAGACACGGTGTGTACGGTGATGTCATTTCTAGTGTGCCTAATATTAGAACTGTAATAGACCAGGATTAAGTAGGCATAGACTGTGTATATTCACTCAATGCCAGACAACTTTCCAGTGGCTGACCTGCAGAAGGAGGATTTCATACACACTTAGCCAAAACATTAGAAATTAATAGACCAATTAACTCATTTATTCCTGTAAAAAACCAGTTGAAGTCGGAAGTTTACTTTAAGAATGTAGACATGTACAGAATAATTTTTCACAAGAGACTGACATTTATTTCCTGTAAAAAGTCTTTTCAGTTCACACTTTAAGAATGTGACATGTCAGAACATTAGTAGAGAGAGGATTATTTATTGCCTTTAATTCTTTAAGCATTGTTTAGACAGACAGTCAGAACTTTTACATTAGGATTCTTTAAAGACAGACAGACAGAGAGACTTCCACACAGACAGAATAAGTTGGGTGCATTTTTGGCTCATTCCTCCAGACAGAGCTGGTGTAACTGAGTCAGGTTTGTAGGCCTCAGACAGACAGAGAGACGCACAGGATTTTCCATTATGCCAACATATTTTTGATAGGACAGAGAGGTCAGAAGGCTTTGTGATGAGACCAGAAGGATAGATCAGACATTAATTAAGTCATTTTGCCACAACTTTGGAAGTATGGTCGATTGTCCATTTGGAAGCCACCCATATTTGCGACCAAGCTTTAACTTCCTGGCTGATGTCTTGAAGGATAGATCAGATTTTACAGAGAGACAGACAGACAGAAGGATAGATCAGACAGACAGAGAGACAGACAGGATGATCAGACAGATTTTGTGAGGTGCACCAGTCAGAGAAGGATAGATCAGACAGACAGACAGACAGACCAGAGTAGACAGACCCCCAGAAGGATGATCAGAGCAGCAGAGGGGATGGAACACGGTACACTGCCAGGGTGGAAATGTCAATGTGTCACCACGGATAAAGTGACACTGTCAGTGAACATCTCACGGTTGGGATGTGTGTTTACTTCAGTGTTGCAAGAATCCCCTTTGTTCCTCTAGATGTGTGTAGTACGGTGTGTACCGGTCTATACCACTAGGACCTAGATACATACCTGTGTCCTTCACCAAATGCCTATAACTTTCCACTGGCTTACCTGCTCATGTCATTTATACCACTTGGCCCTAATATTAGAAATTAATAGACCAATTAACTAGATATATATATATACCACTACACACACCCAGTTGAACTGGGAAGTTTACATACACCTTAGCCAAATACATTTAAACTCCGTTTTCACAATTCCTGACATTTAATCCTAGTAAACTAGACCCATCAGTTAGAATCACCACTTTAAGAATGTGACATGTCAGATATAACTAGACTAGAATTATTTATTTCAGCTTGATTCTTTCACACATTGCTAGTGGGTCAAGTTTACATCCACTCAATTAGTAGTTGGTAGACTTTAAATTGTTTAACTAGGTCAAACTTTTAGGTATATAACTTCCCACAATAAGTTGACTGCACTCATTCTTCTGACAGAGCTGGTGTAACTGAGTCAGGGTTTGTCACCCATCTATGACAGAGCTGGTGTAACTGAGTCAGGTTTGTCGGCCTCATTCCTCCTGACAACTAGGTAACTGAGTAGGTTTGTAGGCCTCCTTTCACGCACAGGCTTTTTCCATTATGCCAACATATTTTTGATAGGATTGAGGTCAGGGCCTTGTGATGGCCAATCAATACATTAATTAAGTCATTTTGCCACAACTTTGGAAGTATGGTCCTTGTCCATTTGGAAGACCCATTTGCGACCAGCTTTAACTTCCTGGCTGATGTCTTGAGATGTTGCTTCAATATATCCACATAATTTTCCTACCTCATGATGCCAACTATTTTGTGAGGTGCACCAGTCCCTCTGCAGCACCATGCTGCCACCCCCACAACATGATGGACCACCCCCACAACATGATGCCACCCCCACAACATGATGCTGCCACCCCCACAACATGATGCCACCCCCACAACATGATGCTGCCACCCCCACAACATGATGCTGCCACCCCAGTGCTTCACGGTTGGGATGGTTTTCTTCAGCTTGCAAGAATCCCCCTTTTTCCTCTAGACTACACCCATCTATACCACTAGACTACACCCATCTATACAACTAGACCCTAGATATAACTAGACTACACCCATCTATAACACTGGACTACACCCATCTATACAACTAGACCCTAGATATAACTAGACTACACCCATCTATAACACTGGACTACACCCATCTATACAACTAGGCCCTAGATATAACTAGACCCATCTAACTAGACTAGACCCATCTATACCACTGGACTATACCCATCTATACAACTAGGACCTAGATATAACTAGACTACACCCATCTATACCACTAGACTAGACCCATCTATACCACTAGGACCTAGATATAACTAGACTAGACCCATCTATACCACTAGACTACACCCATCTATACAACTAGGCCCTAGATATAACGAGACTACACCCATCTATACAACTAGGACCTAGATATAACTAGACCCATCTAACTAGACTACACCCATCTATACCACTAGACCCTAGATATAATTAGACTACACCCATCTATACCACTAGACTACACCCATCTATACAACTAGGCCCTAGATATAACTAGACTACACCCATCTATACAACTAGGACCTAGATATAACTAGACCAGACCCATCTATACCACTAGACCAGACCCATCTATACCACTGGACCAGACCCATCTATACCACTGGACCAGACCCATCTATACCACTGGACCAGACCCATCTATACCACTGGACCAGACCCATCTATACCACTGGACCAGACCCATCTATACCACTGGACCAGACCCATCTATACCACTGGACTAGACCCATCTATACCACTAGACTAGACCCATCTATACCACTAGACCCAGATATAGCTAGACTAGACCCATCTATACCACTGGACCACACCCATCTATAACTAGACCAGACCCATCTATACCACTAGACTACACCCATCTATACCACTAGACCCTAGATATCTAGACCATTAGACCCATCTATACAACTAGACCCTATCTATAACAAGACTTGACCCATCTATACCACTAGACTACACCCATCTATACCACTAGACTAGACCCATCTATACCACTAGGACCCATCTATACCACTAGACTAGACCCATCTATACCACTAGACTAGACCCATCTATACCACTAGACTAGACCCATCTATACCACTAGACTAGACCCATCTATACCCTAGACTAGACCCATCTATACCACTAGACTAGACCCATCTATACCACTAGACTAGACCCATCTATACCACTAGACTAGACCCATCTATACCACTAGACTACACCCATCTATACCACTAGACTAGACCCATCTATACAATATAACTACACCCATCTATACCACTAGACTAGACCCAGATATACCACTAGACTAGACCCATCTATACCACTAGACTACACCCATCTATACCACTAGACTACACCCATCTATACCACTAGACTAGACCCATCTATACCAACTAGACTACACCCATCTATACCACTAGACTACACCCATCTATACCGCTAGACTAGACCCATCTATACCACTAGACCCTAGATATAGCTAGACTACACCACTAGACCCATCTATACCACTAGACTAGACCCATCTATACCCTAGATATAAACTACACCCATCTATACCACTAGGCCCTAGATATAGCTAGACTAGACCCATCTATACCACTAGACCTAGATATAGCTAGACTAGACCCATCTATACCACTAGACCCTAGATATAGCTGGACTAGACCCTTAGGACCAAACATTGGCTGGCTATATAAATGAAGGTTAACACTGATACTGCTTGACTGCCCACACAGAACTCAATGTTTTTGTAATGACACGTGACAGATACTCAACAGTTCCCAAAGCCACTCTACAATCATACAACCGAGAGTCGTAGCAGGTCCGTCCATCTCACACCAGGTCTCATCGCTACAGAGAACAGGATGTCATTTTAAGAAGGACGTCTAAGCTGTTCCATCCATTGTCTACAAAACATTCCGGCTACGCTGCAGAATTCCAGAATAGAACACCGCTGGGAATGTGTTCTGAAATCAAACACACACCACCACTCTACAATACAGCTTTCCAAAACATAACCTCTTCAGATGTGTTTAAACACAGCTAATCCTCTACAGTATTACAGACCAGCTGCCTCAGATGCACAGACGTGGTGAGCCACCGCCTAGTTCTGGTTAAACAGGCAGGCTTGAACAGGCCTGGTACTAGCTGGGAGGGAACCATATGTTCTGATTACTCAACTGTTACATAGCCCTCGATCAAAGGACCAGAGCCAACAGGAGGCTGGGTGTCAACCCAGTAACGCAGCTAGCAGGTCTCTACTGGAGCACGGTGAGGGATGGGCCCAGTAACGATGCAGGTCTCTACCAGTGAGGGACGGACCCAGTAACGCAGCTGGCAGGTCTCTACTGGAGCACGGTGAGGACGGGCCCAGTAACCCAGCTGGCAGGTCTCTACTGGAGCGCACGGGCCCAGTAACGCAGCTGGCAGGTCTCTACTGGAGCACGGTGAGGGACGGGCCCAGTAACCCAGCTAGCAGGTCTCTACTGGAGCACGGTGAGGACGGGCCCAGTAACGCAGCTAGCAGGTCTCTACTGGAGGGACGGGCAGTAACGCAGCTGGCAGGTCTCTACTGGAGCACGGTGAGGGACGGACCCAGTAACGCAGCTAGCAGGTCTCTACTGGAGCACGGTGAGGGACGGGCCCAGTAACGCAGCTAGCAGGTCTCTACTGGAGCACGGTGAGGGACGGGCCCAGTAACGCCACTAGCAGGTCTCTACTGAGCCGGTGAGGGACGGGCCCAGTAACAGCTGGCAGGTCTCTACTGGGCACGGTGAGGGACGGGCCCAGGCAGGTCTCTACTGGAGTAACGACAGCTAGCAGGTCTCTACTGGAGCGCGGTGAGGGACAGTAACCCAGCAGCAGGTCTCTACTGGAGAGCAGTGAGCAGGACGGCCCAGTAACTCAGCAGCAGGTCTCTACTGGGTGCCCAGACGGGCCCAGCAACCCAGCTAGCAGGTCTCTACTGGAGCGCGGTGAGGGGACGGTTCCATCCATTGCTGGCAGGTCCTCTACTGGACGGGCCCAGAATAGAACACCGCTGGGAATGGTTCTGAACTCACGGTGAGGGACGGGCACCACCACTCGCAATACAGTCTCCTACTGGGCGCGGTGAGGACGGGTTTAAGCAGCTAGCAGGTCTCTACTGGGCGCGGTGAGGGACAGCCCATGCTTGCCAGATGCAGGTCTCTACTGGAGCGCGGTGATGGACGGGCCCGCGCAGTGGCAGGTCTCTACTGGATGAGGACAGCCCAGTAACGCAGCTGGCAGGTCTCTACTGGAGACATTCGGGGTCTCCAAAACCTTCAATTGTAACCACTGCCTGTGATCAAAAGGACCCCACAGCGTTTCCACTGGGTGATCTAGGTCTACCAGATCAGCCCCTACAGCGCAGGTGATCTAGACTCTACTCAGATCTATGTTCGCGGACACCTACCAGATCAGCCCCCTACAGAGTTTCCACTGGGTGATCTAGACCCAGATCAGTCTCTACTGAGCACTGGGTGATCTAGACGGGCTACCAGATCAGCCCCCTGGCAGGTCTCTACTGGAGATGGGCTACCAGTAACCCAGCTAGCAGGTTTCCACTGGAGTGATCTAGGACGGGCCCCAGTACAGCCACTGGGTGATCTCACTAGATCACTACAGCGTTTCCACAGCTAGACATCTACCAGATCAGGTCTCTACAGAGTTTCCACTGGGTGATCTAGACATCTACCAGATCAGCCCCCTACAGCGTTTCCACTGGGTGATCTAGACAGGGACGGGCCCCTACAGCGTTTCCACTGGGTGATCTAGACATCTACAGATCAGCCCCCTACGCGTTTCCACTGGGTGATCTAGACATCTACCAGATCAGCCCCTAGCAGGTCTCCACTGGGTGATCTAGACATCTACCAGATCAGCCCAGTACAGCGCGATCTAGACATCTACCAGATCAGTGAGGTTTCCACTGGGTGATCTAGACATCTACCAGATCAGCTGGCAGGTTTCCACTGGGTGATCTAGGACATGGATCAGCCCTACAGCGGGGACATCTACCAGATCAGCCCGGTGACAGCGTTTCCACTGGGTGATCTAGACATCTACCAGATCAGGCGCCCACTGGGTGGGCCTAGACATCTACCGCAGCTGCAGGTCTCTACTGGGTGATCTAGACATCTACCAGACAGCCCAGTACAGCGTTTCCACTGGCAGGTCATCTACTGATCAGCCCCCTACAGCGGTGACTGGGTGGACGGGCCCAGATCGCCCCCTACAGGTTTCTACAAAAGACATCTACCAGATCAGCCCCCTACAGCGCTGGGTGATCTAGACATCTACCCACTGGGTGATCTAGACATCTACCAGATCAGCCAGCTACAGGTTTCCACTGGGTGATCTAGACATCTACCAGATCAGCTGGCAGGTTTCCACTGGGTGGGGTGACATCTACCAGATCAGCCCAGTACAGCGTTTCCACTGGGTGATCTAGACATCTACCAGATCAGCCCCTGAGCCTTCCACTGGGGATCTAGACATCTACCAGATCAGCCCTGGCCTTCCACTGGGTGATCTAGACATCTACCAGATCAGCCCCCTACAGCGTTTCCACTGGGTTCTAGACATCTACCAGATCAGCCCCCTACAGCGTTTCCACTGGGTGATCTAGACATCTACCAGATCAGCCCCCTACAGCGTTTCCACTGGGTGATCTAGACATCTACCAGATCAGCCCCTACAGCGTTTCCACTGGGTGATCTAGACATCTACCAGATCAGCCCCCTACAGCGTTTCCACTGGGTGATCTAGACATCTACCAGATCAGCCCCCTACAGCGTTTCCACTGGGTGATCTAGACATCTACCAGATCAGCCCCCTACAGCGTTTCCAGTGGGTGATCTAGACATCTACCAGATCAGCCCCCTACAGCGTTTCCACTGGGTGATCTAGACATCTACCAGATCAGCCCCTACAGCGTTTCCAGTGGGTGATCTAGACATCTACCAGATCAGCCCCTACAGCGTTTCCACTGGGTGATCTAGACATCTACCAGATCAGCCCCCTACAGCGTTTCCACTGGGTGGTCTAGACATCTACCAGATCAGCCCCCTACAGCGTTTCCAGTGGGTGATCTAGACATCTACCAGATCAGCCCCCTACAGCGTTTCCACTGGGTGATCTAGACATCTACCAGATCAGCCCCCTACAGCGTTTCCACTGGGTGATCTAGACATCTACCAGATCAGCCCCCTACAGCGTTTCCACTGGGTGATCTAGACATCTACCAGATCAGCCCCCACAGCGTTTCCACTGGGTGATCTAGACATCTACCAGATCGTGGAAGGGATTTGCTCGTGGCTAAAATGATTAAGTAAGTTAGCTAGGTTGGCCACACTATAAAAGGGACAGAGGCTACAACAGTGTTGCCACTAATGGGTTCCATCTATCTATCTATACAAAACTACATTAAATGTGGCGGTTTCCCAGACAATGATAAAGCCTAGTCCTGGACTAAAAAGCACTTTCAATTGGGATTCTCTAAAGAGCTTGCTTTTTAATCCAACGCCTAACCACTATCCAGGAAACCACCCCCAATTGTTTTGTCAGAGTTCTGCCATGAACAGACACTGGTCTGAAAGAGTCTGGTACCAACATGCAGGAAAGTGTAGGAGCATGGTGAGGGAGGGTGTAGGGCAACAAGTTTGTCAAAGGCCCAGTGCAGTTTGTCAAAGGCCCAGTGCAGTTTGAAGCTAGGGGGGCACTATTTTTATGTTTGGAAAAATAACGTTCCCAAAGTAAACGGCCTATTTCTCAGGGCCAGATGCTAGAATATGCATATAATTGACAGATTAGGATAGAAAACGCTCTAAAGTTTCCAAAACTGTCAAAATTTTGTCAGTGAGTTAAACAGAACTGATATTGCAGGCTAAAACCTGAGGAAAATCCAATCAGGAAGTGCCCCTGTTTTTGAAACCTCTCTGTTGTTATGCATCCCTATTGCCCATTTAAAGGGATATCAACCAGATTCTTTCTTCTATGGCTTCCCTAAGGTGTCAACAGCCTTTAGACATAGTTTCAGGCTTTTATTTTGAAGAATGAGCGTGAACGACCACTTTGCGTAAGTGGATAGGTGGGGGCTCTCAGAGTGAGTTGTGAGCAAAAGAGAGAGGTGGCCATTGTTACTCCCGGTCCTAGTGCAAAGCCAACTGTCCCGGTCGATATATTATCGAATAGATATTTGAAAAACACCCTGAGGATTGATTATAAAAACCGTTTGACATGTTTCTGTGGACATTATGGATATAATTTTGAATTTTTGTCTGCGTTGTCGTGACCGCTCTTTCCTGTGGATTCCTGGGCATAACGCACCCAACTAACAGAGGTATTTGGATATAAAAAATATCTTTATGGAAAGGAGCATTTGTTGTCTAACTGGGAGTCTCGTGAGTGAAAACATCCAAAGTGCATCAAAGGTAAACAATTAATTTGATTGCTTTTCTGATTTGTGACCAAGTTACCTGTTACCTGATGCTAAGTGTACTTATTGTTTTGTTGAGCGATCGATAAACTTACACAAACGCTTGTATTGCTTTCGCACTTGTCATCTCCCGTCTGGATTACTGCAACTCGCTGTTGGCTGGGCTCCCTGCCTGTGCCATTAAACCCCTACAACTCATCCAGAACGACGCAGCCCGTCTGGTGTTCAACCTTCCCAAGTTCTCTCACGTCACCCCGCTCCTCCGCTCTCTCCACTGGCTTCCAGTTGAAGCTCGCACCCGCTACAAGACCATGGTGCTTGCCTACGGAGCTGTGAGGGGAACGGCACCGCAGTACCTCCAGGCTCTGATCAGGCCCTACACCCAAACAAGGGCACTGCGTTCATCCACCTCTGGCCTGCTCGCCTCCCTACCACTGAGGAAGTACAGTTCCCGCTCAGCCCAGTCAAAACTGTTCGCTGCTCTGGCCCCCAATGGTGGAACAAACTCCCTCACGACGCCAGGACAGCGGAGTCAATCACCACCTTCCGGAGACACCTGAAACCCCACCTCTTCAAGGAATACCTAGGATAGGATAAAGTAATCCTTCTCACCCCCCCCCTTAAATGATTTAGATGCACTATTGTAAAGTGGCTGTTCCACTGGATGTCAGAAGGTGAATTCACCAATTTGTAAGTCGCTCTGGATAAGAGCGTCTGCTAAATGACTTAAATGTAAATGTAAAGCATCATTTAAACATCTGAGACGACAGGTGGATTAACAAAAAGCTAAGCTGTGTTTTGCAATATTGCACTTGTGATTTCATGAATATTTTCTAGTAATATTATGACTGCGGCGCTATGCTATTCAGCGTTGCTGATGATGGGTGGTTCAGAGAGGTTCATCCAACTGAGCATCTGTGGTATGACTTAAAGATTGTTGTACACAAGCGGAACCCATCCAACTTGAAGGAGCTGGAGCAGTTTTGCCTTGAAGAATGGACAGAAACCCCAGTGGCTCGATGTGCCAAGCTTATAGAGACATCCCCCAAGAGACTGTCAGATGTAATTGCTGTAAAAGGAGGCTCTACAGAGTATTGACTTTGAGGGGTGCACGCTCCAGTTCAGTTTGTCTTATTTCTTTCACAAAAAATATTTTGCATCTTCAAAGTGGTAGGCATGTTGTGTAAATCAAAGTGATTTTACAACCCTCCCCCGAAATCTATTTTAATTCCAGGGTATAAGGCAACAAAATAGGAGAAATGTCAAGGGGGGTGAATACTTTGACAAACCACCGTACATCAAACAACATACAACAATCTTACCCACAAGCCCCAGAGAGAGAGAATAAAACAGTTTGCTTGGGAGTAGGAACAGTTATGTAATAACACCCAGAGCCATGAAAAAGATTGAGAAAATGAAAGAGAGTTGAGCAACGGACCAACAGTAGAAGAGGTTCAACTTCAAAAACATGGTTAGAATCCTGGTAGACAGGCTACTGTTGAAACGTTCTTTAAAACATGGTTAGAATCCTGGTAGACAGGCTACTGTTGAAACGTTCTTTAAAACATGGTTAGAATCCTGGTAGACAGGCTACTGTTGAAACGTTCTTTAAAACATGGTTAGAATCCTGGTAGACAGGCTACTGTTGAAACGTTCTTTAAAACATGGTTAGAATCCTGGTAGACAGGCTACTGTTGAAACGTTCTTTAAAACATGGTTAGAATCCTGGTAGACAGGCTACTGTTGAAACGTTCTTTAAAACATGGTTAGAATCCTGGTAGACAGGCTACTGTCGAGACGTTATCTTACCAGACTGGAGCTATCGTATCCTCAGCAGATTCACTGTGTGTGCGTTGCTTACTCCTGACGTGCTGTGTGTGTCCAGTATGTGTGTGTGTAACCGTGTGGAGAAGCGTGGTAGCGCTGTGCTTTTCAACAGCTGCACTACAAGGTCATTGGAATGAGTCAGTGTGAAAACATGGGTTCTACTGTCACCTACTGGTGAACTGGAGAAACAGCAGCTATGTAAATGACGTTCAGGTATGTTGGCGCAGGGCCAGAGCAAAAACTTCCACACGCAAAGGTGAGATAGAGAACCAGGGGTAGCCTTTTCAAATCAGAGGCTGTGCTGGATGGATGTCTGCTGTTTCTCCTTCTCTAACATACCTGACCCAAATCTATGAACCCAGCTCCTGGTGTTGGAGTAGGGCTGGAGCAAAAGCCTGCAGTTGCCGTGTGAAAGGCGGAGGAGAGCCTTTGAAGTAATGCCAGCGCTTTGGGGGTTAAATGATTGGAATGACGTTTGGAATTTGTGGAACAAACATGCACATTCCCAACTTGCATAAATGGAGGCATTTATGTATATATAATATTCTTACAGTTTAAACGAGATTACCCCTGATACAATACCACTGGACATGAATCATAACTGTTGCATTTTCTAATGATGCTTTTAGAGTAGTGTCAGCCCAAAGAAATGTTACCAGCTTCGCTTCTCTCAACAGCGCAATTAACTATAGAGACATGAACCCAACACTTAACGACCTCGCCAAGAGGTTTTGGCCTCTTTACGTAACGGGGTTTGATTTGACCCGATTGGGACCCCCCGAATTTGCTAAGATATCTAAGTTACATCTTTACAAGATGCCCATCAGTAAGAGAACATTTCAAACTTTGGCATTACGTCTTGGATCGATAAGAGTAGAGACACCATTTATCTGACTCGTTGAGTGATTGTGCTGTGACATTGTTACAAAACCAACTCACCGGTTCCGGAACCTGCGAAGCGTTCCTGCCATGTTTGGATCGCATGTTTCTTCCGTTTATTGTTAAGATTATCGATAAATGTCTCCGAATAATAAGGAGAACCGGTCCGTGAATTCAGCAACCCCGGGTTCATCACGAGCATTCCGTGGTTGGAGGCACAGAAAGCCGGTAACTCTTTAGGCAGCGTCAGACTACTTGACAGTCGTGACGCCGCAGGACTTTGATGATACATGGCTATTGCAGCGTTTGCCGGTGGTGGTTCCGTCTCTTTTTCACCGGGGCTTTGCCTACCTGTGGGGTAATCACTGTTTATCTCCCTGTGTGCGTGCATGTCGCGGATCGGATTACCGGTTAAAAGATATTCAAAAACTATGTTAACTTCTCTTCAGTAGTCTTGAGCCTGATGAGATTGGGCAAAAGGCGACACCTAATGTCTCCAGCTTCAGAAAAAGGACACTTCCCGTCACTCTTTCGTAACTTGGGACTCCGCTTCCCCTTTCATAATAACAACAAGGCCTGCCAAGCAGGTTTGGGTGTCACTTAGTACAGAGATTCTGTAGCCACTTGTGATTCTGAAAGAAAAAACTATTCTGAAAGTAGCATCGCTCTCTTTACACTGGCAACCATATACAACGCATATCGGGGTACTTGTGAAAAATCACGGAATACAGTTACATTTTAAAATCCCTAAAAATAAATACTGCATGGGTCTTAGTTTAATTTGCCTCCGCCTTGATCACACCGACAGTGTGGGGCATTTTTTTTAGTACACCGTAATTACCTTCGTGTCCAATGGAACGTTGCGTTTGCCGTGGAGTGCGTTCTTTGTTGCGCGCACGGTGACGTATGCGTGAAACTGTATGCGTCGACGGCTTGACAGAAATGGTAGCAGAAGGTGAATGTTGAACTGTTGTTGCACACATATGCAGATGATGCTGCGTACTAGTTTGCGCTCAGTATGATTAAAGCGTTAGTCCTCCATCGCAGGGTTTCTGAACTCGGTCCTTGGGTCCCCTCCTTGGTGCTCGTTTTTGTTTTGGGGGGGGGGGGGGGGTGTTCCCCAGCAATACACAACTGATTCAAATAACCAACTCATCATCAAGCTTTAATCATTTGAATCAGCTGTGTAGTGCTGGGACAAAATCTAAACGTGCACCCAGGGGGGAAACCCTACTCTATTGGGTACACAGCCTCCTCTCCCTAGTTTACTACCTCTACCTGTGTGTTTCATCACCCTTGTGCTCCAACACAGCCTCCTCTCCCTCGTTTACTACCTCTACCTGTGTGTTTCATCACCCTTGTGCTCCAACACAGCCTCCTCTCCCTCGTTTACTACCTCTACCTGTGTGTTTAATCACCCTTGTGCTGCGCCAATACAGCCTACCCCTCCAACACAGCCTCCTCCTAGTTTACTACCTCTAGCTGTGTGTTTAATCACCCTTGTGCTCCAACACAGCCAGCCCTCTCCCTAGTTTACTACCTCTAGCTGTGTGTTTAATCACCCTTGTGCTCCAACACAGCCTCCTCTCCCTAGTTTACTACCTCTAGCTGTGTGTTTAATCACCCGTGTGCGCCAATACAGCCTCCTCTCCCTAGTTTACTACCTCTAGCTGTGTGTTTAATCACCCTTGTGCTCCAACACAGCCTCCTCTCCCCTAGTTTTAATAGCTGTGTGTTTCATCACCCTTGTGCTCCAACACAGCCTCCTCTCCCCTGGTTACTACTAGCTGTGTGTTTCATCACCCTTGTGCTCCAACACAGCCTCCTCTCCCTCTGGTTAACTGCCTGTATGTTTCATCACCCTTGTGTTTCATAAAGCACCTATCATCTCAAATGGCACCATGTTCCCTTTATAGCACAGGGGGTTGGTGGCATCTTAGTTGGGGAAGACAGGCTCGTGGTAATGCTATAAAACACATGGTTTCTATGTGTTTGATGCCATTCCATTCTCTCCCAGACACTACTATGAGCCGTCCTCCCTCAGCAGCCTCCACTGATATAGTACTTTACTTCTGACCAGAGTATTAGGCAATAGGGTGCCATTTGGGACCTCCTATGATCCACAAGTACACACACAGAACAGTTTTCCCGGGCCAGGATCCAGTATTAAACCATGACCCCAGGACAATCAGCCAGGACTAACGGGCCATGACCCAAGTCAAATCAGCCAGGACTGACAGTCAAGCTGCTGTGTGTTTGTTTACTGTGAGGAGGAAGAGGAGGAAGAGAGGAGACGGAGGAGGAGGAGGAGGGGAAGCGGAGGAGGAAGAGAGAAGTTGCAGGAGGGTGGAGAAGAGCAGGAGGAGGAAGAGAGAAGTTGCAGGAGTGGGAGAGGAAGTGGAGAGGAGCAGGAGGAGGAAGAGAGAAGTTGCAGGAGTGGGAGAGGAGGTGGAGAGGAGCAGGAGGAGGAAGAGAGAAGTTGCAGGAGGAGGTGGGAGGAGCAGGAGGAGGAAGAGAGAAGTTGCAGGAGTGGGAGAGGGAGGTGGAGAGGAGCAGGAGGAAGAGAGAAGTTGCAGGAGTGGGAGAGGAGTGGAGAGGAGCAGGAGGAGGAAGAGAAGTTGCAGGAGTGGGAGAGAGGAGAGGAGCAGGAGGAGGGAGAGAAGTTGCAGGAGTGGGAGAGGAAGTGGAGAGGAGCAGGAGGAGGAAGAGAGAAGTTGCAGGAGTGGGAGAGGAAGTGGAGAGGAGCAGGGAGGAGGAAGAGAGAAGTTGCAGGAGTGGGAGAGGAAGTGGAGAGGAGCAGGAGGAGGAGAGAGAAGTTGCAGGAGTGGGAGAGGAGGTGGAGAGGAGCAGGAGGGGAAGAGAGAAGTTGCAGGAGTGGGAGAGGAAGTGGAGAGGAGCAGGGAGGAGGAAGAGAGAAGTTGCATGTGGGAGAGGTGGGAGAGGAGCAGGAGGACTGCATGTTGAAGTGAAGGAGGAAAAGAGGCTAGAGGAGGAGCAGAAGGGGATAACATTAGAGCTCAGAACATTCTGTTCTTTTCCACATTCCTCCAGATAGACTACTGCATGTTGACCTGTGTCCTCTAGACAGACTACTGCATGTTGACCTGTGTCCTCCAGACAGACTACTGCATGTTGACCTGTATATCCTCTAGACAGACTACTGCATGTTGACCTGTGTCCTCTAGACAGACTACTGCATGTTGACCTGTGTCCTCCAGACAGACTACTGCATGTTGACCTGTGTCCTCTAGACAGACTACTGCATGTTGACCTGTGTCCTCTAGATAGACTACTGCATGTTGACCTGTGTCCTCTAGACAGACTACTGCATGTTGACCTGTGTCCTCTAGACAGACTACTGCATGTTGACCTGTGTCCTCCAGACAGACTACTGCATGTTGACCTGTGTCCTCCAGACAGACTACTGCATGTTGACCTGTATATCCTCTAGACAGACTACTGCATGTTGACCTGTGTCCTCTAGACAGACTACTGCATGTTGACCTGTGTCCTCTAGACAGACTACTGCATGTTGACCTGTGTCCTCTAGACAGACTACTGCATGTTGACCTGTGTCCTCTAGACAGACTACTGCATGTTGACCTGTGTCCTCTAGACAGACTACTGCATGTTGACCTGTGTCCTCTAGACAGACTACTGCATGTTGACCTGTGTCCTCTAGACAGACTACTGCATGTTGACCTGTGTATCCTCTAGACAGACTACTGCATGTTGACCTGTGTCCTCTAGACAGACTACTGCATGTTGACCTGTGTCCTCTAGACAGACTACTGCATGTTGACCTGTGTCCTCTAGACAGACTACTGCATGTTGACCTGAATATCCTCTAGACAGACTACTGCATGTTGACCTGTGTCCTCTAGACAGACTACTGCATGTTGACCTGTATATCCTCCAGACAGACTACTGCATGTTGACCTGTATATCCTCTAGACAGACTACTGCATGTTGACCTGTGTCCTCTAGACAGACTACTGCATGTTGACCTGTGTCCTCTAGACAGACTACTGCATGTTGACCTGTATATCCTCCAGATAGACTACTGCATGTTGACCTGTGTCCTCTAGACAGACTACTGCATGTTGACCTGTGTCCTCTAGACAGACTACTGCATGTTGACCTGTGTCCTCTAGACAGACTACTGCATGTTGACCTGTGTCCTCTAGACAGACTACTGCATGTTGACCTGTGTCCTCCAGACAGACTACTGCATGTTGACCTGTATATCCTATAGACAGACTACTGCATGTTGACCTGTGTCCTCTAGACAGACTACTGCATGTTGACCTGTGTCCTCTAGACAGACTACTGCATGTTGACCTGTGTCCTCTAGACAGACTACTACATGTTGACCTGTATATCCTCTAGACAGACTACTGCATGTTGACCTGTGTCCTCTAGACAGACTACTGCATGTTGACCTGTGTCCTCCAGACAGACTACTGCATGTTGACCTGTATATCCTCTAGACAGACTACTGCATGTTGACCTGTGTCCTCTAGACAGACTACTGCATGTTGACCTGTGTCCTCTAGACAGACTACTGCATGTTGACCTGTGTCCTCTAGACAGACTACTGCATGTTGACCTGTATATCCTCCAGATAGACTACTGCATGTTGACCTGTGTCCTCTAGACAGACTACTGCATGTTGACCTGTGTCCTCTAGACAGACTACTGCATGTTGACCTGTGTCCTCAGACAGACTACTGCATGTTGACCTGTGTCCTCTAGACAGACTACTGCATGTTGACCTGTGTCCTCTAGACAGACTACTGCATGTTGACCTGTGTCCTCTAGATAGACTACTGCATGTTGACCTGTATATCCTCTAGACAGACTACTGCATGTTGACCTGTGTCCTCCAGACAGACTACTGCATGTTGACCTGTGTCCTCTAGACAGACTACTGCATGTTGACCTGTGTCCTCTAGACAGACTACTGCATGTTGACCTGTATATCCTCTAGACAGACTACTGCATGTTGACCTGTGTCCTCTAGACAGACTACTGCATGTTGACCTGTATATCCTCTAGACAGACTACTGCATGTTGACCTGTGTCCTCTAGACAGACTACTGCATGTTGACCTGTGTCCTCTAGACAGACTACTGCATGTTGACCTGTATATCCTCTAGACAGACTACTGCATGTTGACCTGTGTCCTCTAGACAGACTACTGCATGTTGACCTGTATATCCTCCAGACAGACTACTGCATGTTGACCTGTGTCCTCTAGACAGACTACTGCATGTTGACCTGTATATCCTCTAGACAGACTACTGCATGTTGACCTGTGTCCTCTAGACAGACTACTGCATGTTGACCTGTGTCCTCCAGACAGACTACTGCATGTTGACCTGTGTCCTCCAGACAGACTACTGCATGTTGACCTGTGTCCTCTAGACAGACTACTGCATGTTGACCTGTGTCCTCTAGACAGACTACTGCATGTTGACCTGTATATCCTCTAGACAGACTACTGCATGTTGACCTGTATATCCTCCAGACAGACTACTGCATGTTGACCTGTGTCCTCTAGACAGACTACTGCATGTTGACCTGTGTCCTCCAGACAGACTACTGCATGTTGACCTGTATATCCTCTAGACAGACTACTGCATGTTGACCTGTGTCCTCTAGACAGACTACTGCATGTTGACCTGTGTCCTCCAGACAGACTACTGCATGTTGACCTGTGTCCTCCAGACAGACTACTGCATGTTGACCTGTGTCCTCCAGACAGACTACTGCATGTTGACCTGTATATCCTCTAGACAGACTACTGCATGTTGACCTGTGTCCTCCAGACAGACTACTGCATGTTGACCTGTGTCCTCTAGACAGACTACTGCATGTTGACCTGTGTCCTCTAGACAGACTACTGCATGTTGACCTGTGTCCTCTAGACAGACTACTGCATGTTGACCTGTGTCCTCTAGACAGACTACTGCATGTTGACCTGTGTCCTCTAGACAGACTACTGCATGTTGACCTGTATATCCTCCAGATAGACTACTGCATGTTGACCTGTGTCCTCTAGACAGACTACTGCATGTTGACCTGTGTCCTCTAGACAGACTACTGCATGTTGACCTGTGTCCTCCAGACAGACTACTGCATGTTGACCTGTGTCCTCTAGACAGACTACTGCATGTTGACCTGTGTCCTCTAGACAGACTACTGCATGTTGACCTGTGTCCTCTAGATAGACTACTGCATGTTGACCTGTATATCCTCTAGACAGACTACTGCATGTTGACCTGTGTCCTCTAGACAGACTACTGCATGTTGACCTGTGTCCTCTAGACAGACTACTGCATGTTGACCTGTGTCCTCTAGACAGACTACTGCATGTTGACCTGTATATCCTCTAGACAGACTACTGCATGTTGACCTGTGTCCTCTAGACAGACTACTGCATGTTGACCTGTGTCCTCTAGATAGACTACTGCATGTTGACCTGAATATCCTCTAGACAGACTACTGCATGTTGACCTGTGTCCTCTAGACAGACTACTGCATGTTGACCTGTGTCCTCTAGACAGACTACTGCATGTTGACCTGTGTCCTCTAGACAGACTACTGCATGTTGACCTGTGTCCTCCAGACAGACTACTGCATGTTGACCTGTGTCCTCTAGACAGACTACTGCATGTTGACCTGTATATCCTCTAGACAGACTACTGCATGTTGACCTGTGTCCTCCAGACAGACTACTGCATGTTGACCTGTGTCCTCTAGACAGACTACTGCATGTTGACCTGTATGTCCTCTAGACAGACTACTGCATGTTGACCTGTGTCCTCCAGACAGACTACTGCATGTTGACCTGTGTCCTCTAGATAGACTACTGCATGTTGACCTGTATATCCTCTAGACAGACTACTGCATGTTGACCTGTGTCCTCCAGACAGACTACTGCATGTTGACCTGTATCCTCTAGACAGACTACTGCATGTTGACCTGTGTATTCTCTAGACAGAGGTCTCCCTGAACCAGCCTCTGACTGGACTTGACCCAGGGTCCTCCATCTCCCTGACCCAGCCTCTGACTGTGCTTGACCCAGGGTCCTCCCCATCTCCCTGATCCAGCCTCTGACTGGGCTTGACCCAGGGTCCTCATTCTCCCTGATCCAGCCTCTGACTGGGCTTGACCCAGGGTCCTCATTCTCCCTGATCCAGCCTCTGACTGGGCTTGACCCAGCGTCCTCCCCATCTCCCTGACCCAGCCTCTGACTGGGCTTGACCCAGGGTCCTCCCCATCTCCCTGATCCAGCCTCTGACTGGGCTTGACCCAGGGTCCTCCCCATCTCCCTGATCCAGCCTCTGACTGGGCTTGACCCAGGGTCCTCCCCATCTCCCTGATCCAGCCTCTGACTGGGCTTGACCCAGGGTCCTCCCCATCTCCCTGATCCAGCCTCTGACTGGGCTTGACCCAGGGTCCTCCCCCATCTCCCTGATCCAGCCTCTGACTGGGCTTGACCCAGGGTCCTCCCCATCTCCCTGACCCAGCCTCTGACTGGGCTTGACCCAGGGTCCTCATTCTCCCTGACCCAGCCTCTGACTGGGCTTGACCCAGGGTCCTCATTCTCCCTGACCCAGCCTCTGACTGGGCTTGACCCAGGGTCCTCATTCTCCCTGACCCAGAGTCTGACTGGGCTTGACCCAGGGTCCTCCCCATCTCCCTGATCCAGCCTCTGACTGGGCTTGACCCAGGGTCCTCCATCTCCCTGACCCAGAGTCTGACTGGGCTTGACCCAGGGTCCTCATTCTCCCTGACCCAGCCTCTGACTGGGCTTGACCCAGGGTCCTCATTCTCCCTGACCCAGCCTCTGACTGGGCTTGACCCAGGGTCCTCTCATTCTCCCCTGACTCAGCTGTTACGCACGCCTCTATGAAGAGGGAACTCAAAACCCTGCTACAACTAAACTCTCCGCGAAGTGAAAAAGGTATGGACTGTAGGTGTGAGTAAGGATGACAACAGACAGAATGTGGTACCGTTTACAAGGACTTTATTCCTTCACACGGTAATATGGGGAAAATCAAAATACAGGGGGTGGTCCGCCCAGGTCTTACCTATTGTGCCTAGACAGTGAATATGCTACGGGTATATGTATGCCCGCGGGCCTCTTGCCTAAGCACTCCCTAGGTGCCTTCCCCTTCCCCCCTGGGAACAAATGAAACAGGAGAACAAATAACTTCTCAAACTAAGAAACAATGGACATCAAATAAGCTCTATCTGAGCAACAAACTCACTGAACATACCAACTGCTACCAACAACTAACATAGTAAATGATCCACAGCCATCAGCCTCCTCTCTCAGCAATGATTCTCTATCACATTCAATCTCTCTGCAATGACCTCCCAGCCATTAACCTCCTGAACAGAACACTGGCTTTTATATAGCTTCAAAATGAATGTGTAACTGGAGACAGCTGTGTCTTGACGAGGGGGCGGGGTCAGCTCTCCAATTAGCCATGGCGTCGGCCAATCAGCTGCTTGAGGGATAAACACATGCAAATACACAAACTACAACACAAACTGGGGAACGTAACACCAGCCTCTGACTGGGCTTGACCCAGGGTCCTCATTCTCCCTGACCCAGGGTCCTCATTCTCCCTGACCCAGGGTCCTCATTCTCCCTGACCCAGCCTCTGACTGGGCTTGACCCAGGGTTCTCTATCAAGCTACTGTGTGTTTGTTTACTGTGAGGAGGAGAGGAAGTGGAGGAGGAATAGAGGGGCGGAGGAGGAGGTAGAGGAGAGGAGGCAGAGGAAGAGAGGAGGCAGAGAGGAAGACAGGAAGTGGAGGAGGAAGAGAGGAGACAGAAGAGAGGAGAGGAGGAGGAGGAAGAGAGGAAGAGAGGAGAGGAAGCGGAGGAGGAATAGAGGGGGTGGAGGAGGAGGCAGAGGAAGAGATGAGGCAGAGGAGGAAGAGAGGAGGCAGAGGAGGAAGAGAGGAGAGGAGAGGAGAGGAGGAGGAGGAAGAGATGAGGCAGAGGAGGTGGAGGAGAGGAAGTGGAGGTGGAGGAGGCAGAGAGGAGGAGAGGAGAGGAGAGGAGGAGGCAGAGGATGAGAGGAGAGGAAGAGAGGGGGGAGAGGAAGTGGAGGAGGAGGAAGAGAGGAGGCAGAGGTGGCCGAGAGGAAGGGGAGGAGGAAGAGAGGAGGTGGAGGAGGAAGAGAGGAGGAGAGGAGAGGAGGAGGCAGAGGACAAGAGGGGAGGAAGAGAGGGGGAGGAGAGGAAGTGGAGGAGGAGGAAGAGAGGAGGCAGAGGTGGCCGAGAGGAAGGGGAGGAGGAGGAGGAAGAGAGGAGAGGAGGAGGCAGAGGACGAGAGGAGAGGAGGAGAGGAAGTGGAGGAGGAGGAAGAGAGGAGGCAGAGGTGGCCGGGAGGAAGGGGAGGAAGAAGAGAGGAGGTGGAGGAGGAAGAGCGTAAGCGGTGGAAAAGAGGATGCCCAAGAAACCACTACTAAAAGACACCAATAAGAAGAAGAGTTTTGCTTGGGCCAAGAAATATGAGCAATGGACATTAGACTGGTGGAAATCTGTCCTTTGGTCTGATGAGTCCAAATTTGAGATTTTGGGTTCCAACCGCCGTGTCTTTGTGAGACGCAGAGTAGGTGAATGGATGATCTCCGCATGTGTGGTTCCCACTGTGAAGCATGGAGGAGGAGGTGTGGTTTTGTGGGGGTGATTTATTTAGTATT